>NC_053155.1:104217645-104529222 GCF_016835505.1 Polypterus senegalus | reverse complement strand
GTTGCTTCTGTGTCTATATGGGTTTGTCTCTGTACTCTTTTTTTTTTCCTCTTAAATACCACAGACATGCTGGTGAGGCTGACTCTAAACTAGGTGTGAGTGTGTCCTTCAGTGGATGGAATACTGCCAAAGGCTTATGACTGATAATGTCAGCAAAGATACAGGACAACAATTTGCATATGACACATTAGAAGTGATACCAAAACCAGTATTTGTGGAAGATTACTCCATGGCAAGGAAATAAAGTATGGTCCTGGAAAATACAGTACATTCATAATTCAGTGTCTTTAAAAATCTCTTAAGGCCAACAATGAACTGATTCACTCATATTCTGAACCTACTTACTGTATTTCAGTACAGTCCTGTGGTGACCATCAGTTCACTAAACGGTTCAAGATAATACAAGAAAGACTGGCAGTTCCTCAGTTTGTCTACAGCCTGAAGAACTCCACCTCCAAGTAAGGCAAGTCCTGGTTTATTTTAAGTACAATAGACCCTCAAATTGCCCATAAAAATGTCAGCATTTTAGGTAAGTACCATACATACAGAAGATATGACAGTAATATCTCTGCAAAGAATTGTTTGGATAAAGCCAAAGAAGAATGTATGGTGCAGAGTGCACTTTAAGGCATATTATGTGCTACAGAAGTGCCCAGCTGGGGGTCTGACTAGTAAATCACATTTCTATTAAATAAATAAATTAAATCTTTTACATACTGAAAGTAATAAGCCAGGCATTCTCTTTTTACTTATACAGTATTAGCTGAAATCTCAAGTAATCTGTAATTTAATTTGATCTGTAATTGTATGCTCATATCTGATATTTATTTTGATTACATATTTATTCATAATTTTAGTATAATTTATTTCTTCAGCAATTTTAGCCTGCTGTGTCACTGTAGTATGTTGTGCATTGTGATTCTACACCAGTGGGCCTAATAATACATGTTTTTGTTGAATTGTAAGGTATAATAATAATACATTGAATTTAGCCTCTCCATTTCAGCTAAATTTGTCACATTATATTGCGAACATTATGTCTGATATCTATGGGTGATTTTAAAATTTGTGCTTAACCTCCTTAGCATTGCATTTTATTCCAAAAAAACATTTTTTTTGGCATGAAAAATGTCATTTTTATTAAACATCAAAAGTATAATAGTTATACAGATAGTAATAGTAATGATTAATAAAAATAATAATATGGATGAACAATAATAACAGTAATAATAATTTTACTAATGATGCCAAAACAGTATGTACTCTCAAAATGAGTCCTTATGAGTCCTAGCATGGTGAAAGACACAATCCAACATCACAGTTGAGACAATAACAGTGTGTTTCTTTTCTTTCCAGACTTATCAGTTTTTGAACAGCAAACTGCACAGGTACGAGTTGGATTCTGTTTTTGTTCTTTAGGAGGTATATAATTGATAAAATGTCTACCAATAAGACACTCTGGATTGATTTGCGATGTGCAGGGTTGACCATGTCTCTTTAGAGGTAGTGTGGACGGTGAATGTATGGCAATGATTTGTTCTACAAGCTGGCATGTAAAGTTTGCATGAGATACAGTTTCGCCAGCTTTTTGTTTTTATAAGACGAATGCATTCCAAATGCATTGTCCCACCAGATAACAAAATATCTTTTCGTAGTATTTGTTTTGTTGCCTTCGCATAACAGGATTGAAAGTCAATTCTTGATCCGCACAATGTACACCTCCCATTGTACTATTGTAGTCGACCAAAGCACAAGACTTCATCACCTGCTTATTGCTTGTACAGTGACCGTGGCTGCATTACGTATAGTGCTAAGAAGAAAAACATCTTTCTTGTCCTTCCATTTCAGTGTAAACACTTTACCCTTTTGCCAAGCTACTAGCGCACTTCTCTGTAATTTAGCTCTGCCAAAATTTTCAGGTATGCAACAACGGTTGGAATATAGTGTTCCATATGTGTTATTCTTTCTTTGCAGCAAAATGTTAAATAGCTCTGGAAAAGTATAAAAAATGTCCATGGTTACATAGTAAACTTGATCCAGCACAGCATCTATTAAAGTCAGCACCAATGACATAGCAACGTCATATTGATTGTATTTCGGATCAAACATTGTTCCTTTCCCTGTGTACAGAACTGAATTCCAATTCCCATTTTAGAGTCAGAAAGCTTGTAAAACTTTATTCCAAGTCTTGTTCTTTTTGACGTGATGTTCTGTATCCATGAAAGTCTGCCCTTATAAGCCAAAGAAGTTTCATCAATGCTGACATTATGGTCCTGAATTTAAACGCTCTGAAATTTTGCTACAATGGCCAGGTATATCTCTGAAATGTTCTGCAGTTTGGGGCCTGGATGGGTATTCTCATCAAAGTCTTTATTGTTGGCAAAGTGAAGATATTTCATAATTGGTGAAAACCTACACTCTGACATAATTTCTAAAAAATTTTGTTCTTGGACCAGTACCATCGCTGCTAAGGTTTTGCCACAAGTCCATGCAATATCAATAAGCCTAAAAAGACCCACATATCATCAGCAGTTACTGGTTCCCATCTTTTTCAATAGGAAAACTGCGTATGTGTATGGTTATTTGCTCAACATTGTTCAGCATAACAATTTGTCCCAATAACGATTCTGTCGATCACATCATCATCCTGGAATAACTTCAGGTAAGGCTTTATTTTTGGCTGCCACACAAAATGAAAATGAGGTGGCACTGATTTATCTGAACCAGGGTCAACAGACAGCCAGGAGTGAAGGTCACTTTTGGATTCATCAGAATCACTTTCAGGCTCACTGTCCATTTCAATTTCACCACCTGAGGACAGATTCACTTCCTTATCACTGCTGATGAGACGCTCCTCAACATTCTCAGCATCACTGCTTGTATCACTAGCAAGAGCGTGCAACACCTGGGCTACTGAAAAACATTTCTTACAAGACACTATTATTACAGAGGGGGGTTACACACTTACAGGTGAGAGGAGAAGACACACCAACACCTTTGCCCATGTGATGCTCAGATGTAACTCTTATGCAAGACCCGCCTATAATATTACCTAAGTAATGTTCGTGATTTACACTGACAGCACTTTTACAACCCAAGTTATTCTTGGTTCTAACGCATCCGTGGGATGCATCTGTACAGTTGCCCATGAGACACTTGGGACTAATGTTTTTTGCGCGGTTTTCACAACCCAAGTTACAATTAGGTCTAACGCTAAGAAGGCCACTCATGAAGAAGTTCTGAACTACATAAAATGTTAATGGAAGCTATAGTCAGAAATTGTTTATACTTTCCTTTGGAAGGAAATATTTGATATACAGCCATTTCCTGAATAGGTAATGGTAAAAAAGACTACTGAAATTGTCAAGAACACCTTAATATTTGACTTAGTTTCAATAAAATAAAATGGCAACATGCATATGAGTATATATTAATTATTCTGTGTTTAGTGTGTGTTTCTAGAGAGCTAAAAGAACAACTGCTTAAATTTGAATGAATTGTCTGTTTGAACTTGAACTCATTTTCTGTTGTCCTTAAGTGGTGTGAATTACAGCATATAGTAGAAATGGCCTGAATGACACTGGCATTCCCAACTTGGGCTAGCAAAAGTTCATTGAGACTGAAGGCAAATTGAAGACCAGAAAGTGTAGGGGTGCTGTGCTATCATGGATAAAACATCCAACAAGTAATTTATTGTCCCGACTAATGTTGTCTACTACATTAATCTACTAATGGCACATTAATATAATGAGAACTAAGTGTAAAGAAATAGCCAGGGTGAAAACAGTGGAGGTAATGTGAAGTTCAGTTCTGAACATCTGTCGCAGTGGGTGGCCAAAAGAGAAAGGTCCTACAGTTCAACAAACTAAATTAAACAGAAACACAAAGACATTATTATATATTATATAAAGGATGGTTGAAATCAAAGAAATGCTGCTCACTTTATGAGATAAGTTCACTTTTAGCGCATTAACAATTGTATATCTGGAAAGGAATAAGTGTTCATAATACTTACAATAATTGATTTTGTAATTTTGTCATATTAATTTACCATGCAATTATATTAATTAGAAAGCTGTTTAGTATGATTTTAAAGAAGAGCACTTACACAATAAGTGTAAAAAGGGATCTTATCTCTTTCAGAGAGATAAAGAAAAAACAATGAAATGACGGCATATTGGAATATACTAAGTAAGCAAAAAGATAAACCGAGAGAAGCAACTTGATACACTATGTAATAACACAAATTCCAATATTAAAACTTATTCTTCTATTTTTAATGACTTTCGACGACCTATGTAATCATTGTTTGTAATGAGAGAATAGACAAACAGTTATATGAGCAGGTAGGCCCTTGTGCCACTTTTCGAAAGTAAACATAAAAGTATTCTACTGGTTAAATGATTGTGGGAAAAAACATTTATCAACAAATTGGATTGGTAAAATCTATCTGTTTTTGTTCTTGCCTGTTTTGGTCTGCTATGAGCTGAAGCATATTCCTGCAGCATTTACTTCAAGGAGCAAGTCTTAGATAGAATGGTAGTCCATCAGCGGAACACTCACTCATACATAGGAACATGATGAAGGCAATTAACATCAAACACAAGGCACCCTTGTTCACAGTATAACTATGGTCCACAACCTGCAGTGAAACAACTCTATCATCGATTGCTGCACAATCCCTAATGTTGTATACTCATGTTGGAAGGCACTCATCAACTGGTTCTTGTCACGCAACAATAACTTCATTGATAAAAGGCATGTGGTTACAACAGAACTTTTAATGATGCTGTTGTGTTAATTATCTCTTGCCTATATTAAAACCTGGACTATGCAATGATCTTGAAATCTAAAAAATTGGTGCTAATCGACTTTGCTAAATATTTGTTACAATGACAAAGCTACATCTCAGTTACTTTTTAGTAATTTCATAGGAAGTGTACAATGCCCTTCATTTAAATTATAGAGTGTCTATTTTCTGAAATTTCAAACCACTTCATTTAGATGAACAAAATGGGGGTGTCACACATGGACTGAACTGTCCTGGCCCATTTTGTTTGAGACAAAAAGACTTTTAAACAGTTTTACTTTATTTAGCTTGCCGTTGTGAAATGGAGCCACTAACACACAAGAGGTTGAGGCAATCCAAATGATATAAAGCAAAGGCCAGGGACCTTCCCTGCCAGCACTGAATAAGCTTACTTCCAACCAGCTTGGTCCTGACAGCTACGTGCTGCCTTCCAAGCTAGCAGGCCCAAAATGTGAAGTTATCTTTTATATTTAAAATGTATGGAATATCCAACAATATATCAAAACAATATCTCACAAGGGAGAGAAAAAACATCCAACTCTGAGTTGCATACAGTAGAGGCAAGGTTTCACAAGAATCTTTATAAATAAATATATATTAACAGAAATAGAATAGAAAGAAAAACTACTTAGCAGGGCAAAAAAAAACAAGCAAAAAGCTTTGCCTAAAAAGGTAATCCACGGCACACAAGTTCCAATATGTGATCCAGTAACAGTAATCCCAAAACAGAAGCAAAAATCCAAATGTCAGAAGGAAAGCAATAACTTCAAACAGATACTCCAAAGCAACCATAATATTTAGCTGCTGTGTCTCCCTGTTCTGACTTAATATATAGCCAAAATGAGGACCCAGCAGCAGTGATGTTGGCCCATGAAGTACATGGAATGATCAAACATTTAAAGTTATAGGACAAACTTACTAAATTATATACAAACAGAAATTGCTTAAAATTATGAAAAATAATAAATGAAAAAAAAAAACAACATTACAACATAAAATACTCAAGAATTTAGACTGTTACACTTACAGCATAAAACATTGTTGAACTTTATCGTTGGTTGCATAATTACGCTAACTACTAATATGTAATTGACATCAAAGATTATATGTCAGTGCAGCATTAGCACTCATCTGTGCAATTCACACCAACTCTCACTCCATTCTGTATTGCCTGAGTAAAAGCAGCAGCTTTTGTTCTTTTTATACAACTTTCTTTGTTACCTTTTAGACAACCGTGTGTCACTTATTGGGTAAAGTCCGTTGCCAGTGATTTTATTGTTGTTTTAACACTATCATGTTGAGCTTTTGAATTACAGTGGATGGAGCTCTGTCCAGGTTTTGTTCCTGCCTACATCAACTACTTAAAGGTTAGGCTGAGGGTTCAAAAATATACAGCGTGGATAGGTAAACAATTTTTTATATTCCATTTCCTTCTGTGAATACCCATAGCATTTTTAAATGTGAGTAATATATTCAATGACAATGGGTCTTTTTACTTCCTGTACATGCTTCCTCAGTTGGTTTGCCCAGTTGATTTCATACAAGGGACGCTACTGGCGGATGACTGAGAAGCTAACCAATCAGAGCACGCAGTTAAGTTCTCCTGACTGAGAAGCTAACCAATCAGAGCACGCAGTTAAGTTCCTGTGTGCTGAATGCAGTGTTAACCAGGAAGTCTCGTCTCGCTCATTCAGTTCAACGTGTTTCGCTGTGTAAAGAGTTAACTTTTGTGCTCTTTTGTGTTTATCTTTGTGCATAGTCAAGCCCTTCATTATGGCTCCAAAATGATCTGCTCCTGCTACTGCTTCAGGGGCCGTGCCCAAGCGCCAATGGAAGATGTTAACAATTGCCGAAAAGGTAAAAGTTTTGGATATGTTGAAGGAAGGGAAAAGCTATACCGCTGTAGGATGCCATTACAGCATCAACGAGGCTATGATTCTTTTTATTTAAAAAGTAGGAAAGGAATATAAGATCTACAGCCGCAGTGTCCTTTTAACCAGGGTGCAAAACGAGTTGTAAGTGGATGTAATAAGGCAGTAGTCTGGATGAAATCTGCTTTAGGGACTTGGATTGAAGACTGCCAGAAGAAGAACAACGGCAGTGCTACACAATCGCCTGAAGTGGCTCCTTTAGAAGGGCTGTAACGCTCTCCTTTGTTGTGCAGTAAAGTTAAACTCATTGTTATCGGACAAGTCATCGTGTCATTGTTGGTGAGTAACCATAATTAATTTTCTACTTACAGTACTTAGTACATGTACGTACGTTTAGTGTCACTGTACACACATTTACTGTATACTATTTTTCTTGCATTGTACGTATTTATTGCTGGTGGCCTGTCTATCGTAATGGCTGTAACATATGTGATATCGGAGACACTCAATATATTTAAAATAATATTTAGGTTTTACTGTATATAAACAGTGTGTTTATATACATTATTTCAATGAATCTTACCTAATATCTAAGAGAATACAAAGGGATTATGCTGTATAACTGTGGGGAATATTTATAAACAGTGTGGGAAAGTTTATAAGGGCTTAAAATATATAAAAATAACCATACAAACATATGGTTTCTACTTTGCGGATTTTCACCTATCGCGGGGAGGTCTGGAACGTAACCCCTGCGATCGAGGAGGGATTACTGTACTTATTTATAGGTAAGGAGACTAAAAGAGTTTCCTTGATGAGTTGCATCTGGGGAAACCGCTAGTCTTCAGAGGTTGTATCTTCTACTGAGGAATGACCAGATAAAGTATTTGCACTTTCGGAAGGAGACGCTGCCTCATTATGGGTCCCATCTTACTGTGCTCTCATAATAGTGTCATTATGGACACTGTAATGGTGCATTCATGCCAATTATTAAAGGACCAATGTCACACTTAAGGCTCAAATATAATAGCCAAATAAAAAAAATTCAAAGCAATATCAGTCACACTTCTACAAAACTTAAAATAACAAAACAAGTGAATATAAAAATTAACAAATATTTTGTGCAACACAGTTCAGCAACTGTATACAATAATAGTAAACTATAATAAGATATGGAGGAATATATACCAAACACCATGTGCAGTCCACAATTAGATAAGTTATATCTTTGAGCTTTGATTGGCTTATCCAAGTATCGTTGAACTGTGACGTGGTAACAACTGGTCCCAAGTAAATAAAATATGATACAACAGAGCGATTGAAGAGCCACATCAATGTTTATCTGCAAAAGGAAAGAAGTAAATGTTATTTCCATTATGAAAAAAAGAAGGTTAGAGACACAATGCTTTGCCTGTGCATCCTTCATCAGGTGCCCACTTGATGAATGCTACACAGACAACATGTTGTGTCACTGACCTTCTTTTTTATCTGTTCAAGAAAAATTCTTGACCAAGGTAAGGTGAGCTACTTGATCCCCATTGATGTGTCGTTGAAGTTGAATTTCCAGTTTTCCAGTGCTTCTTCACTACCAATTGACATCTTGTAAATCTATAAATTAAAAAGCCAATGTTTTGTTTATCCCACACTAATCAATATACCTAGACGTTGTCCTTCAGATTCCAACTTCCAGAATGCCAGAAACCTTCTTGTTTCTCTTTTCAGGTATGTTTATGTAAGACATCCTGTATTTAAGGTAGAGTTACAGTAATTGTGGCAATCCAAAGTGTGGATGAATGTATATTCAATTATTCAACCATTTGGACTTTTTAAAAATGATACATGTTGAAAGATATAATGAACAACACAGTGTGAACTTTGGCCCGGACACACACAGACGGACAACATAGTTTCACCCACACACTGTTTATTTACAAAGTCTATTTACAAAGATCACGTGCACCACAAACCCCAGTGCCTCTTGCACCGATTCTCCAAAGTCCAGGCCTCACTCTTCCAGTGCCTCCTCTCTCCAGCTCTGTCCTCTTCCTCTCGACATCCGCTCATGACTGGAGGGAGGCGGCCCCTTTTATAGGAACCCGGATAAGCTCCAGCTGCTTCCCGGCAATCTCCCGCGGACACACCCCCGTGTGGCGGAAGTGCAGGGTTCCCGGGATAATCAGGCACTGGGGCGCCGTCTGGCGGTGGCCATGGCTCCCTACAGGGCTGGGCTTCCAAGCCCTCTACCCGAGGCCTCCAGCATAACCAGGACTGACGCCCCCTCTCGGTCTGGAGGAGGCACAAGCCCTCCCCGGCCGGGGACCACACGGGATATACTGGCATCGGGGCGCCGCTTGGCGGTGGCCACTGGTCCCTACAGGGCTGGGCTTCCAAGCCCTGTACCCGAGGCCCCCAACATAACCAGGACGGCACAAGCCCTCCTCTCGGGCCGGGGACCACAACAGATACAGATATTTGAAAGGAGATACCATACAGGTACATGAATAATAAGAAGCAGAAGGGCTGGAAGAAAAGTGTACTGTTCTAAAATAAGGAGTCATCACCTTTGAATTAAATGCTGAGCCTCTCTAACGTGGGCAGGCAGGTTATTCCCAGGATTGGGGGTCTTGTACTTGAATGCTATATCTCCTAAAGTAGTTTTATTTATCCTCAAAAGTGTAAGAATACCTTAATCTTGTGAATTCATTATGCACAGTGAATTATAAATAGTAATAAGTTATGTAAAGTCAGTGGGATTCTGGCAATTTAAGACTTTATGGCAAAGGAGTAATTGTAAAATTGTTTCTAAACTTAACTAAAAGCAAATTTAGTCTTTTAATGACCTGGAGGCATATGGTCATATTTCTTCATTCTAGTCATAATCCCTGCCAACATATTTTGATTTAAAGGTGTATGTCTGTTAGATTAATCTCTAAAATGGCCCAGTGTGAGTGTTTGTGAGTGCCCTGTCTTGAACTTGTGTCTAGTTGATTCCTTGAATGAATGGATAGATGAAATTAACGAAAAGAGAAAAAAAAATCTGTTGCTTCATAATTGACCCAGAAAACAGTGATGTCTGATGCATGAGAATATGTTGGTAATGGACTCTGCTGTCACTGTTACTGCATGGAGCATGCTTTGGAAAACCAGATTGCTTAAAGTCATGTCAGTTAATCATTTTAACATTAAAGTCAGTGTCATGCTGATTTAATGAACATCCCTATAGTGTACAGTCTGCTATGAGTGTAAAAAGGGAGACCATAATGTATTCCAGGGAAGCAAAAGTAAAATACTAATGTTTTTGTTAAAAAAATTGACTTGAATAATAATGTGAAAAATAAATATAGTTGGGAAAGTCAGTTTCACCTATTCTTGGAAAGAGAAAAAGTACTACTAATACATTGTTTGTCAGACAGTAATTTAAAAAGGCAACAACTGATAAAAATCCTTTACAGACAATCTCTGTCCCACTGCATAAATTGACTGAAATATGGAAAAAGTAAGAATTTGTTTTTCTTGTCTGATATTACTAGAGAGCACTAAATTAGTAAAAGATCATTCACTTCAAATAATCCTGAAATTAAAATGTCTTTTGAATAAGCAAAAAAAATACTTCTATTGAAACAAAAGAACAGGCTGATGACTTAAATTACTTGGCAGGATGTAATTCTACACTACTATGGTAAAACTTAATTTATCCCCTGGATTTATAGCGTGTTCTAAATATTATTACTGGGATGAAGTACAAGAAGACCTTTAACTTCTCCTAATCTCTGAATGTATACAACCTGCAAGGCACAGCACTTTAAACTACATGCAAGCACTGGCACTTTTTTACAATCAAAAAATCATTCTTGCAGTCTGATCCAATAAATAGAAAAGGCCATGAGAAATGTTCTACTTGTCTGCTACAGAATTATTTATGATTGTGGCCTAAAATCACTGTTCACTTTTTTTTAACTGTCCTGCCACACATCATCTTGTTTCATGTCCCTTTTGCAAAGTCCTGCCTTTGTTTTACAAAGCAGATTCAGCTAAAAATGAACAAGGCTTAACTAATAACTCCAGAAATAACTTCAATCATTGCGATAATGATGGCCTACCATACTCAAGGGGCACGGGGTCTGTGAAATGAATCATTCCGGTAACATGGGGGTATAGGAACGAATGTCCACTGCTGTTGCAGCCAGGAAGCAAAATGAACAGATGTTCTTGTTTTTATTCAAGTCTTGTAACACAATATAAACATAAAATAGTAACCTGACAACCCTTCCAGGACTTAGAACACCAAAAGCTGAATGTTCTTTAAATCATGCTGAGAGAAAAACATGAGAATGCTGAAAAATTCCCTTTTAAACTCATGCTCACTCTTCGCTCAGACATAATTTACTGTAGTACAAAGCTTGCTTTATGTGGGAGTGTAGTGTGAGAGGAATGATTTCGGTTCATTATTTACTAGCCTACATCACTCTAAGGCTCGCTTTAATTTTTAATTTACACATTAACAGACATACTTGATAAGATTAAATATTACATTAAGAAATGCTTCCTGCTGCTATAATTTTGCCTAAGCTCTTTGAGTTTGTGTTCTTTCGTTGATTTCAATGGAATCTTCCAGGTTATAGGTTGAAATTCCACACATTTCAAAGACAATGAATCACTTCATTTGTTAACATTAAAATATTGAATTTCTTGTAACTACCTAAAGGCACAAAACCAGGTCATATGTGCAAACAAGCCTTTACATTGTTGACAGAAGCACCTCAAGGAGTGGGTAGTGACATCTTCAGGGGACACTGGTCTTGTTGTGGACAGTGAAAGACATGTGCACTGAAAAGCTAAAATGAGCCAGCCGTAGTTTGCTTTTTTTTCTGTTTTTTTCTCATATGGATGTAAAAATGATGCTTAAAGTGATGTTTAAAACCCTTATTGCAGAAATAACAATAAACAAATAATAATAATATGAAAGGAGAATAATAAAACAATGGAAACAACAGGAAAGCAATAACAACTATAAATATTAACAGTCATCTTGAAGTCCTTCAGTGTCTTATGTGACCGACGCTTGCAGCTACCACTGCTTGATGCCTCTGACACAAACGGCCAATAACCTTCTAAATCTACAGTTGTGGAAATCTTATTTCTACACAAGGGCCTGCCAAAGCTGCAGGCCACCGCCAGGCAGAGGGTCACATCTCTAAATAGTATGAATTTTTTGAAGTATGGAGTGCCAACGTTGCTTTGTGGGGTTCTGGTCAGGAGAGATGGCAGGCAAAGGTAGGAATGTATACAAGCAATCCTCAGGAGAGTTATGAATACAAACTCAGGCATTGTCCTAACATTTGGGCAAACCATGGGACAATGATAAGTCTATAAACATCCAAGAGACATGTTTGATTGTGGGAAAGGGTTTTGGGAGTATCTCTAATTAAAACATAAATGTCTTTCTCAAAATCACAAATTCTTTTCCAGCAGACCCACAGTCATATGTTACACCTCTGTTGCAACTTTCATTTGCCTATTCTTACACTTACCAACCTTTGGGACTACACATTTCACAGTTGCAATGCACTTACAGCCTGAACTAAAATCCACTAACTTTAGGATTTCACCCATAACTGAATGCCACTGTAACTCAAAATAGCTTCCCATTTGCCAGCTGTGGAATAGAGAAATACATACTGGCAGTGTTTATAAATTATACTCTTTAGATATTATTAGTGCCATAAAAAAGAAAATATTAGCAATTTACACCATACCACCTCAAAGGGGCTCATAAAATCTAAACTCCTGTCTGTCTCATTTTCCAGACTTTTTTCATTTTAGGGAGATCTAATGCATCTAAAGTCTCCCCATCTCCAGTCATACATGAGGTCCTGGGGACCATCTTCTGGTAAGCAGTTCCTCCCCAGGACATGAAGGGATGCTGATGCTAACAGTATCTTCTCTTTTCCCCGTAGCACCAAAAATCTGCTCAAGGAGGATGCCTAGCCTTTCCCACTGCACCCAGTCAAATCTCCACCCCTTCTGACACCGACACCATAAAACAGAGCTGCTCCTGGAAGATAGCATAACATACTGACCTGATGGTTGAGGAGGACAGAGCTCCAAGTCTTGCTGTATTTTTCTGTACCTTAAAGTCTGATTGAAGCCACCTTGTTTTGATTTGTAGGCCCAAACAGCTGGCTTTTTCATTCCAAGTAAAAGTGCTGGCCCAGCTGGTATGCCAGCATTCTCTCTGTGTATTCAGGTCTGCTTTTCAGTCACGTTACACTCCACACTTCTGAAGTATACTTAATTATTCAGAAGCAATGATTGGCATTGAAGGTGCAACATAAGAGGCAGCTTCACACTCAGATGTGGCGATTCTAAAACCAGTTGGAAGTGATTTTTGCAGCCTTGAATCCAGAAACAGAGGCTGTGAAACTATAAATTGTGTTTTGTAGGTATTGCGTTTGATGTAAACCAGGTCTGTACAGGGAAATATCAGGGTTTTGTTACAGTCAGAGTTCGTAACCTGGCTTATATTTTTTTTCTTTTTTGTGGCTTGTTTATATATCGTGAATTACTATTTTTATATGTTTATTGTAGTTAAGTATTTTTTTTTATTATTGCTCTGTTAATCTATATTTAGCATGTATGCATTGTACTATGTTCTCTTGTTTTGTGGGTGGAAACCCAAGAGGCAGACACACCTTCTTGACAACACTAAAGGACCACCCTCAGCGTTCATTTCTTTTTATTGCTGACAGCAGGTCAGTGGTTCCGTGAAATTTGTTTTCTTCATTTACTGTAAGTATTGATTTTTCTTGCTCCCTAAATTATTGCTTTTGTTCTTGTATTATGGATTTAATCTTGTTCACTTTGGATTGCCTTTCAGTTAAATCCTTTTCGCTTTTAATTTGCTGTTTTTGCCATTTTTGTTACTCTTTTTTAAACAAATAAATTCTTTTATAAAGTGTCGTAGTCTATTTGATTCTCAACTCAACGGTTGCTTTTATAGTTTTCATTTTTTTAAGAATGAAATCCACCTTGAGGATTTTGGTAGAGACCAGTGTAATCCTTGTGCTTTGAAATGAACTGTATTATTTTGTTTACTGCAGCAAGCCTAAATGGCTGATTGAAAACTAGCCTACTGTCTAAACATCAAAACAAAGAAAATGTAAGTGTGTATGGGCCCTATTGTCAATTTATGAATTTCTTTTTTCTAAATTTAAATTCATCTCTCTCTCCCCTCTAATTCTGATGCACTGCAAATGAGTGAAACTCAAATGGTACAAGGGTTCACAAGTGAATCAGTGTTTGAAGTCATTCTTTTTTATGTATTCTGTATACCAAGCTGCTTACCGGTGCAATGACCATAATCCATACATGTTATGTCATTTTGTAGTGACTTAAAGAGATAACCATTGGCTACAGTTGGAGTTTTGACAGATTTAGCTGTTTGCTCATGTTTACAAAGTGAACCAATGCTTGCTTTTTATCCTGTAATCGTTGGATTTAGATTTTAACTCCATTGACACTTGAAAATGCATTGCCTGGGAAGATTGTATTAGCCGAGAAGAACACAGCCAATGAAAATAAGGCCAAAATCAATTCACTTAAAAATTCTTAGGTTACATGGCCTGTGAGCAAAATGAAATAGATATACCTTAACATTCATGAATCAGAAGTACAGCAAAATATTTCAGCCTTGGAAGTCTACTCAGCAAAAAATGCCGAGATATAGAAGCTGAATCAATTCTGCACTTTGCAAATGTTACCTGACAATATAATGCAACTCATGAGAAGCCTGATATTCTTTGCCAGAGATGGTAATGCAATTCAAATATTCTGCAACTTGAGATTTTGACCCTAGTGGTAGCAAGCTGCAAGTAAGTGCCTTTTTCTCTACTTACATGAGACAAAGACTGCAATATGTTTTTAAAAAGTCTCATTTCTTAATGTAAAGTGTCTGTAATATCAATGAACTTTGCTGCACTGTCAATGTCATGTTGCTGTCAGCACAGTCCTGCCTAAAACCGAACTTGACTTCCTGTTTGACATTCACGGTTCAGCTTATTTTGAACGCTGGTCTGTTTGGGAACATAGACAGCTCGACATAGGGGGGTTGGCAACAATATTAAAAAATGGATTTATATTAATGAGACTGACAGCCGGTGAATGAGGAGACATGTTCAAAACAGAGAAAGGTCAGTAGCTGATCAATGGAAATAAACAAATACAAGGCATGTAAAGACCTAATCAAGAATACAGGCAATAAGGTCAAAATCTGAATGAGCTAAACACAAGCAAAATCCTTAGGGAAATTATAGCAAAGAAAAAAACACACACACACAAGAATACATAGACTAGGAAAAAGCAATGATGCTAAAAACAGGAAGCGCTCAATGACTGAGCAAATCATGAAGGTCAGGCTTTTGTTTACATACAACAGCAGCTAGACAAAATGGTCTCACTGAGAGTTATGGATGGTGGAAAAAAATACAAGGAAGGTCTACTCATAGGCATCTGAATATGATAGGAGGCATAACAAGTCAGGTGCATGAAAAAGGCATGGAGTAGGACATTGTTTTACAATTATAATATGCTGGGGGCTTTAGGATTCCTCTTTCTCATAAAGGTGAAATATTTGTCATCTCCAGACCATTCAAAGTTCACTCTTATAATGATTATAGCAATATGAAGGAGAAAAAAGAAAGGGAGAGTCAAGTATTTCTTATTTTTAGGGGGGTTCAAAAGAACACTTATTATAGGCAAGGTTAGATTTAAAAGAAAAAGAATAATAAAACCCAAAAGAGGCCAAACAAGGTTGTAATCATTAAACAGGCATTACATTAAGAAAACCATTAAGCAAAATAGGAACAGACTTAGTGAAAAGGCAGAACATCCATCCATTCTCTAACCCGCTGAATCCGAATACAAGGTCACAGGGGTCTTCTGGAGTCAAACCCAACCAACACAGGGCACAAGGCAGGAACCGATCCTGGGCAGGGTGCCAACCCACTGCAGGACACACACAAACGGGCCAATTTAGAATTGCCAATCCACCTAACCTGCATGTCTTTGGATTGTGGGAGGAAACCGGAGCGCCCGGAGGAAACCCACGCAGACACGGAGAGAACATGCAAACTCCACGCCGCCAAGGCAGAACAAGTTAGGTTTTAAACAGGGAATTAACTAAAAGAGTAGATGGATAAAGAATCCAAATTGATTTAAAATCTGTAAATTGCATGGACTAAATGTCCTTGTTTTGCGGTAATCCAAAGCACACAACAAACAATATGAATGCAGTATTTTACTCTGAAAAAAAACAAAGCAGACAAGTGACTAAATGGCAAAACTGAAATGTGTTCATTTATCAATTATACATCTCCCATGTCAATACTTGATGGAAGCACCTTTAGAAGCACCAGACTTCTGGAATAGCCTTGTACAAGGCTGGCACACTTGGGTTTTGAGGTCTTCACCAGCTCCTCTTTCCAGAACTGTTAAAGCTTGGAGAGGCAATTTGGTTTTTTTTTCTGATGAACAGCAATCCTTAAATCTTTCCTAAGATTTTCAGTTGGATTTAGATCAAGACTTTGACAGGGCCACTGCAGAATACCAACCTTCTTCTCTGCAAGCCACACCAAGAGAGCTCTAGCCTTATGTCTATTTTCAGTTTCTTTACAGACATCATCAGATTCTTCTCCAGAATCTCCCTGTACATGTCAATATTTAATGGAGAATGGATGAATTAATTTAATCGAGGATGGATTTCCCCTATCCCTGCAGATTAGAAACATCCCCTCAACATTATGTTGCCACCGTAATGCTTCATAGTCAGGATGGAGTTTTGGTAATGGGCTGTGTTGGGTTTTCTCCATACTTAACAATTGTTATTTATGCCAACAAGTTCTATTTTTGCCTCCTCTGACAACAAAACCCTATGAAGACTTGTTTCAGGATCATTGAGATGTTTGTTGGCAAACTTAATTTGGAACTCTAGATGTTCCTTTTGGAGCCTTTGTTCTTGCCACCCTTCCTTATTTGTGCAGTGTCTTAGATATTGTTTTGAGTTGTACATCTTGTCCTCTGTTGGCCATTAACCTCTGTAGGTCTTTCAAGGTTGCCCATGGATTCCTGTTGGCCTCTCTGAGCAATTGTCCTCTCTCTTGGTCATTTAGCCTTTATGGACAGCCTGGTTTTGGCAGACTGTGAGTGGTGTCGTACACTTTCCACAACATAATGATCAACTTGGCAGTGCTTCTGATATGTTCAAAGCCTTGGAAATCTTTGTATACCCTTCACCTGGTGGGCACCTTTCCACAAGTCTTCACTGATTTATTCTGGAAGGTCTTTGGAATGGATGCTACGTTCTTTGTGTGATGCATGTGCAATCTGAAGAACCAAAGAAAACAGCTAATTTCATGTAAGTTTTCAAGTAAATTTTAGCAACTCTACACAGGTGTTGGATAATTAAGTTAGCTGCATTGTAACTCATAATGACAGAAATGACATCAGATGTTAAATAAAAAATAAAAATTACTTAAACTTGCCAACTTCATAAAAGTGTCAGTCCCTTTCTTATACTTTGTCCTAGCTCAGATTATATAGAGAAGTTGTTAATGTTGCAATAGCCAAGCAATCAAATCAAATCAAATCAAAATCTTTATTGTCATTGTAGCAATGAGACATTGTACAACGAAATTTTTAGGTGCAATTTTCCAGTGCAGAAAAAAATAAAATAAAAATAAAAACAAAACACAATTACTCAAGTTACAACAAAAATAAGGGAATAAAATAAGTATCCAAAATTGTCCATAGCAGCAGAACAATGTTTTCCACTCATACATACATATATACATACATTGCATTGCATTTGTCCCTTATCTAATGTTAATTTAGAATGAAGGTGCACTCGGGCAGATTGACAACATAGCAGCATTCAGCATGGTGATGGCTGAAGGATAGAAACTGTTTCTTAGTCTATTTGTCTTAGACTTTATGGATCTGAAACGTCTGCCTGAAGGCAGGCATTCAAACAATGCATGTCCTTGGTGTGATGGGTCCTGAAGAATTCTCTTGACGTTCCTGAGGCAATAGGAACTATGTAGTTCTTCGAGTGAGGGGAGAGGACAACCGACTATCCGCTGGGTTACCTTAATGACCCTGTGGAGCTCTTTCTTCTGTGCTACTGTGCAGCTAGAGAACCACACACAGAGACAGTAGACCAGGATGCTCTCCACTGTGCAGCGGTAAAAGGACATCAGCAGTTTCTCAGGGATGTTGATCTTTCTGAGCACCCTCAGGAAGTAGAGTCTCTTTTGCGCCTTCTTCACTGCCTCAGCAGCGTGTGTTCCCCAGGTCAAGTCCTCCCTAATGATGACTCCCAAGAAGCGGAAGTCTGAAACCTTCTCCACACAGTCTCCATTGATGATGATTGGCTGGATGTTGTCTGCCTTCTTCCTGAAGTCCATGATGAGCTCCTTGGTCTTGGCTGTATTTAGGAGCAAGTTGTTATTCCTACACCACGTTGTCAGCTGCTCCACTTCATCCCTGTAGGCGGACTCATCCCCCCAAGAGATGAGCCCTAATACTGTGGTATCATCAGTGAACTTAACAATGGTGTTACTGTAGTGGACAGGAATGCAATCTTGAGTGTAGAGGGTATATATGTCTTCTTCAATTCTTTTTAGCTTGCTATTATTGTTTTTATAAACTACTAGCTGTGTAAGCCCATGTTGTAAAAAGCTCCGGGCTCCTAGAAACTTTTGAAATTGTCAGAAAAATAATTGAGTCTGCAGTTTTGTTTTGCGGTTATGCTCACCCCCCTTGTCTATCTGCAGCTAAGCGAGTTTCTCTCTCCTCGGAGGTTTGGTTTTTGCAGATGTGTTCACCTCACTTGCGTATTAGTGGCTAAGTGAGTTTGTCTTTCGTCGGCGGTTTCACTTTGGTGATGGAGTCACTTTCTTTCATCTTCATGCTCTAGCCTTGTACTTCTTTCTCCTTCCAACTCATTAAGTTCGGACTGCTTTGATGGCTCTTTGAGCTTCATGCTGTAGCCTCGCAGACAGACACACACAAAAACTTCCACGTGTAGACGTTTATATATAAGAAAAATAACTTAACTGCCACACATGGATTTTCCAGCAACTTTCAGTTGTAGTCTTCATTTTGATAATCATAGTAAATTGTGAACAGTAAAAAACAGGTGCTCATCAGGGTCAGTTTTGTAGTTTGGTATAATGGAAAAAGAAAGCTTGAGACTGAGGCTGAACTCACTAATACTGGAAAACATCCATACAGCCACTGGAGCTGTCACACACCACCTAAATGGGCTGTTAAAATGCCTCAAGGTAGAAATACTTTAGAAATTCAAAACCGTGCCCAAAAGTTGTGAGGCAGTTGTGTAATCTGAAATCCTCAAGATAACAAGATCCAGCAACTGCAGTTGTTAAGTCTGACATGCATTCAATCTCAACATTGTGTAGTGTGTCACTGGCCTTATAGTACATTGAACTGTACAATACATTATTTCAGATAAAGTATGAATGATAGTGAATAAACAGTATAGTTTCTGGTGGAATAGCTGCATAACAGTTTATTAGAATTACATGTCCCTTTCACAATAAAGTGTTTAGACAGAAAACAACACACATCTCAAAAGGAAAGAATTTAGAAGAATAAATTACAATTCTTGATTAGAATTCCAGTTTACTAAATGTCAGGAAAAGAAAAACCTAATCTCTAACAACAATAGAACAACATTAATTTGTATGACACATTTTCATACACAGAATATAGCTCTAAGTACATTATAAGATGTCAAAGAAAAAATGAAAAATAGTTTCAATTAGTTAAAAGGAATAATGAATAAGTAATAAAAATAAATCAATACAAGCTTGCATAATATAGATATATATTTAGTAGAAAAGTAAAGTCCTTATATATATATATATATATATATATATATATATATATATATATATATATATATATATATATATATATATATATACATATATATATATATATACACACACATACATACGGTAAGGTCAGGTAGCCAGGAAGGCCTAAAAAGCAAAGAAAACTTCAGTTAAATTGGAGAAAAAAATAAAATCTGTAGGGGTTCCAAGGCCAAAAGACCGCTCAGCCCCTACTGGGCATTCTACCTAACATAAATGTCCTTAAGTCATTCGACATTGTTTCCAGGCTTTGCCCCAGACAATTCAATGAAGTGCTTCTCAAGGACAGCTAGGGCACCTGCCTTCAAATGAGCATCACTTGTGGCTGCACTGTGCCTCGATCAGGTGATGGTGGTGCCACCACAGAGAAACCGGAAAGGAAAGAAAAGTGGAGATTAGTAGTGATTGCAAATCCCTGAAGAAAATTAAAAATCTCTGGATGTATAGATCATTAGGAATTAGAATTGTAGCTACAAAATGGCAAATTAAAAAAGTTGTTTTTCAGGAGCTTTTTAAAATGTTCCAGAGTATTTGCCTGATGCATGTTTATTGTAAAGTATTCCAGATTTTTGATGCATAACAAAAGGCAAAAGGCCACCTCACCTCTTATTTTGAGGAACATAGACATGGGAGAGGACGCTGGCGTTGAATGTTCGCCGCTTCTCCCTCTGAGTCTGAGTTTGTAGTATAGTTTGCCGTGGATTCTACGGATTTTTATCAAGTTTTATCAAGATTTTGTGTCTACTCACCTGCCATCGGGATATACTGCTTTACCGTTTGTTGTGGATTTCGCGGCATTATCTGGATGGCATCTTTTTCTCCCTCTTCGGTTGGAATGGTGCTCAGCTATTCCAGTTTATAACTTCGCCGACTAAATCCTGTAACCACTCCTGGAATTAACATCCACATCATTAAAGAACTTGGACTTCTTCGCCATCCTCGTTACATTCATAGAGGCTCTGGTCGGAAGTTCATTTTCAATAAACAGCAAAAGTGCTCTGCTACTAACATTCCATCTTTTTGGTCACCTGCCGCACGTGTGATGCGTCATCAGAGCACCGTTGTTTCAAATACTATAAACATTAGAAGTATCACAAGATCTCTGCACTCTAGCGTGGGAAACAACCGAGCCACGGTGAGAAATACCGCAAGATCCTTACATCCCCGGCTGGATTTATTTTGTGGAGCAGATTCCAAGCTGCATGGAGTGGATCTTAATGTTTTGAAACCTGTACTGAGATTTACTCCACAATCGCTGGACAAATTTGAATTGTTTAATACTCAGTCCATCAGCAATAAATCCACACTGATTGAAGAACACATCAGGGAGAAGGGACTTGACTTCATGTGTCAAACAGAAACCTGGCACCAGTCAGAGGCTTACTCTGCCTTAAATGAAGCATGTTCATCTGGCTACAGTTATTTGGAAGCAGCTCGCAGCACTGGGCGTGGTGGTGGTTTAGCCATCATCTATCGTCAGGTAATGGGGGTGTCCCCTATTTTGTTACCTGTAACATCTTCCTGCGAGTCTCTTGCATTTAAATGCAAGCCCCCTTTTCCCATGACTGTTCTTCTTATCTATCGACCTCCAAAACCTAACTCTGCTTTTATTCTGGAAATGACTGATCTTCTCACAACACTGTGTGCCACCTCTGCCAACATCATAATCCTGGGAGATATAAATATTCATATTGATAATCCTAAAGGTTATCTCACTGTTGATTTTCTTGAGTTGTTAGATTCCCTCAACTTACAACAATATGTTGATGTCCCCACACACTCTAGGGGTCATACACTTCACTTGGTTATTTCAAACTTTGCTTTAATTAGTAATTTACAGGTTTATGATCTTGGTATTTCAGACCACAAAGTAGTGTCAATGGAGCTACCCTTTTTCTCCCCTCGTACCAAACCAAAACGGCAGATTCATTTTAGAAATTTGAAGAACATCAATGTGGATGCCTTGGCACTGGACCTTAAACTTCTTTCTACTGATCTTACCAGTTCCAGCTCTTTTGCTGACCTCGTGGATCTCTACAACCAGTCTCTGAGCAGTGTACTTGACTTTCATGCCCCTTTAACGTCTAGGTCCGTCTCATTTTCGTACTCAAGGCTTCTGGGTTGACTGTTCACAAACAGGCCTATAAGGAACATAGGAGGGCGTATGCAGAAGCTTTGACGGTTGCACGGTCCAGATTCTATTCTACCATCATTACAAATAGCTCCAGGGATCCAAAAAAACTTTTTTCTACTATAAATCATCTTCTTAAACCTCCTTCATGTACTCATTCCGAGGCCACTGGTGAGAGGTGTAATCTGCATATTAATTTTTTCAGACAAAAGGTTTATAACATCTGCTTAAACCTCTCTACCATGGATATTCTGTTATCCCCAACTGTCGACCCGCTGCCTTGAGACTGTCCAGCCCCTTTGCTCCTTCTCTGTTGCCACACGGGAAGAGGTGGAGGACGTCATCAGGAAAATGAAACCGTCTACCAGTTCCCTGGACCCTTTTCCCTCAGCCTTGCTGAAGGCCAACATTTCTGCTATTTCTACACTTATCACCAGGATTATAAACCAATCCCTTTTGGTTGGCCATATTCCTTCAGCACTAAAAACTGCTGTCATCAGACCTCTACTAAAAAAACCCACCCTGGATCCTGAAGTTCTGTCTAACTATAGACCCATCTCTAATCTTCCATTTCTTTCTAAAGTTCTGGAAAAAATAGTTGCAGTACAACTTCATGATCATCTCAAACTGAATAACTTGTTTGAAAAGTTTCAGTCTGGTTTTTGCCCTGGCCATAGCACCGAAACAGCCCTGGTCAGGGTCACAAATGACCTTCTGATGTCAGCAGATACTGGTTCTCCTTCTTTACTCATTCTCCTTGACCTGACAGCTGCTTTTGATACAATTGATCATAATATTCTTCTTCACCGTCTGCAATACACCATTGGACTTTCAGGAACTGTTCAAAATTGGTTTACATCTTATTTGACCGGTAGAAGTGAGTATGTCGCACTTGGCAGCGCAAAATCTCACACCCATAATGTTACCTGTGGTGTTCCACAGGGCTCTGTGTTGGGCCCCATCCTTTTCATCATTTATATGCTCCCCCTTGGAAGTGTCATTAGCAGACATGGTTTTTCTTTTCATTGTTATGCCGATGACACTCAGCTTTATCTTAGGACTACTCCCACCTCCTCTACTGCTCCTCTGCCAACATCTACACTGACTATTTGTTTGGAGGAAATAGAGGCATGGATGAGGCTCAACTTCCTTCAGCTAAACAGATCTAAAACAGAAGCCATTTTAGTTGGCACACCACACCAGCTTCATTCCTCTACCATCACCAGTATCACTTTTTCTGATAAAAAGATTCCTCTTTCTACATTTGTTACAAACTTGGGTGTTAAAATGGATTCTCAACTAACTTTTGACACCCACATTAAACATTTCTGTAAGTCATCTTTTCACCATCTCAGGAACATTGCTAAACTCCGTCCAACAATTACCCTGGCAGATGCAGAGAGGCTTGTCCATGCCTTTGTCTCGTCCAGGCTGGATTACTGTAATGCGCTCCTCATTGCGATCCTGGCAAGAGTATCCAGAGACTCCAGTATATTCAGAACAGCGCTGCCAGGATCCTGATGAGGGTGTGAAAGCATAACCACATCACTCCTATCTTGAAAACCCTTCACTGGCTCACTGTACCACTTAGAATTGAGTACAAGGTTTCCCTCCTTAATCATCAGTGCATTTATGGATCTGCTCCCCTGTATTTACAGGAACTCCTTATCCCTCATACTTCCTCACACACCCTCCGCTCTGTGCATACCAACACTCTTCAAGTTCCCAGAACTAAGCTTAGCAGTATGGGTGATAGGGCCTTTTCTTCGGTGGCGCCGAGGCTGTGGCATTCCCTCCCTGACTACTTGAGAGCCCCACAGTTGACCGATGCCTTCAAACGAAACCTAAAAACGGATCTTTTTAGAAAGGCATTTTGTTAAATTATTTCTATAGATTTCTTTTTTGTTAATTTTATTCTTATTTTGTAGCACTTTGAGATTGTTAAATATAAAGCGTGATATAAATAAAATCTATTATTATTATTATTTAATGCTTAGCTATTGGAATAATAAGCAGATTGCTATTAGAAGATCTAAGGTGAGGATTTGGAATTTAGGTGGAAAGGTACTCCAAAATATAGAAAGGAGAAAGATTATTTAAGGCTGTATATCAAATTATTAGTATTTTAAAGTCAATTCTAAAGGACATGGGTAACCAATGTAACAATGCTAAAATTGAAGAGATGTGCTCATATTTTCTTTTTCTGGTTAGGATTCTTGCTTCTGCTGCTTCTGAATTAATTGCAACCACTTGATCTCATTTTTAGGTAGTCCTGTTAGGGGTGCATTTTCTTTAAGTGAAAAAATTTTGTCTCAGTTTTCTGGTTAATGTGCGATTTAAAGTTTAGGTCAGAGTCCACAATTACACCTAAATTCTTTACTTCCTCCTTGACTTTTAATTCTAAGATATAAAGTTTATTTCCAAGACCTTCATTATTTTTTTTGTTAATCACTGAAATATCTGTTTTGTTCCTTTTTTAGCTTGAGAAAGTTACTACTCATACATTCAGAAATTTAAGTAAAACATTGAATCAGAGAGGCAGGACATCAGGTACTATAGATACGTAAAGCTGTGTGTCATTTGCATAGCTGTGGTAGTTCACCATTTTCTTTCAATTGTGATAGACGGCCAGGAACCCTGCCCCGCCGGGACGTCTGGAGGAAGCAAGAACCAGGAGAGCGGCACTTCTTTTCCCTGGGCACCTGGACAGTCCTTGATCCCTGGGGGACAGCGCTTCCAGGACACCAGGAAGTGCTGACAGGCCAGGGATGGTTTATGCCCAGAGTACTTCCGGAAGTTCATCGTCAGGCACCTGGGGCACTTCCTGGACAAGATAAAAGGGGCTGCCTCACTTCATTCGGAGAGCCAGAGTTGGGTGAAAGAAGGACGGAGATTGCGAGACTGGAGTGGAGGCGGCCAAAGAAACCAAGAACTGAGTGTACTGTAAATAGTATTTGTAATTAGTGTGTAAATAAACATGTGTGTTCTGGACACTGCGTTGTCGTGTCTGTCTGTGGACGGGCTGCTTCCTACACAATATAATCTGGACTAAAGGAAACATAAAGATTGAAATAAGCAGCAGGCCCAATATAGATACTTGTAGTATACCATATACAATATCATGGGTCTAAGAGAACAAGGACAGATACATGGCCTGTGTCCATTCTTTAGTTTAGAGACTCTAGTTTAGAGAGATATTTTAGTGGCGGAGGCACTACCCTAACACTAGACTCCCTGAAGCCTATGAGAAAATTTGTAATGCTGGGCCACCTTAAATTCCGTAGCACCTTCTCGGTGGGGGATGGTGTAGCAGGTTGCTTCCTGCTTGTGCTGATTGACACATTTGCAAAACAAAAACGCTGCTGAAGACGTGTGAAGGAATTTAAGGTGGCCTGGCATTACGACTTTTTTCATAGGCTTCAGGTTATTATTATTATTATTATTATTATTATTATTATTATAGTGTTATGACTGTTTATTCAGAATATTAGTAAACCTAGTGATTGCTGTGTCATCAAAAAACTTTTTTTAATAATATCCCACTCTTTATTTCTAGTTACCAGTATTTCTACATCAAAAAAAATGCATAAATGTTCAGATATATCAATATCCACGACATGCCTAACGTCAATTTTTATTCCTTTTGAATTTACTAAATCCATTGTATGCCCTTCTTTAAAGGTAGGATGGATGACATACTGGGTATGGTCAAATGAGTGCAGTTTAAATGGTTTGATAAAATCCTTGCTGTATCGGAGTGTTAGGGAAGCTTGAAATTGTAATTAAGTTACTTGTTTTTATACCACTTCTTCTGGATTTAGTTAAACTATAATCAGTTATTATATTGCTAATAGAGTGCACATCTATAGTTGAACCCACTACAGAATTACAACATCCTAACAGAAAACTACAGTTAACATTATGACTAAACTTATTTTGTGAAAAAGGACAAATTACATTTGAGATATTGTAGGAGATGAACCTATTCAAATTCAGGCCATCACATCTGCAGAAAAGCTGTTTCTTCCAGAAGAGGGCCCAGTTGTCAATAAAGCTGATGTTGTCTGTCACAAAAGGTTCTCATCCAGGTGCTTAGGGCCAGGAGTTGATTGTAGATTTCATCCGATCCACGCAGCATGGGAAGTGAACCTGTGAAATATGATTCTCTTCAGCTAGGGATACAAAGTCCATCTTCAGGAGTTCAAACTGTCAATGTTGAATATGATTAATGCCAGTGTAAATTACAGTTGTCACAGCAGCCCTGCCCTTATGCTTCTCAAGGACTGTTGGGGCACTTCTTTCAACATCTTTATCTCATGCACCAGGAAAACAAAAAACGGAAGTTTTACAGTTAGGTAATTGCAAGTTCAGGTGGCGCACAATGGAACCTCCCATAATAATCACATGACCACTGTCTGCAGGCATGGTTGGAGAGTGAAGAGGGTGGAAGTGGTTATGATCTGTGATGATTGCTTGAAAAAGTGGAGGTGATCTGAGCTGGGGCTACTGCTTACGTTGTCCATGTTGCCAGGTTCCATCATCTTTGTCTTCATTGTCTAAAGCAGGAGGCGGAGTAAAACTGACTCGGCCCAGGGTATGAGCAGCAACGCATGAAGTAGAAACAACTGAATTAATCCCAGACCCCAATGAAGTTTGCAGTAGACAAGCTTTCTGATCTCTGAGATGTTTTCATCTGGCAAGATGCTATTGAATCTGCATCTCTAGGAATTCAAATTTTTCTGCAACATGTTATAGCTTGCGGTTGACCATCAGCAGATGCAAACTCTGCTGAAACCAGAGAATATGGCCAGCTGTGATGAGGTGTATTCTGGGACTTACCTTAGTAGTGGTAAACTAAAACTGTTTAAGCATGTGTGATCAAGATGGAGGAAGTTATGGATTGAGAATTATTAATAACTAGCAACTTGGTGCATGCTACGCTGCACTTTGGATGACCACAGTTGAAGGACTCAATCGTAAGGACCTCTCGTCGGGTGTCTCATTGGCACGCTTTTGCCTCTTTCTTCCGCGATCACGGCGTAATCTGTCTTCTCTCTCTGTAGGGGTTTCAGTTGCCTTTCGTTGTGTGGCAGAGACGCGTCATTGAGCTAATCTGTGTGAATGCTGAGTGTCCGTTTCTTACGAGCGACTGTCACGCCTTTGCCTCTTTGCTTCGTGATCATGCTATAATGTGTCCTCTCTCAGCAGCAGCAGGTTTAGTTGCGTTTCGTTTCAGCATTGTTCCGTAAGGTCTCCTCCGTACAAGTGCACATGGGTAGCTGAACACGGAAAGGCATAGTGGGCATAGTGAAACACACGAATTGGTGACCAGGGGAACCATCCGACTCAGACGCGGGGCTCGAAATACTCAAGTGCACATGTCATTTATAATTTAAATTTTTTTTTTGTTATGAACTTCCCCAAAAGAGTTGATCCCTGTAAATAGTTAATAGTAGATGAATAATATAATCTGTTGTAGTACGGGCGTTAATTAGCGTCACACCTCATAACCTGCATACACCACGTGTTTGGCTGTAACGGCAGAAGTGTGGTGGACACTGTAAGGGTAAGTTGTGGTTTCTGTTTCTTTCGTGATTTTTTTATTTCATTTTATTGATTATTTAATAGGCAGAGGGGAGAAGACGTTAATGTGACGTTCTGTCTATTTCTTTACTTTTGTTTTGAAAAGATTTTCGGGAACAGGAAAAATAAAAGCAAAGGGGAAAGAACGGAGGGGGGTAAGCAGGAATTCTGAGAGGGGACGGACTGGGGCTTTTCTACAGGGCGGCTATACAGCCAAAAGGAACGTGGACACGGACACCCCGCTGGGCTTTTATTATATAGATGATTATATGAAAAAGTCTACTAAACAACATATGAAGTAAAACACACAAATTAGAAGATAATTAAGAATCTACCTTCAATAAAAATCTGCACTTGCTGTGCCTGTACAGTACGTTTACTGAGTCACATAGTCATTATCCATCCAGTTGTACAGTAATCCTTATTTTTAACCCATTTTTTCCAAAACATCTGTACATAAATTATCTAGTTTATATCTGTTTTTATATTCTGATTACAGAAATAGGTAAAAGGTACATTCTTTGCTGTGGTACACAGGGCTCCAAGGCAGATGTGCATTGGCCTGTACTACGTTGTTCTATGTATTAGAGACTTTCAGACTGTAGCCTGAATGGATGAAAGGATCATTTTTGCCACTTTTTTACAGTGCTAATGCTGAGCTACTGCTATGTGAGTTTATTGTTTTTGTAAATGAAAACTTGTTAAAAAAGTAAAGAGTAATAAGAGTCATACATGATGATGCCATTTCAAGTTGTTGCAGTGACCTCAGTAAATGCTTGTTCAGGTCTAAAGGATTACTCTCTTCCTTTTGTTAATTTGTGTCATTTTAAATTCACTGCTTTTGTTCACCGAGTATATATCTACAGTTAACTGAATGCAAATAATTGTGGATGATTCATCGTATATAGAAATGAATGTTAATTGCTTCATGTTCACTTTGCAATCTATTACATGAAACAATGACTAGGCATAAATTATTGTAAATTTATTGTAGCTGAGATAAAAAGTAGGTTTTTAAAGAAGTTCATATATAGTCAATAAGAAGCAGAAGTCACGGCGTAATTTCTACAAATCTTTTTTTAAGTGTGACCTTAATTAATATACTGTATGTATAAAAGATACAAGGGTGGAGCGAGTGTCACAAATACACCCATTCTGTCTTCTTGTTTGAACACCTACTGCATTCCTGACACTTTATTTTCAGTTGTATAATGTAGTGTGCTGTTCAGCTGCTGCCACCACAAGCTCAGGTGACAGAGAACTCACCAGACAATTTCACATTGCCTTATCACTACATTTTATCAACAATTCAGCCAGAGCAATGCAAGAGGGTACAGATTTTAAAGAGTGCACAGACAACAAAGTCCTATACAGTCCTATACAAGAATGACATTTTTTTGTTAAAAATTCCATCCATCCATTATCCAACAAACTATGTTCTAACTACAGGGTCACGGGAGTCTGCTGGAGCCAATCCCAGCTAACACAGGGTGCAAGGCAGGAAACAAACCCCGGGCAGGGCGCCAGCCCACTGCAGGGCACCCACACAAACACACACCAAGCACACACTAGGGAGAATTTAGAATCAGCAATGCACCTAACCAGCATGTCTTTGGACTGTGGGAGGAAACTGGAGTACCCGGAGGAAACCCACACAGACACAGGGAGAACGTCCAAACTCCACACAGGGAGGACCCAGAAAGTGAACCCGGGTCTCCTAACTGTGAGGCAGCAGCACTACCCACTGCACCTCCCATGTTAAAAATGGACTTTTCTTAATATTAAGTTTACTGTAAACATTATTAAAATGCATACAGTGATAGCTTCAGGAATTCATAAATGGCTATTATTATTACAAGGCAGAGACAACATATTGGAGAAAGCTTTCTTGTCTATTGATGCTCTAAATAAAACCGAGGTAAACAAGGTAACGTTGATATGGACGTTTGTCACATGAAATATAACCCTTTTTGCATCACTAACATTGACAATACATTCCCAGATTGAAGCACTCAAAGCAATAATGCCTCAACTAATCACTTAATGTGCCACTTTCAACATTTTGAATTAAAACCTAATCCACAGTTACAGCCTTTAACCTTCTTGAGGGTTTTCATTATTAGGTACTCCCGTTTTAGTCATGAGATTAAGATTAAAATAAATATATTAGCTAAAATATTAACAATACAAAAAATTGCATCTCTGCCTAATTCAGCTCAAGTGGCTAATGGCTCCATTGGGGCATTGCACTTATATGTCTTGCAGCAAATCTGAAATTAATGAGGCTAGTGTTAAAAATGTTTATTTTGCCACCACAGTTTGGTGGCAGTAGTAATATAACATGCACAAAAAGCAACTACAAAATGGAGGATAAAAAAAGGTTATATGAATGTTGTTGCTAAAGGAGAAAATAAGATTGCCCACATTGAAAAAATATTAGCCCAAATAAACTGCATCTGATTCAAAAACGGAATATTCTTCATACTTGCACTTTTGTCTCACTGCTCATTGCAAAGTAAATTATAAGAACAATCTTAAATCTGTATTGATAGAGTGTCTGTGGTTATTCACGGTTGTGACAGCAGCATTCTGGGATCAGATTCTACTTGTAGTCATTGTCTGTGTGCAGTTTCCCCATGTCTGCCTGGGTTTCTCTATAGGTACTCTGGTTTTCATACTACATCTCAAAACTCTGTTGTTTAGGTTAACTATGAGTGTAGGTTTTGGGGTACAGCCCGGACACAGACAGGTAGACATGCTGGTTTCACCACACACACATTTATTCACAGTCTTATTTACAGTAAAGTGCACGAACCCAGTGCCTCAGCACCAATCACCCCTTTAAGTCCTGGCCACACAACAATGCCTCTTCAGTCTTCAGACCGCCTACACTCCTCTCCTCCGAGCTCCGTCCACTTTCACCCGACTCTCGCCATTGAATGGAAGGAGGCGGCCCTTTTTATGCACCCCCAGATAGGCTCCAGGTGCTTCCTGAGGAGCCTTCGCCGACACACCCCCATGTGGCAGAAGCACCAGCTGTGTAGCCGGAAGCCCTCTGGGTGTCCCTGATCCTCTTCCCCCCCAGCACTTCCTGGTGTGGCTGAAGTGCTGAGGTCCAGGGCTCCCATGGCATTGGGGCGCCCCCTGGTGGTGACCACGGGCCCCTACAGGGTTGGACTTCCAAGCCCTCAACTCGTGGCCCCCAACACAACCAGGGCGGTTGCCTCCTCGTGGTCTGGAAGAGGCACAAGCCCTCCTCCGGTCCTCCTGGGCGTCCCGGCTGGGTACCACCACCAGGTGCGCGCCACAAGGTATATGCTTGAGTGGGCTCTCCAAAGAACTATCAGTCTGCCTCACATCTGATGCCTCCAGGACAGTTTTCAGACCCTCATGACCATGAATTAAATTAACAATGGCTGTCATCATTAGGTTATGCTCTAACTAAGAATCATTCAAACAGTATGCAAGTTTTAAATTATGTCTTACAGGCTTTAATTCCTGAGGAAATATACTGTAATGTGTAACATTTTGAAGTTTAAAACAAAGATTCTGCTACAAATTTCAAAATTCTAAACTCAAGATTTTCAATTGCTGATCATTATGCAATTTGAAACAAACACACTATATTGTACCTTATGATCCTCTCACTCTTTTTCTCTCTCAAAAGTGCTTTGTTCCTTGACATAAGAAGGAGAATACATAAATAAACAAGATGAGAACATTTAGTCCATTCAGTTTTGTTTACTTAGGTAACATCGAAAATGCTCCTCTGTCACATCTAGGAGTTTGTTCCAAATTTTGGTGACCCATTGTGTACAGAAGGGATTTATGTCCTGGTTTTATTACTTCAAAATTTACTGATGTCCTTCATTTTTAACCGAAAGTAGTGTTCAGCATCAACTTAATCAAGATCTTTGAGAGTTTGAAGATCTAGATTGGGTCCCTATTTTTTAACTTGGGCTTAAGACCATGGATTTTAGGTTGTCTTAGTCTGTTAGAATATGATATACCATTCATTACTTTAAACAAGTTGATTGTTGTATGCTGCACAGCTTGTACTTCTCTGATGGCCAGAGTAAGCAATCTCAACTGTGCATTTTTTAATTCTGAACATAACATTTCTTGATTATTTTCAGCTGAATTTTTGATGCTGCCAAATAATTTATTACACATTTGTATTTCTTCTACATATTGTCCTGAAAATAAACAGATTGTGTCAGCAAAAACTTCTTAACCCTTTGCAGATTTTACTTCTTATATGTTAGCATCACCCTTCTTGCATCTTTAATTGTTGCCAGTTTCGCCGTCTACAGTTAACTGCATTTTCATATCTTTGCAGCATTTTGTATTCTATTCATTTTTCACTTAAATTACAGATTTAACAGGTTTGCTTAGTATACCAGAATCTATGCTTTTGATTCTTACTGCTAGAACAGATTCCTGCGGGATTCACATGATGACCTCATCTCATGTGGAGCCATCTGTTCCTATCTGTGTTCTTGGTTTCCAGCCCATTATTAAACTTGAAATCCATTTCTAAAAGTTACCGAGGATGTCAAGAGCTTCTAGCGTTAGGATAAATCATAAATTTGAAACCATATCAAGGACTTTTAGACAGTCTGTTTAAACTATGTTGCTGTGCATATTTTTTGCATTTATTCAATAATCACATTATCTGTTTAAGAAACAACCATAATATGTATCTGTCAGTATCTTCTCCTTTTAAACAATATTGTTTAGAGTATTGTTTTCATGTTATATCCTTCTAGTATCTTTTGGATTGTAGTCTTCTTTATGGTGTAGTGGTTGGCATAGCATGGTCCTCTGTTTAAATCATAATATGGGATGCATATACTGTCTCTACATCTGCTTGGGTTTACCCAAGGAATTTCGACATCTTCCTACATACCAAAGATATGCAGGTTAAATTTGATTTCCACCTCTAAATTAGGCTAGCTTGAGACTTGTCATGCCCTGTAAAGGGCTTATACCCGGTCCATGTTTAGTTCCTCCCTTATGTTTAGTAGTGCTAGGACTGATGGCAGCCCATAATAAATTTGTATTGGAGTAAGTAGGCCTGAAAATCAGATGAATGAGTTTTCAATTAACTCTCATGACTAGAGATAAGACTTTTTGGTACATGATTATAGGAACTCTACAAATCTGATTCTCAATCTGTACTGTGTGAGGGTACAGCACTCATTCTTGGTGAATCTGAGGGATGTTTCAAAGATAGGTGAAAACCTATTCATAAAATTATAAAGCAAAGTGACGCAGCTGGATACGGTACCAAAAGTATGTGACATATTTTTAGGCTGATTCAAAGATAGAATTCGAACAGCAAGAGAATAATCAGAAACCATAACAGAAACAGAGGTCAAGAGACATAAGATGTCCAACTGAAAAACAAAAACACTTCAGCTAGAATGCAAGGTAAGATGAAAATCACAATTATAAAGGTTGATAAAGCAAAGGCAGATAATTGTATGAATGAATTGCAAATGCAAAAAAAAAAAAATCAAGATCTAAAAATTCAAGCAAAGCAAGTCAAATGACAACAGGCTTTCAGAAAACCATACTGTACAGTGTAATTATCAAAGAATAATTTTATATTTAATTAATTGAAGCATCTATAATTAATTGTTTGATGTTGTAAAGAGAACACGAAAAGGTGTGAACAATATTGGGGATACAAGTAGGATTCAGGTACAACAGTGTGCCTATATTACACTCTGATCTTAACTGACACCATGTTGGTGGTTTGTGGGGCCTGTAGAACAAAATGGATGGAGCTTCTTGCAGGTTGGAGAAAAGCTCAGAAGAACTCTGCTGTGTGTGGATAAACAGCCAGTACATGATAAACATCAATACCCTTCCCCAGTACGACCTCCAAATGTGCAACACATACTGTACATACACAGAAAGAGTCACACAGTCTGCGAAAACATCTGACTCTTCAGTTTTTAAAATACTTATTTTCTGCCTTGTAAATTCCAACTTCCTAAACTTGAGTGAAACATGTATTTCTTATTTCCATTGATATTCCTTGTGTGTTTGTGTAATTATAACATGTTGTTTGACCTCTTTCTACATTTCTACTTCACACAAAAGCAGTGGTTTTTATGGTCCTATTCAATATCATGAGAAAGTCCAGGACATTGATGGATTTAGCAAATGACTAAAAAGTTGTGATTCCTTGATCAACTAACCCAGGGGTTCCCAATACGTTGATCACAATGACCATGATGATAGATCGCATGTCATTGTCAGATTCTTCCCATTTTTGTCCTTCCCCCGATGGCTCTTCCTGACAGGTGGGTTGTTAAATATGGTTGACATGAAATGTGTTCAGCCTGCAACCTCTGAAGTTACAATAAAAAGTATAAGGGTAAATCAAAAAGTAAAGGAAATTTGAAAATTACACCATAACTGCAATGGATAGAAGTTGACATAATACAACACATTTTTAATGGGTTATGGGTAGTTCAAACATACACAGTGCAGATCTTTGCTATTATTCTACTTGAAACCAAGTTTAAACAAAAATGGATGCTCCACTGCAGGATTATGCCATTGTTAAAAAACACGCCGTAGTAAAATGTGCAGTAAGTCTATGGGAAGAGGGAATGGCACTTTCTGAAATTCACCTCAGGGATGTTGGCTCAGTACTGAAGTGAAAACAGCATAACTCAACAAAAACTTTGTGAATGGTTAGCAACGTTTAAAGTGGGAAGAACAAGTGTAACCAAAGAAGGTCAACCATCAACATCATGCACACAATCCCACATCAAGATGGCAAATACCTTCATCAGAGAAGACCAACAGATTAAGGTTATTTTGCTATTGCTGCAAATTAGGATATCAGTTATGTATCTGCACATGCCATAGTGATTCAGGGTACCATAAAATTTTCCTACGATCAGTACCCAAACAGTTTGCTGATCTTCAGAAGCTATTATTCTTCAGTGAATTTCAGTAGGTTTCACTCCCCTTGTTCAGGAAATCTCATTATGGTGCATTGTTCAACAATGGTGCAGTCCTGCTGTGGAGTGTCCATGTTCATTTGATTTTGGCTTCAACTACACTAAAACGTTAAGAACAATCCTAAAATTGTATCCCCTATTAAATCTATTCAGATATTAAGAAATACTGGCTGATAATTTGATGAAGCAGTTTCAAAAGGACATAACAGGCTGTGAGTGTTTCTCACTTCACTTACATGAGTCAACTGACCTAAGTGAAACAGCACAATTTTGCATCTTTATTAGGTGTTGGTGTTTAAAGGCATGGCAGCAAAAGAGGAACTGCTAAAAATTTTACCAATGAAAGAACACCCTCGGAGTGGGGACATTTTTTAGACATTTAAGGCCTTTGTTAACAAAATACCGCCGCCAATGTGTACGTTAGTATTAGTTATCACTGACATAGCATCTTCAATGATGGCCATTTCAATGGATTAACTGCCAAATATGGAGGAGGACAAATTTCCTGACTTTGGTTATTATCGCTGCATGATATACAAACAGATGCTATATGCGCAAATGCTGAACATGAAAGTGGTCATGGATGTGTCAGCGAAAATTACTTGTTCAATTTGTGCAAAATCTCTTCAAAGACATCTATTCCATGCATATGTATGACAAGCTGACACAAAGCACACAGATTTGTTGTTGCATACTGAAGTCAAGTTGTTGAGTAGTGGCAAATTCTTGCACTGTTTAGATAAAAGAGTTTGTCCTTGTTACAAAAATGCAGAATACAGTCAATTTAGGGACAAGCAATGGTACTTCTGACTGATCTGACTAACAAGTTAAATGAGCTAAGTTTAGAGCTAGAAGGTAAAGTGAAAACTGTAGCTGACAGGATTAGCTCAGTTAATGCTTTCAATTGAAAACTACAATTACTCTCCTTAAAATAAGGTGTAGTGCTACGAATTGGGGAACTTCCAAAACATTGCAGCTGATCTAAAAAAACAAGGAAAAGAATGTGCGCAACTTGACAGTTAGCATTACACTGAAAAGATTTCAATTGTCTCGTCAGACTTTGGGAAACACTTTCAATACTGCTTTATTTGAGCCAGTTCATGTGTTTTTAATTTAAAGATGACAGTGAGGTTGATTTCCTGGCCTCAGAAACTAGATCACTGTTTCACATGAATTCATCAGCACTGGAGGATGAGATTTTACCACTGCTGGCTGACCTTTAAATGAAGGGTCTTAGCTGGACAGTATTGCAACTTTCACACTAAAGAAAAGTGTCTAAATGTCAGAAAATATAGTTTGAATTAATTTTTTGGCTCAACTTATGCAGGTAAATCAATTTTTTTCTACATGAATATTATTAAGTTAAAATACTGATCCTCCTTGACAGATAACCATTAGGAAGCCTTCATGATACTAGCAATCACGAGCTACTGCCCTAATTATGCAACCCTAGCTGATTTCATGCATTGCAAGCCACCAGAATTAGGGAGGGACTCTCATTCTTGGGATTTGTTTGGGACTGGTGGATCATGATGAGCTGGTCATTGTTAAAGAAGATCACGAGCCTGGGCATGTTTAATCAGACCATATAACCAACCTATCTTATGGATAAGTATTGAAAATAGTTGACTTCTTTGGCCATTGTTCAGACTGCCCAGGCTGACCAAAGAATGCAGTCTTACCTTCTTTCTACATGAGGGTCATCCTGCTTAATATGCTCACCCAACTTGATCTTACAACAGACAATTTCTTTAAAAAAGGTTATTTGTATTAATGGGTTTTGAATGACCTAAATTTTAAATCACATATTAATCAAATTACTAGGACAGCATTTTTTCACTTAAGAAATGTAGCAAAAGTTACACCCCTTATAACTTTCTAAGATAATGAAAAATTAGTTCACGCTTTTGTTTTTAGTCAACTAGATTACTGTAATGCACTCCTCTCAGGGCTAAACAAAAAAGACCATAAAAAGAAAAGAAAATCCAAGCACATCTCTCCAGTTTTGATTTCACTACATTGGTCACCCGTGCCATTTAGAATTGACTTTAAAATACTGCTCATAGTTTACAAAGCCTTAATAATTCTTACTCTATCCTAGTATATTTCAGAATGCCTTTCACTTTACACTCCAAATCGTAACCTCAGATCTTCAAATGAGTGTCTGCTTAGAATTCCAAGCGCTAAATGTAAAAGAAGTGGTGAGGCGGCCTTCTGTTGTTTGCCCAGAGGGGACTGGGCAGTCTAATGGTCTGGAATCCCTACGGATTTTATTTTTTTCGCCAGCCATCTGGAGTTTTTTTTTTTTTGTTTTTTCTGTCCATCTTGGCCATCGGACCTTACTCTTATTCTATGTTAATTAATGTTGACTTGTTTTATTTTTCTTACTGTGTCTTTTATTTTTCTATTCTTCATTATGTAAAGCACTTTGAGCTACTTTTTGTATGAAAATGTGCTATATAAATAAATGTTGTTGTTGTTATGCACCTAATATCTGGATTAGCTTACTGAGAGAAATTTGCCAGGCTAATACGGTGGAGCACATTAAAAAAACTGCTAAAAACCCATTATTTCCACATGGCTTTCTCATAGCTACATTTTAGTGTAACCTTGATATTCTATATATTGGTTTTCTGTGATAGAGATCTAAGCCACCACCACCTGATCAAGGCACCACGTAGTCGCTATATTGATGGATTGAAGGCCAGAGGTCCACATGACAATCATCGTCTAATTGTTCCACGTGAAACCTGAAAAGCACAAGGACTGATTGAGATCATTTATACTAGGCAGAATGCCCAGTGTGGGATGCAGATTTTCTTTTTTTTTTCTCCTACCCAAAGGAGTTTTTATTCTTTTATTTTTTCTGTCCTCCTGGCCATTGGACCTTACTTTATTGTTTGTTATTGAGTATTGCCTAATCTTATTTTTATATTTAGATTTTTTATAAACTTTTCTTTCTTCATCTTGTAAAAAAATTTAAGCTACATCATTTGTATGAAATTGTGCTATGTAAATAAATGTTGTTGTTGTTATTGAATATTTTGTTACCACCTAGCAAGACATATACTGTATATAACAAAAATGTAATGGGCTATAAGTGAGTTGTAGGTTTCAGAAAGAGATCACTGAATAACAGCATTGATTATCGTGCATTAAGACCACCAAGTTTTTGAATAAGCCTTGTAAGAGGCAATGTAGGATTCTGCCCATATTTTGTTATACAATTTTAAATACATCTTTTATATTTAATCTTTGAATTGGTCATTAATTTTGCCAGTACTGTATAGAGTACTGATCATCAACTGGCGCCCGCGGGACGAATCCGGCCCGCTGAGCCATTCAATCTGGCCCGCGACCGGATTCCAAAATTGTGAGGATCAAAAAGAAAATGGTTGTCCACACTATTAAAGCAACAAAAAATAACAACAACTGAGTCTCTTGTCAGACTAACCACCATTTATGACTATATTTAGGCTACACTCCAAAATGAGGACAGACTCAGACAGACTGCGGCGTTAAGCATTTATTGTTTCAAACAGGTTTAAAAAAAAAAAAAAAAACAACGAACGCGTAACTTTTCCTCGTGCCCTTACATAACATATGTTTTTTTTTATTACTAAGTCTCAACAACATGCTTGAAACTAGCAGAATCCTCAGGTATAAAAACTTAAAATAGCATTGTAAATAAATAACCTGGTACCAGAACAAAACAGGTCACAAATAATGTTCGCACATCAAATGAAACGTTAAGTGGGCTTGAATTCAAATCACAATGCTGAAACGGGCTACTCACAGTGCTTAATCAATGGCTAAAGTTACATTTCCCCTCTGACTCCAACTTTTTCACATCAGGCTTGGCGTCTGTCAGACTTATGCAAACAGTCCTCCAAAGACTGGGTTGACAGTCGGTTCCTCTCTTGTGTTTTTATCGAATTCATCTTGGAGAATGCAGCCTCGCAGGTGTAGGTTGAACCGAACATGGTGAGCACATACATAGCCAGCGTTTTCAATGTGTCATAGGTCTCGGGACAAGATACCCAAAATGCGCTCAGGCTTTCAGCACCACGGAGAGCCGACTTCATGTCGCCTGCGGCCTGAATTTCAGCCAGCTGGCTCTGAATGGCCGACTCGTCTAATGGCAACATTTTCACCGTGTTTGTGGAGAATTCTCCGCTTGGGCTGATGGTGAATGGGTCACGCACAAATCCAATGACATCCCTGGAAATGAAAAAGTCATCAAATCTAGCAGAAAAGTTGTCTTTTAATTGTGTGATGAATGTCTTCATCTTGTCTGTTACGTTGCCTTCTCCCACCGTCTTCAGTGTGTTAAAGTGCAGCAGCCTCCTGACAACAAATCTGCGTGGAAAAGATCGAGTTTGTTCCCAAAGGCATCAAGTTTTTCCACCAAATCCACCACTGATTTTCCTTTTCCTTGCAGCTGGAGATTAAGTGTATTCAAATGGGAGAAGATGTCTGTTAACGCAACGTTGCACATGTATAATGTGTCTTGCATGATGCGGAGATGGTCAGCTGCCGCTTTGGATTTACTTTGTTTTAAAAAATCCACTACTTGCGCACGGAGTTCAACAAAGCGCTCCAGTGCTTTGCCCTTACTAAGCCAGCGCGCGTCATTGTGGAGTAACAGGTCATCATGAGAAGCCTGGGATTCAAGCACAAATTTGGAACAGGCGGTGCTGCGTGCTTGAAGTTCCTCTGATGTGGTTGATAATTTTCATCGTTTTCTCCATCACCTCTTTGAGCTCCCCACTTAGCTTTGCGCAGCACGCTCTGATGGATGATACAGTGGAGTGCGTTAGTTTTAGGAGCAACAGTCTTTATTCTGCTCACCAGACCCTTGTTTTTCCAATCATGGCAGGTGCACCATCTGTCACTGTCAGGTTGATTTTATCCAGGGGCAATCCATGGCTTTTAAAAAAATCCTCCAGTTTTCCAAAGATGATGTCAGCAGTGGTGTTGTCCTCCAGTGGAAGCAATGCCAGCAGCTCTTCTCGGAAATCTTTGCCATCAAAGTATCTGACAAAACGCCCAACTGTGAAATATCGGTGTTGTCAGTGGACTCATCAATAGCTAGCGAAAAGTATTTGGCTTCCTTAACCCGTCAATGACAGCTTTCTGCACTTGCTCTGCCAAAACGCACACGGCGTGCATTCGTTGAGGCAGATAGAGGTACTTGTTTGACAGATGCAATAATTCTGTCTATTGATTTGTCGGGGGCAAGTTCCTCCAAAACGGTGATCATGCACTCCTTTAAAACATCACTTTCCGAAAGGCGGTTATGTCTGCAAAGCACCCAAGCAGCCTGCAGGGATGCACACGTCGCTCTCTCTTGATCAGTTAAAGTTTGAGTAATAATGCCACTTGCACGGGAGTAGGCAGATTTCAATGTGGCGATTTTTCTCTGACGAGCCTCTGACTGTTCAGGATATGAAACCTTGAAATTAGAATGTTTTGTGTTGTGGTGACGGCGCAGATTGTATTCTTTTGCAACAGCAACAGTTTCGCTGCAAATTAGGCATACTGGTGACGCATTTCGGAAGGTTGGCATGATAAATGCGTACTTTTCAGTCCAGTCATCATTGAAGGACCTGTTTTCTACATCAACTTTGCGTTTCATGGTCTTTGAGAGTGCCATTTTACCTCTTTTAGGAGACCCTTTCCTGTCACTTCCTCCGTGTTTGTTTTTCAAGTGCTCTATTATAAAGTTGACTTGGCCTAATGGAAATGATGCAAAATATCTATCACTCCTAGTGGTTGACTGTGGTATAGGTGATGGGAGCCTTGAGTTTTGTAATGCAATGGAAAAAGTATAAACATTAAACATAATGTTAAACCAAATTTAGATATTTATTAGATTTTCTTCTTGGGGGTCCGGCCCCCAAGGAGACTGTCTGGTAAAACTCTGGCCCTCTGACAAATATAGTTGATGACCCCTGGTATAGAGTATTGTAATTCTAGTGTTTCTTGCAGCTGGTTCAAAAATGTAATTGTGACAAATGATTTCTCCGTTTGGATTGACCCAAATAGTCATATGGAGAGGATGTCTGTGAAGTCGGGGTTACCCTACTATGCCAGAATCATGAGTTTTATTAGGTACACCTATTCAACTGCTCATTAACGCAAATATCTAATCAGCCAAACACATGGCAGCAACTCAATGCATTTATGCATGTAGACATTATTTCAGAAACTGCTGATCTAATGGGATTTTCTTGCACAACAATCTCTAGGGTTTACAGAGAATGGTCCAAAAAAGGGAAAATATCCAATGAGCGGCAGTTCTCTGGACAAAAATGCCTTGTTGATGCCAGAGGAGAACGATCAGAGTGATTTGAGCTGATCGAAAGGCAACAGTAACTCAAATCACCACTTGTTACAACTGAGGTATGCAGAAGAGCAACTCTGAATTCACAACACATTAGACCTTCAAGCAGATGGGCTACAACAGCAGGAGACAACACCGGGTGCCACTTCTGTCAGCTAAGAACAGATAACTAAGGCTACAATTCACATGGGATCACCAAAATTGAAAGACAGAAGATTGGAAAAACATTGCCTGGTCTGATAAGCCCTGATTTTTGCTGTGACATTTAGATGGTAGAGTCAGAATTTGACATCACCAACATGGTGATGGTGGTATAATGGTGTGTGGAATATTTTCTTGGAACACTTTGGGCTCCTTAGTACCAATTGAGCATAATTTTAACAGCCTACCTGATTGTTGTTGCTGACCATGTCCATCACTTTATAACCACAGTGTACCCATTTTCTGATGGTATACATGCCATATCACAAAGTTCAAATTATCTCATTTCTTGATCATGACAGTGAGTTCACTGTACGTAAATGGCTTCCACAGTCACCAGATCTCAATCTAATAGAGCATCTTTGGAATGAGGTGGAATGGGAAATTAGCATCATGGATGTGCAGCCGACAAATCTGCAGCAACTGCATGATCCTGTCATGGACCAAAGTTCCTGAGGAATGTTCCCAGGACTTTTTTGAATCTATATTTCCCAGAAAATCCTCAATTGAAAGCGTAATTACATTCTCCATTGTTGTCTGGTTTGGTTCAGTAACGGCACACTCCAAAAATAAATTACAGCATGTTATGAGGTCTGCTGAGAAAATAATTGGCTGTACCCCATCATCTGTTGCAGACCTGTATACATCTTGTGTCACTAAACATGTCAAAACGATCACCACTGACTCATTTCCCTCTGCTCATCACTTATACCATAAACTTCCCTCTGTAAATGCTTCAGGTCAATTAAAACTAAAACTAAAAGACACCTCAATAGTTTCTTTCCTAGAGCCATAGCCCCCTGACTTCTTTGTATATGCATGCATTCTGACTTCTTTGTATATTCTGTCAGATACTGTATAAGTGTGTGTGTGTGTATGTATGTATAGATAGATAGATAGATAGATAGATAGATAGATAGATAGATAGATAGATAGATAGATAGATAGATAGATAGATAGATAGATAGATAGATAGATAGATAGATAGATACTTTATTAATCCCAAGGGGAAATTCACATACTCCAGCAGGAGCATACTGATAAAAATAAACAATATTAAATTAAAGAGTGATAAAAATGCAGGTAAAACAGACAATAACTTTGTATAATGTTAACGTTTACCACCCCGGGTGGAAATGAAGAGTCACATAGTGTGGAGGAGGAACGATCTCCTCAGTCTGTCAGTGGAGCAGGACAATGACAGCAGTCTGTTGCTGAAGCTGCTCCTCTGTCTGGAGATGATACTGTTCAGTGGATGCAGTGGATTCTCCATGATTGACTGGAGCCTGCTCATTGCCCATCGCTCTGCCACGTATGTCAAACTGTCCAGCTCTGTGCCTACAATAGAGCCTGCCTTCCTCACCAGTTTGTCCAGGCATGAGGCGTCCTTCTTCTTTATGCTGCCTCCCCAGCACACCACCGCGTAGAAAAGGGCACTCGCCACAACCGTCTGATAGAACATCTGCAGCATCTTATTGCAGATGTTGAAGAACACCAGCCTTCTATGGAAGTACTGTATAGTCGGCTCTGTCCTCTCTTGCACAGAGCATCAGTATTGGCAGTCCAGTCCAACTTATCATCCAGCTGCACTCCCAGGTATTTATAGGTCTGTACTCCCTGCACAGTACAGTATATGTATGTGTGTGTGTGCATGTGCATACACGCTACACACTCACACATTCATTTGCACATCTTCTTTATAATTGTACTATTCTGCAAACTTTTATGAAGTTTTTCTTTTATTTCTTTGTACAGTATGTGATGTTGTGTTCTGTTATAAGCAGCTCCAAATCGACCAAGTCAAATTCCATTACATTAAGTACTGGTGAATAAAAGTGATTCTGATGCTACTTAGAATTATGGCAGTTCTGAAGGCAAAAGGGGGTCTCACCCAGTATCTAGCAAGGTATAACTAATAAAGTTCCTGTTGAGTGTATAGCTAGTGTTGTTCCTCACTGTAGTATTTCTAGGCTTGTTCATATCTAGTAAAGTGTCATAGTCACTGAGTGATATACTTACATCTCTGCAAGTCACAGGAAGGTTGAAGGACAGCAATTCTTTAATTTTACTAAAGTTAATACAATGCATTGAACATTTATATCCTTTAACCAATAAATATTTATGCATATATTGTCAATTGCCATGATTTATTACGGTATGTTATTTGTAATTTGTTTTCAAAACAAAGAACCAGTTATATAACAATGAGCTACTGTATAATAAATATTTCAGCATGACATAATATATTCAGTATAATTTATTAGTAAAAATGTTTACCACTGTCAGCTATAAACTGACATGCAGTAGCATAACTTTCAGAGGCAATATTAATGAAAAAAAAAGCTGAACAGATGTAATGATTGTATTTAATTTTATTTCATTAATAAAAGATTGTCTACAGGAGTACATTACAATGCATTTTATGCAAATGAATGCTTATATTTCATTAAAACAGAAATTATTTATTATAATATTTAATTCTCTGAATCTTAATGCCCAAAAACTATTGGTCGGCTTGTTATTAAGACTGAGAATATGTCGACCTTGACTAGGACTACTGACACAGGTAGGGAGTAAGCTTTGAAGAACACAATCCTTGAGTGAACAATCTGCCTTCTATGAGACAGTACAAGTAACCCTATGTGGAGTTGCTTCTGTTTGTTTCATTGAAAGTCACCAGAAGTGTAACGCTGGGGTAGACAAGGATATAAGTTCTGAAGGCATTAGATATTGTTGGGACATCACGGTAATCATGGCTGGCTCTAGGCTAGGGTTCAGTAGCTATCAGTCTGTGGATTTATGACTTGGGGAGTGCCAAGGCATATCCAAGTTTCCTCCACTCACTTCGATCAAATGTCAATGTACCACATTGTCTGTAACTTCAAGGGAAAAATAGTGCACTTTGATATCATATACTAATATGAACACTCTCCGAACTCCAAGAAGGACCCTCCCCCTCGATCTTAGATGGCATTCAAAAAAAAAAAAAAAATTAACACTCTCCGGGCCAGCCCTGATAGTAATGCGTCTGTTCAGTGATATGTGGAGAATGGCTACTTCTTTTTTAGTAAGAAGGGCTGGTGCACCAACAAAAAAGAAATCAAGATGGATGTTTCAGTGACAGAGGATTCCCTCTCCTTTATGCCTTTAGAATGCTATATTGGAGACACTAGACAAGCTTCATACTCCTCCTTCAGCTCTAGATACTAGTAGTTGAGAGAGTTATTAACAGATGCAGAATGTATGTTTCTATTATGCATTGTGCGTGCGACAACAAAACAGTAAGACATAGATTCAAATCATTGCCTATAGAATAAATATTTGGTATATTCATTGTTGGAAATATATAGCTTGAATTTTCCATGTTCAGTCAGCATTGTAAATAGCATTTTCATATAAATATTGCTAGCAGATCACTAACAATTGTATTTCATAGCCATACTTTATTCATCAGGTGATTTTTTTTTTTGATTTTGTTATACTTTGTTCATCCCAGAAGGAAAATTGTCTATTTGCATGACCTTTTTTTTGGTGGTCAGAGCACAGGGTCAGCCATTGTACAGCACCCCTGGAGCAATTTTCAGGTTAAAGTGTCTTGCTCAAGGGTCCAATAGTGTATACATCCTAATTCTTTTATAAACCTGTAACTAATCTTTAACAGAAATATCTAATATAATTTGAGAGAAAGAAGGACAATAATTAATTTTAATGCATTTGATGATGTTTGTGTAAGGCTGGTTATGTTTTTATCCACATTCTGATACAGTGATTTCTTCTTTTATGATTGTATGTTTCTAATATTGCTGATGTTATCGGTGGGTGTTCATTTTGTTCTGCCATCAACACTTTCTCCTCCACAATATATGTGACTGAGTCAAGTATTTTATTAGACTATGCACAGACTCTTCCATATCATTTTTCTGAATGAACAGATAAATGTGTATATATAAAAAAAGTATTTCCTCATTGGAAGTTTTCATATTTTATTATTATACGTTGAGTTATTGGTATACACAGTCACAGTAGATTTGATTAGGTTTTTAGATATTGATCAGCAGAATGATGAGTCATTAATATCAAAGTGAAAACAGATCTCTGCAAAATAGTATAAAGTAATCTATACTAATAAAAGGCAAAGCCCTCACTCACTCACTCACTCACTCACTCACTCACTCACTCACTCATCACTAATTCTCCAACTTCCCGTGTAGGTAGAAGGCTGAAATTTGGCAGGCTCATTCCTTACAGCTTACTTACAAAAGTTGGACAGGTTTCATTTCGAAATTCTATGCCTAATGGTCATAACTGGAAGGTATTTTTATCCATTAACTGTAATGGAGTAGAGCTGCAAAGACGTAGGGGGCGGAGTTTCGTGTGACATCATCACGCCTCCCACGTAATCACGTGAACTGACTGTCAACGCAGTACGTAGAAAACCAGGAAGACCTACAAAAAGCGCTTAAGAAAACATGCATTATATAATTGAGAAGGCAGCGAAACAATAAGAAGCGAGCGAGTGGCATATACTACCATATTCATGAGTGCTGCTACCTCGGAAAGAAAGCAAGGTGTAAACCTAAACTTTAAATTAAGTTCATAGACAGGCTACCGCTGGCGTTTCACATGCCCACAGGTAATGCGGGATACAAGTTTAATGAGAGGACGCAGGATATAAACGAGAGTTTTGATCACTTTGTAACTAAGTTAAAATTGTAGGTGAAGGGGTGTGCTTATGCAAATTCCGAGACTGTGTTTGTGGGGATTGACAGTTAAGGGTGGGGAGTCACGTCATCATCTCCCTCCCATTTACCTCAAGTTAATACACACGCTGTCTCTAGAGTTTCAACACACTGAATCCTCCAGGCACTACTTACAAAAGGTCACATTGACAATCGTGTTACGCTATTTTTAAAATCTTTCCTTTTCTTAGCACAAGCACAGCTGAGAAGCTTCGATGCATGTGCTCCATAACGCGTTGAAAAATAATGCATTTAATCACACTTTGCATTACAAGCAAAGGGGAGCTTTTGTCAATGCATGATTTCCTGGTACACGGATTACATTGATCAGCGCATCCCGATTCATTTTACCCTCGCACCACCTTAGTTTGAGAAGAAGTATGAAAAATATGAGGTTAACACAGAAAAACAGATCACCAATTCAAGCTTTATGAATAATCGATTCGCCATCAATAATTGTTTTGGTAAAGCCATCCTCCTTCCATTTTATAATTTTTCCGCCACTAGCCATGATTAAATGAACGGTAAAAAGTAAGAGCGAGGAGGTGACTTATTTAGGCAGGAATATATATGATAGCAACACTCATGACAATGTCAATCATGTTACGTTATTATTAAAATGTTTCCTTTTCTTTTTCATTACTTCTTTAACACACTACTTCTCCGCTGTAGCGGGTATTTTGCTATATATATAATATATGAATTACCTCCAAAGAGCTGAGACTTTTGATATCATGAACGTGTGTACAAAAGGGGTCTCCTGCCCAGCAAAAGTCGAGCAGCCAGCGCGTGCATAGCTGTGCCGGCCTTTGAGACGCTGATTGCGCTTCTGCCTTAAGTCAAAGTGAGCACTTTTAATTTTTTTCATCCGCCCCCTGAGCTATAGCCCAGACAAGTGCAAACACGGGACCCCTTTTCTACACCACGGCAAAATAATATTAAGGCGATTCACACTTTCTTTTGCACGCATACGATTATCAGGTCCTCAGCTCGGATTATGAACACACGCATACGAGTGGAGGACTCACAGTGCCATCACAGCCGATTAATGGCGGGACGTCTCACCAGTCTACACAAGACCCACGCGACTGTCCCAAAAGGCGATCATAACGTCAGCGAACACATCTCTCTATACTATATAAAAGAAAAAGGCAACTTTCCTTTCTTTACACCTTTTTCCTTTTATCCCAAACCAAAGCCTTTCTCTCTTAACACGGCAGAGGACACAAAATAATTTTCTTTAATTGCCGGTAAGGCACATTACCAGAGGCACAAATTTGAACGTTCACATAGAAAATGTAATTTCTATACCACAGCCGTCGTGTAGCGCCTTTCAAAAGGGATCTACTACCGAGAGATGATCCATATACATTTTAGCTGCTGTTAGTTACTTACCTGTTTTGTTACACAGTCTTTAAAATGTAGTTTACCCGAAACCACTCCAGTAGTGCTCAATGTACCTGTACTTCTTAAAACGTTAATGTTTTACTGTTTAATAACTTATAGACTATATTTCATTATTTTTCCCTTGCACTCAGTGACCAAAGCTATACACACACATATAGACACATACAAACATACACACAAGTATATGTATGTGTATATATATATATGTATGTATATATATATATATATATATATATACACCCACCTATCTAGATTATATATATATATACACACACACACACACACACACACACACACATACATACATACATACATACATACACACATATATATAATTTGTGTGTGTAGATATGTATATAGATATGTAGATATGAAGATATGTATGTGTATATATATATATATATGTATATTATATATATATGTATGTATGTGTGTGTGTATATATATATGACAGCAGCAATCCAAGCTGTGAGAAAACAGTAAAAAGGAGGCGTGTCAGACGTCGTGGTACATTTTCTGATGCAGCTACCGAAAACAACTTTGTGACGCTGCCACCAAATACACAAAACAATTACTTTGACAATCATGTTACATTATTTTTAAAATGTTTCCTTTTCTTTTCATAACTTCTTTAACACATGACATCTGCATGGCTGGGTATTTTGCTATATATATATATCACAGCGACACTCATAACAGTGACAAAACAATTACATTGACAATCATGTTACGTTATTTTCAAAATGTTTCCTTTTCTTTCTCTTTCCTTCTTTAACACACTACTTCTCCGCTGCCAAGCGCGGGTATTTTGCTATATATATATATATATATATATACAGTATATATATAGATAGATAGATAGATAGATAGAGGTATATATATATATATATATATATATAGATAGATAGAGATAGATAGATAGATAGATAGATAGATAGATAGATAGATAGATAGATAGATAGATAGATAGATAGATGTCATATCAATGACAAAACAATTACATTAACAATCATGTTACGTTATTTTTAAAATTTTTCCTTTTCTTTTTCGTACCTTCTTTAAAACACTACTTCTCCGCTGTGAAGCGCGGGTATTCTGCTAGTCTATACTAATAAAAGGCAAAGCCCTCACTGACTGACTGACTCACTCACTCACTCACTGACTCACTTATCACTAATTCTCCAAGTTCCTGTGTAGGTAGAAGGCTGAAATTTGGCAGGCTCATTCCTTACAGCTTACTTACAAAAGTTAAGCAGGTTTCATTTTGAAATTCTACGCGTAACGGTCATAACGGTCGACAATGTCTGCCATATTGAACTTTCTTATTTACGGCCCCATCTTCACAAAATTTGGTAGGTGGCTTCCCTTAGCTAACCAAAACCAATGTACGTGCTTATTTCGGTGGTATGACGCCACTGTCAGCCGCCATATTGAATTTTCCAACATCACTAATTCTCCAACTTCCCGTATAGGTAGAAGGCTGAAATTTGCAAGGCTCATTCCTTACAGCTTACTTACAAAAGTTAAGCAGGTTTCATTTCGAAATTCTACGCATAATGGTCATAACAGTCAACAACGTCCGCCATGTTCAACTTTCTTATTTATGGCCCCATTTTCTCGAAATTTGGTAGGCGGCTTCCCTCCACTAACTGAAACCAATGTACATACTTATTTCGGTAGTATGATGCCACTGTCGCCATATTGAACTTTTTAACAGTCTTTGTTACTTATGGGCCATCTTCAAGAAATTCTATCGATCAAAGAACTGTCACTTACCGAGTGGTTTCCATGCCCGGAGATACCACCTACCTTTTCCATTCTCTTTGTTACATATTGTACGGCCATATCAGGCTCACTCTTGATATCCGGAGGAACATTCTGTCTTATGTATTGAATGACTGGGACAGGTTCAAGGTGTGGACTGATGACGGTACAGGAGATAATTATACTACACAGGAGCACTAGAAGAGTGAAATGCTTAAGCCCTTCATCTATGGTTCTGCATGTGAGTTGATGGCTGCCGCTGAATTGTTCGGTTGTCGCTTTCAAGTGTACCGAAATGGCCAAATATTTTACACCTTTCGACAACCGTCAATGCCTCTTAAACATCTTAGATTCACAGGTGACGATTTCAGTAGTGGACACTTTGATGTTTATGAATGTTTAAACTCTCAAAAGCTGGATGTGATTTTATCGATGAAACCGGTTGTGTGCTTACAACGCTTGACAGATGCCAAATGTCACTTCAACACAACAAATCCTGCAAATACTGTCGTAATTGAAACAAACCATGAAACTCAAACCGATTATGACAGCAGCAATCCAAGCTGTGAGATTTGAGACAAGATTACTGTTCACATGGCCAACTGTAAGTTACATGGTCAAGAGTAAGCTCAGCGCACAGCTTGGTCATGTTACAACCGGAGGGCCGAACTGACAACATGGTATACAAAGAGATCCTTAACAAATAATTATTAGCATATTGTCCCACAGTTTAAAAAGGTTTAATTTTCTTCTTAATAAAAATTTGAATGCAGTACTTCACCACTGCAAAGCGCGGGTATTTTGCTAGTTACAAAATAAAACACAAAATAATGATTGCATAAGTATAACCCTAACCCTACCCTTAACCCTAAATCATCACTGGTGCAGCCAATTGGTTCTAAAAGTCATATAATTAGTTCAACAAAGACTGCTTCTCAGTACTCAAGGGATTTCAATTGACCATAATCTAACTGCACATGATCTGTAAATTCCAACTTGTGGTGAGTCAGTATCATGGCATGACCTAAACAATGAAGAAAAAAGAGTAATCCAAGCAACTGTGTCAAAAGGTGAAGGAAGAGCACAAGTTAGCGGATGGATACAAGAATATATCCAATTCACTGAATATCCCTTAGAGTCCATTTTAATCAAACGTTAAGAAATGGAAACAGTATGGTGCAGCTGTAAACTCTTCCCCAGGTGCTTCATCAGCCATAGCTTTATGAGATAGTGGCAAAGAGAAATTCCATCCATCCATCCATTATCCAACACGCTATATCCTAACACAGGGTCACGGGGGTCTGCTGGAGCCAATCCCAGCAAACACAGTGTGCAAGGGAGGAACAAATCCCCGGGCAGGGCGCCAGCCCACTGCAGGGCACATACACACACATCCACACACCAAGCACACACTAGGGACAATTTAGAATCGCCAATGCACCTAACCTGCATGTCTTTGGACTGTAGGATTAAACCAGAGCACCCGGAGGAGACCCATGCAGACACAGGGAGAACATACAAACTCCATGCAGGGAGGACCCGAGAAGCATACCCAGGTCTCCTTACTGTGAGGCAACAGCGCTACCAGTGCGCCACCATGCCGCCCCCAAAGAGAAACTCAATGTTAAAAAAATACATGATATCTCAACTACAGTTTGCCAGAAGGCAAATGAAAGACTCTGAAATGAGCTGGAAGAAGGTTCTGTGGTGTGATGAGACCAACATTGAGATTTTTGTTATCAGTCTAAATGCCATGTTACACTACACATTTTTAAAAATACACCATATCTACTTTGAGGAATGGTGGTGGCAGCATCATTCAGTGGGGGGTGCTTCTGTGCAGCTGGCCCCGGAAGACTGGCAAAGGAAGAAGGTAAAATGAAAGCAACAAAATGCAGGAAAACCCTGAAGAAAATCCTTGCACAGTCTTCAAGAAATCTGTGCTTTGGGTAAAGATCTGTGTTCCAGCAAGACAATGACACTAAGCAAAAAGCCAAAACTGCACAGGAATGGCTTAAACATGACAATGTTAATGTTATGGAGTAGCCAGATCAGAGTCCAGATCTCATTCCAATTGAGAGCTTGTGGTTAGACTTAATAAAAGGCTTTTAATTCACAATTCCCATACAACCTGATAGACCTTGTACAGTTATGCAGAAAAGGATGAGGGTAAATTGCAAGGTCCAGATGTGCAAAGCTGAGACCTAAGCACACAAATTCAAGGATGGAATTGATGCCAAAGATGCATCTACTAAATACTAAATTCAGGGGGCTGAATACCTATGTAATTAATTATTTTATTTTATGTTTTATATTGTTAATTATTTTAGATCACTTTGCTGAGATCTCTTCTGAATTTGTCATTAAAGAGTCTTCCTCTGTTGATCAATTATCAAAAAAGCCAAATTAAACCCATATTATAAAGTCAAATGAAACCCATATTATACAACTAAATGTTGTATAATATGTATATGAATATATAATAAGCATTTTTAAACACTATATATATATATATTTATATGTACTGCATATAGTGAAATAATGCAGATATGTTAGCACAACTCTTTGTATATGCCTTAATGTTTAGAACTTGATTGATTACTGATGTTATTTTACACTAAAAAAATAGGAAACTAAAAATATACTAGAATACAAACCTTTCATTTTTCCAGCAGTAAAATAAAAATAAAGTGGTAATGTTAGTAACTTATGACCTATACTGGTGCTAACATCCTCTACTTTAAATGAGACACTTAGTGAAGTAACATCTCCACAGTGAGGTGTTTACAGGAAATCAACTAAGACATGAAGCAGGTGTGCTCTGCATTCTCCAGGGAAAAGCGCTCTACTCCTGCAATTTAGATGCGGTTAAAAAGTCAACAATATCTTAACAGACAGCTGTCAAAAAAGAAAAAAAGCACCTGATTCAGCGTGCACAGAAACAATTAAAAAGCACACAGGGACAATGTCAGGCTGTTGAGCCGCTCCTCCTAATTATAGTCAATGAGTATGTAGAGAATATTTACTTTGGATGATGGAATTTACCAAAGATATTTAGTTCTGATCTGCTATTCTCTGTATAATACATTGCTTTATTAATATGCAAATAATAGTTTTTTCATAGGACTATAGATCACAGGTGATCTGTTAATGATTTACAAGAATGCAGCTTACATTCTAAAACCCTGCATGTGAAGAGATTTTGTAGAGTAACTTTAATTGCAAGTGTAATATAGAAACTGAAATGGTCAATCAAAAAAACTGGAATAACTTTTCAAGGATACTGCCTCATTGTATCCCTCTACACAGAAATAGTAAATCAAAAATATGTTAAAACTTTTTTTAATTGGATATGCTTATTGGCAGAATACCATTAGCAGAAAAAAATCAACAAAGCCATTCCTTTAAATTGTTTATGTTTCTTTGGCCTTCCTTCCTTTCTTCTTACAGTGGCATCCCCACCTATCTACCTACCTCCCATTTGCATTTCAACAAACCTCCCCCTCTCACTTCCCATTTTTGTCTTTCTCTTCTCAGTGAGCAGGTGGAGTGGTGGCTCTGAAGCTTGGTATTTGCACTGGCAATCGGAAGGTAAACGCCAAAAGTGACTCTTGAGCAAGGCCCTTAATCTGCAATTGCTCCTTCCTGGGTATGACATTAACATTACAATAAGCAGTTCCAGCCTGCAGGTAAAACCTTGGAGTTGGTGGCAGAATTGGCACTCCAGCCACCATAAAAAACCTCACACTGTTCCATTGCATCTGAACTAGTGTGGTGCTGAGGTGTCACACGTTGCATGGCTGCACTCAGGTCCTAATCTGGGATCCTGAGTTGGTTTGTGATGTGGTGGGAGTGGCAATGCTATCAGTGCATGCTCCTAACCTCTCCTCTCTTCTCAGTGACAATCTTAATTTCCCATGTTTGGGCATTTCTATACCAATCACCAGATCTGCAATCACAATTCTGATAATTCCTGGTACCTTGGTCTCCTGAGTTCCAGATGACCTTTAAAAAGAATCATGTCTCCAGTACAACTTTTAAGCCTACAGTACCTTTGAAAAAGTGTCAAATACTCCCATTTGTCCTAGTCAGAAGAAATGTGCAATTTTCTGGCAGTCTAGAGGAATTTTCTTGGCCTTTGTCTCATCCTCCATGACTTCACTTTATTTCTCTGAGATTTTAAATCCAAGATACCACAAACAATAACAGGACATACCACCTCTTAAAAACTCTTGTCCGTCCACGTTGGCATACAAGGATGTGATCTGGCTACCCCCATATATTGCTAAATCTCAAGGAGCTCACCTTTGACAGGCTTTTCCCTACACTGTGCAAGTCTTCCCCAGGCAACACCTTAATGTTACTTGTAATGTTCTTCAATGTAAAAACCTTAAACATATGGAATAAATGAAAGTAATGTGGTAAAGAGTGCTTCTTTAGCGACTTTGAAAAATGCGATGTAAATTTAGAAAAATCAAGCAAACATTATTAACACTAAAATTACCAGAGCCTATGAAAAAACTCGTAGATCCATTCCACCTTAAATTGCTATTTAAATCCGTCTGCACCTCTCCCAGCGTCTTTTGTCCTGTTAATGTGCAGATTAAGAGCAGCAAGCAGCCGGCTATTCCATCCCCCACCGTCGCAGAACGTGCACAAACTTCTCTCAGCTCATGCCTTGATTGATTATCTGGGAGTGAAGTGGTGTTTTAGAGTGGAAATAATAGATCGCTATTTGGAACACATGCATTTCATGTGTGTTCTGTTTCTACAGTAATCTGTGTAAACACATTGTTAAAATAGAAACTTTGTCATATTTTAGTAATAAATGTTACAAAATGTAGGCATAAACTATAGAATATGTGAGTGCTGATTTCCAAAGATCAAATAAACACTTTCACAAAAGGTTCAAGAACAACACAGCTGCTCCCATGGCGTAGCGCTAAGATTTGCTGTCGTAGCACGTTCCTCAAAGACTTGAGTTCGATCCCCTGTTGGGGAGAAACTGTTATTATTTTTTCAGAGCAGTTTTATTGTCCATACCTGAAGAAGACAGAGCTCATGAACAAAAGGACTTAGATTTGAGCCACAGTCTCCTTCCCACAGAGCGTGCCCTGGGAATCCAGTGGTGCACAGAAACTGACAGTTTCAAATTTCAGATTAAGTTGCAAAACAAGCCCGCTACAAGGCGTGGTATCCTGTCTGTTGTTAGCTCAGTTTATGATCCACTTGGCTTTCTAGCACCTGCTTACTGCCAGCAAAGCTTATTCTAAGAGACTTATGTAAAGAGAAACGTGGGTGGGATGAAGAAGTAGAAGTCAAACACATTCAGAAATGGAAAAAATGGATGGAAGATTTGAAGTTACTTACAGACTATAAAGTGAACAGATGCTTCAAACCTACTGGGTTTGGAACCATAAAGACAGCACAAATGCACCATTTTGCAGATGCTAGTGAAGATGGATATGGCACTGTCACCTACCTTGTTTTAACAAATGAAGAGGGCAAAGGGCATTGTTCATTCCTGATGGGCAAGTCAAGAGTTGCACCATTGAAACAGGTCACAATTCCAAGAATGGAGCTGACAGCAGCAGTTGTGGCAGTTAAAATGGACAAAATGCTTAAAGGTGAGCTTCAAATGCCCTTACGAGAATCTACATTTTGGACTGACAGCACCACGGTGCTAAAATACATCTCAAACGAAAGCACTAGATTCAAGACCTTTGTTGCAAACAGAATCTCCGTGATCAGAGATCATTCACAACCTTCACAGTGGAGGTATGTCACATCTGTCCTTAATCCGGCTGATCAAGCCTCTAGAGGGCTGAGCATAGAAAACTTTCTCAAGAACACCACATGGTCACATGGTCCAAGTTTCTTATTGAAGTCAGAATGTGAGTGGCCAAAAGACCAGACCAACTGAATGAGTCATTGTTTGAAGATGATCCAGAAACTAAAATTTGTGTAGTTAACATGACGAGAGTAGAGGAGGTGACCGAACCCATCAACAAACTAATCACTTACTTTTCAGATTGGCATCGCTTGAAGAAAGCGGTAGCTTGGTTTCTCAAGTTTAAAGACTTATTGCTGCACTTAAGAAATGAAAGAAAAACATTTCAACTAGAAGCCAGTCAGATTAAAGGTAATCCAAAAGAACAAGATCACTAATCACAAAACACATGAAAAATATAAACGGACTTTAAAACCAAGTACAATTTCTTTAGATGACTTAGTTAAAGCTGAAACCGAGCTTATCCGTCTAAGTCAACAGCAAGAATTTCCAGAAGAATTAAAAGCTCTAAAGAAAAGACTTGTGTTAAAAGAACAGTCAAATCTATAAACTCGACCCGATCATACAAGATGGAATATTAAGAGTTGGAGGAAGACTCAGTAAAGCTGCAATGCCCGAAGAAGCTAAACACCCCGCAATTTTACACAAGCATTCACATGTTGCTTCTCTCATATTGCAGCATATTCATAAACGCATCGGACATTGTGGGCGTAACTACGTGCTCGCACATTACGCCAGAAATACTGGATACCTCAAGCAAATTCAGCTATCAGAAAAATAATTTCAAAGTGCACAACATGCAGAAGATACAATGCGAAAGCAGGTGAGCAAAAAATGGCAGATTTGCCAGAAGATCGCCTAGCATCAAACCAACCACCGTTCACTAATGTTGGAGTTGATTATTTTGGTCCCTTCCAAGTCAAAAGAGGAAGAAGTCTTGTCAAGAGGTACGGAGTAATCTTCACATGTCTAACAACCAGAGCTAGCGCACATAGAGATTGCACATAGCTTAGACACTGATTCTTGTATCCAAGCCATACTCCGATTTACAGATAGAAGAGGACAAGTTAAAATCATGCGCTCAGACAATGGAACAAATTTCGTTGGAGCAGAAAGAGAACTACGAGAAGCTATTAAAAAACTGGAACACAAAAAAATCAGTGACGCTATGATGCAAGAACAAATCAAATGGATTTTTAATCCACCATCAGCCTCTCACCAAGGTGGAGTGTGGGAAAGACAAATCAGAAGCATAAGAAAGATTTTAAATTCAACACTAAATCAACAAACACTTGATGATGAAAACCTCCCTACAATGATGTGTAGAGTGGAATCAATACTCAATAACAGACCCCTTACGAAGACATCAGATGACCCAAATGATTTGGAACCACTCACACCCAATCACTTGTTATTATTGAAGACAAAACCTGAAATACCACCTAAACTCATTTCAGAAAATGAACCATACCCAAGAAGACGCTGGAAACAAATTCAATACATGGCGATTTGTTTTGGAAAAGATGGACAAAAGAGTATTTGCCAATACTTCAAAACGTCAAAAGTGGCTTGCACCAAGAAGAAATTTTGAACCAGGGGACGTTGTTCTAATTGTAGATAAAGCTACACCTCGCAATTCCTGGGTAATGGGTCGAGTCATCAAGACAATGCCAGATGCAAAGGGTGCAGTCAGAAGAGTTTGTGTGCAGACCAAAACCAGCACACTGGACAGACCGTGAATAAACTGTGCCTACTTCAAGAAACAGCCAATGTTTGAAATATGAAATTTAAAAAATGTTTGTTTGCAGTGTTATTGCTAATGATTTGAGACGAATAGTTAATATAAAAGTAATTGGCTCATATTGAAGTAAAGTAAAGTAATTGTCTCAGCTCCTGCATAGCCAATTAGGGGCCGGAAATGTAAGAGCCAATCTTAGAAAGTTAAAGTTTTGAGTTAAACTCACATTGATGTTTGCTTAATTTGAATAGAATATTAATGTCTTTCATAGTCATAGCTTATGGTATAGTCTTTTCCCCCTATAAGTTAGCAAGAGATAGAACCTTCTTACTATAACTGAATAACAGTGTGATAATAAGCTCAGTTTGACTGGAACAAGTCCCAGTAAAGAAGGACTTGAAAGACCCATTTAAGCTTAGAAATGGGATAAGCATACAGTTTTCTGACCGTTTTGAAATGGTTCAGAAATGTTAAGTGAGAAGTAACGATTTGTGATGTAACAAGATTAAGCTTAGAATTGAACTTTTCTTAACATTAATCTTTTCTTTTTGTGTGAACTGTTTTACTTCAAAACTTAACTAAACTTACAAAAAACCAAGATATTTTGTCTGTGGAATCATTTCTACGCGTCAGGCTTTTGTTGAATCCCACTTTTTGAGTTGAAGCTACAGAACTGGTAATTTTGGGAAAACGCAGCTACATAGAAAAGTGTGCGCATTGCAACAGGTACACATGTCGTAATGTAGGAAAGACGGTTCTTGTACGCTCTAACCCTGCCTCCCACCTGCCTGCCTGTTTGCGTGCCTCTTCTTATCTGACTCAAAGTAACAGCCTAGCGTTACTTAGAGTTAGATCGGGAGAGAGGGGGAGGGTTAGAGCGCGTGAGCTTATTCAGTGCGGCAGGAACAACGCACATGTTGATCTTTTTCTTTCTTTCAGTACATGTGCCTTGCCTGTTTATTTAGTGACTTCTCTGCCTGTTTGTCTATCTCTATTACGCAGTGCTCTGTCTGTCTGTCTGTGTGTTATGGATCTTAAAAATAACAGTTATAAGGACACTTGTTCATGTTAATTGCAGTCTCAGTTAAAAAATATTTAAAAGGAGCATCCCACATGGAAATATAATGAGCTCATTAATTGATAGTGCATACCAATTTATAAATTTTATGTCTGTTTAAGGTTTAAAAAAAAAACAAAAAACAAATCTTTCTCTTCAGCTGGGAATCGAAATCAGGTCTCTGAGGCACGGCAGGAATGCTGTGATAGCATATCTTACCGCTACTCACGGGAGATGTATCATTCTTGAACCTTTTGTGAAAGTGTTTATTTGATCTTTGGAAATCAGGCTTCACACATTCTATAGTTTATGCCTACATTTTGTAACATTTATTATTAAAATATGTAAAAGTTTCTGTTTTAACAATGTGTTTATACAGATTACTGTAGAAATGGAACACACACGAAATGCGTAATCAATCAAGGCATGAGTTGTGAGCAGTTCGTGCATGTTCTGCGACGCTGGGGGATGGAATAGCCAGCTGCTTGCTGCTCTTAATCTGTACATTAACAGGACAAAAGACGCTGGCAGAGAGGTGAGGACGGATTTAAAAAGCGATTTAAGGTGGGATGGATCTACAAGTTTTTTCGTAGGCTCTGGTAATTCTAGTGTTAACAAGCATTTTTGGACTAGAAGGCCTATTCTCATCAAATTTGTTTTAATGCTGTCAAAGAGACATTCACGACTCGGATTGAAACAGCCGAAAATCTAGCTGCCAGTGCTGAAGAAAAAGCAACAACTGCCAACTCTGAATGCAATAAACTCAGAGACAGACTTGCTGCTTTGGAAGATGGAAGAAGAAGGAATAATATTAGAATCGAAGGTCTACCTGAGAACCGGGAAAGTCCAAACCCAGTGAAATTCGCAGCTGAACTATTTTCTAACATAATTGGAGAGGACTTTAAAGCAGATTCTGAGATAACAGCAGCTTATCACGTACGCGGATCAATTACCGTTAGACCTAGATCTTTTATTATTCGCTTTGAGAGATTATTATTTAAGCTAGGGGTGATGGCCCTCCTCAGACACAAGCAAGAGATTATATATGAAAAAAACCACATTCGTATCTTTCCTGATTTCTCTCCCGCAACAGCTACTAAACGTGCAGCCTTCTACAACATTAAACAGCGGCTACGACAAGCCGATATCAAATACAGCCTCTTGTAACCTGTCAAACTGAAAGTGGAATTGCAAGGTAAATTCTATGTCTTCGCCAGCGCGGAAGAAGCAGAAAAGGAATTAAGAAAGCTGATCCCGACACTATTCTGAAACACAATAGTGACATGTCATGACATGGAAAGGATATATAACCTACTGTCTGATCTATTTGTAAAGATACAGGTATTATAATTATACATCCTCTTTATTACTCGGACGCTATCTGTTTATGGTTTAATTACAGTTATAGATGTTTGTGGGTTTTTTTATCTTATTTATTTATTTATTTTTCTCTACCCTAAAGGAGACTGTTTAACATCATACCCTTGGTTTATTGTTATTGTTATTATTGCATTAAGACTTACTATGCTTATTCTGGACCACTTTCTAACACCATTCCACAGGTTTATTATCCGGGTTTATTATCTTAACTAGCAAAATACCCGCGCTTCGCAGCGGCAAAGTACTGCCTTAAAATTTTTATTAAGAAGAAAATTAAACCTTTTTAAACTAAGGGAAAATATACCAATAATTATTTGTTAAGGATCTCTTTGTATACCACATTGTGAGTTCGGCCCTCCAGTTGTAATATGACCAAGCTGTGTGCTGAGCTTGCTCTTGAGCATGCAACGTACAGTTGGCCATGTGAACAGTAATCTTGTTTTAAATCGGTCAGCTTGGATTGCTGCTGTCATAATCACTTTGAGTTTCATGGTTTGTTTCAATTACGACAGTATTTGTAGGACTTGTGATGAAGAGACATTCGGCATCTGTCAAGCGTTGTAAGTATACAACCGGTTTCATCGATAACTTCACATCCAGCTTTTGAGAGTTTAAACATTCATAAACATCAAAGTGTCCACTACTGAAATCGTCACCTGTGAATCTAAGATGTTTAAGAGGCATTGGCGGTTGTCGAAAGGTGTAAAATATTTGTCCATTTCGGTACACTTGAAAGTGACAACCGAACAATTCAGCGGCAGCCACCAACTCACATGCAGAACCATAGGTGAAGGGTTTAAGCATTTCACTCTTTTAGTTCTCCTGTGTTGTATAATTATCTCCTGTACCGTCATCAGTCCACACCTTGAACCTGTCCCAGTCATTTAATGCATAAGACACAATGTTCCTCCGGATATCAAGAGTGAGCCTGATATGGCCGTGCAATATGTAACAAAGAGAATGGAAAAGGTAGGTGCCATCTCCGGGCATGGAAACCACTCAGTAAGTGACAGTTCTTTGATCGATGGTGATCACCTCGATAGACAAGTCAATGGGAGTACGGTTGGAATGATAAAGGAAATGGGTACCTAAACAATGTAAAGTAAGTCTAAAATACCTACACAATAACTATAATCGTAATAAATGAACAATAGAACAGTAGAGAAGCCATGGATTAAATTAAAAGGCTGTAGTTATCAGCAGGGAGACGTGAATCCCGTGGCGTAGCAAGGAAGGGAATGTAGAGACTGGAGCAACGGATGGCCTTATATAGACAGGTAGCCAACAACGTGGGAGGCGTTGGGATGGGGGACCCAACGCCGCCTCACACGGTGACCGAGCTGCAAGTTATGGACGTATATATGTACGTAAGTAGGATTCAGTTAGCGCTGGGAACCCGCGTACCAAATTTCTTGAAGATGGGCCCATAAGTAACAAAGACCATTGAAAAGTTCAATATTGCGCCAACAGTGGCATCATGCCACCGAAAAAGTAATACATTGGTTTGGTTAGCCTACCAAATTTCGTGAAGATGGGGCCATAAATAAGAAAGTTCAACAGGGCAGACGTTGTCGACTGTTATGACTGTTACGCATAGAATTTTGAAATGAAACCTGCTTAACTTTTGTAAGTAAGCTGTAAGGAATGAGCCTGCCAAATTTCAGCCTTCTAACTACACGGGATGTTTGAGAATTAGTGATGAGTGAGTGAGTGAGTGAGTCAGTGAGGGCTTTGCCTTTTATTAGTATAGATACTTTAGGATTGCTAAAGATTATATTTTAAGTTCATAGTTTGTTAATGATTATATTTTAGGCATATAGTATTTATACTATATTGGCAATAGACATCCTAAAACGCTGCTGCATGGGGGCTTGTTTTGCTTTGGACGTGCTCTGTCTCTGGGTATGTCAGAGGACCGGGACTACATGAAGTGGGGTCCAGCCTCACGTGGGGAGGAAAAATGGGAGGGTGGGGGATTAAGGGGGGGAGAGAAAGAGAGCAGGCTATATCTATATCTAATCTATCCTTTTAATCCTTATAATTATAACTACCAACGTAACAAATTGCTGTATGGCAATAACTCTTGGGGAAATAGGAAATTAAGATTAAAGCTGTCTCACTTCCAGTTAAGACTATAAAATGACATCAAAAATTCAGAATCAATGTCTCCATGATGGGACAGTTAACTTTGTGAGCTGGAATGTTAAAGGCCTGAATCACGAATTAAAGAGAAAGAAAGTATTCTCTCACCTAACAGGTTTAAATGCTAAAATAGTATTTTTACAGGAGACCCACTTACTAAGCAAGGATCAGTTCCGCTGCAAAAGGACTGGACTGGCTAAATGTTCCATTCTAGCTTTACAAAGAAAACTAGAGGTGTTGGAATTCTCATACATAGAACAGTCTCATTTGTAGCATCAGATGTAGTATTGGATCCTGAAGGGAGATATGTGATGGTCATGGGCAACTTATCTAACTGTAAAATGATTTTGATAAATGTTTATGCACCTAATGTATGATAAGGAATTTATACAAAATTTATTTGCATCCATTCCCAATGTGAACACTCATAAAATTAAATGGCTGGGGACTTTAATTGTGTTTTAAATCCACTCTTAGATAGGACTTCTATTCCAGGGGTGACGACATCTAACACTGCAAAGATAATTACAAAGTTTATAACTGATCACAACTTATCAGACCCTGGAGGTTTTTAAACCCAAACTCAAGAACATATTCTTTCTACTCACCAGTACATCATTGCTACTCAAGAATTGATTACTTCTTTATATATAATAATTTCTTGCCTATGATTAAATCTTGCAAATACGATGCTATTGTTATTTCCGACCATGCACCTCTGATCTTGGAGCTAAAGTCACTATGCCCCACATACTCATCCCGCACATGGCGTCTCAACCCGCTTCTATTAGCAGATGAGAATTGTACAGAATTTATATCCAAACAAATCAGTTTTCCTAGAGACAAATACATCCTCAGAGATTCTGCAGGAATACTCTGGGAAACTCTTAAGGCTTCTTAAGAGGACAGATTATTTCATAGCTTTCCCACAGAAATAATTGGAAACCAAGAAAGCATCAGAGCTAAAAAGCAAATTACTAGAATAGATGAAGAACATGCCAGGCTACCAAGCGAGGCTCTACATAGGAAAAGGCAGGCTCTGCATTCAGAACTCAATCTCTTGACAACTAAAGAAACTGAACAACTAATTTATAAATCCAGACATCATTACTATGAACACCGAGAGAAAGCTAATAAGCTTTTAGCTCAACAAATCCACAAGCAAGAAGTCCGCAACGCAATCCCAGTAATCACCAACACAAATGGAACAAAATCATCGACTATAAAAATATAATGCACACATTTAGAGACTACTATAAATCCTTATATTCTACTGAGTTTAAAGAAGACAGCACACAATTAATACATTTTGATACATTACAGATACCACAAATAGATACTTTTAGTGCGGAGGAACTGGATAAACCTCTGGCGCTATCAGAATTACTAGATGCTATAAAGTCACTTCAAGGTAGGAAAGCAGCAGGCTACCCTGCAGAATTTTATAAGAAATTCTCCGCTCAGCTAGCTCCCTTCCTATTAGCAACATTTACAGAAGCTAGAGACAATCAAACTCTTCCTCAAACTTTTCGCCAAGCATTAATCACCATTTTCCTAAACAAAATAAGGACTTATTACAATGTGCATCATACAGACCAATTTCACTTTTGAATAATGACGTTAAGATACTCTCAAAAATCATAGCTAGAAGGATGGAGAAAGTGCTCCCGTCAGTAATATCTCAAGATCAAACTGGATTTATCAAGGGTAGACACTTATCTTCAATCTTTGACGCCTGTTTAATGTAATATACTCACCAACTAAGTCAAACACCCAGAAAATATTATCATTGGATGCAGAAAAAGCATTTGACATGATTGAATGGAAATACCTTTTTCATTGGAGAAATTTGGGTTTGGTCCGAACATTTGTGCATGGATCAAACTACTGTATACCAAACCAGAACCTTCAGTTTGTATCAACAACATTTGTTCAGACTACTTTAAACTAGAACTTTGTACACAGAATTTCAAAAGATCTCTGGTCTCAGAATTAGTTTCAATAAAAGTATACTCTTTCCAGTGAATTCTCAAGCATATAATAATAGATTAGACACCCTACCTTTAATCATTGCAAAACAGTTTAAATACCTAGGGGTATACATCACAAGTAAACATTTTTTATGCTTTTTAAAGCTCTTTATCAACAAAATTTCACCGTCTGCATGGAAAAAATTAAGCAAGACTTGCAAAGATGGTCAACCCTTCATCTCACTCTAGTTGGAAGAATTAACACTGTTAAGATGAATATTCTTCCTAAGCTTCTTTTTTATTTCAAACCATTCCAATATACATCAATAAATCATTTTTTTATGCAATTAGATTCAAGAATAACCTAATTTATTTGGAACTCAAAACATCCGTGTATCCAATGAGCGACCCTACAAAGACCAAAGGCAGAAAGTAGCATGGCTCTACCTAACTTTCAGTTTTATTACTGGGCAGCACACATACAAGCTATAAAACCTGGACACAAATAGATGAACTAAAATCCTGCAGTACTTCTTTATATTCCCTGCTCTCTGCCCCAATAAATGCAAATTATTGGCAATATACTACTAACCCAATTGTGCTTCACTCACTCAGAAAATGGAACCAATGTAGAAAGCATTTTAAGATGGAGAAGCTTTTATCTGTGGCACCTCTGCAAGAGAACCACCTCTTTCAACCTTCGCAAACATATGCAGTTTTTAATATCTGGAAAAAATTGGGATTAACTTGCTTAGAGATCTTTATATAGACAACATCTTTGCATCCTATGAACAATTACATTCCAAATTTAACATTCCAGCTACACATTTCTTTCACTATCTTCAAATTAGGAACTTTGTTAAACAGAACCTGCCTGATTTTCCTCATCTTGCATCCTCATCCATGCTGGAAAAATATTGCTCAATTTCAAGGACTCAGACACCATCTCTGCAATGTATAAAAATATTTTACAGTCCCTCCCTTTCAAAGATCCAAGAGGACACTGGGAAAAAGATCTCTTAATCAATATATCAGAAAAGTAAGATTTTTTCAAAAAATGGGGGGCAACAAGTTTTTTAGAAAAACCTTAAAGGAAAGGGAAAAAATTTATTTTTTTTTCCCATTTTCCCCTTTTTGGTTATCAAAAAACAATTTAGGTATTTAAATTGCACTTTTCCTTGTTTTCTTTATGGGGGTTATTTTAATCCCACAAAAAAAATTTTGTTTGGGGATTTAAAAAATTAAAAAAAAGCAAATTTTTTAAAAAAGAAAAATTGTTTAATGTGTGACTTTTTTGGGTTGTTAAAAAGGAATTGAACTTAAAATTTAAAACTTCCATTTGAACAAAACGCTCTTTTTTGTGCTTTAAAACTCATTCCCTAAAATCAATCGGGACCAAGAAGTTTAATAGCATAAAGTAATTGGATTAATTCCTGAAATTTAAAAAGTGCACATGGTAGCTTCAAATGTCATAAATAGTAAAAGTTTTAGTAATTTGTTCTTTAGATAACAGCCGTTTTTTTTAAATGAAAAAAACACCCTCACGTTTAACTTTAAATTCTCAATTTAGAATGGTATTAAAATTTTTCTTTTCATTTTCAAAATTTCATCCTTTTAAACTGGAATACTGTTGCGATTAATTTTTTCTTCATTGTTAAATCCCTTTTCAAAAATTTTAATTTGTTTTTATATGATCGTTTTCAAAACCCCTTTTTAAAAAATAGATTTTAAATTTTGGGGTTATTTTTTATTTTGGTGATTTCAATGTAAATTCTTTATTTATAGGAATGTGAAAAAATTATTTGCCCCATTTTTTCACTTTAAAACAGTATATTTTAATCTTTGTCTGATTTTTCCTTTTCAATTAACGTTTTTAAAACTTATCATCCTTTTTTGAAATGGAGGAATTTTTAAAATTTTGGTTAAACTTCCCCCATAAAACCATACCATTGAAAACAAACAAAAAGAACAAAACCCGGGGATTACGGACCCACAAACAAGAAAAAAAAAAATTAAACAATCTTTGCCAGTAAAATTTTTTCCAAAAATTTTAAAAATTTTAAGTTTATTTCCCCCCTTCTTAACTATTAAATTTTTTTGGCAGGGGCTAAGTTTAAAATCCCAAAGCAGGCAAGTTTCTTAGGGTATTAATAAAAATTTTTATTTAAACTGGGGGATAAAACAATTTTGGAAAAAAAAACCTTTTTAAAAAAAATAAAATATTTTGGGTTATATACCTCCCATGTTATTTTTACAACAATTAAAGAGGGGAAATTACGTCCCCCAAATAGCCTTGACCTTTTATTTAGATTTATTAATACTTTTTTACCGCTTTTCGGGGAAAAAAGTTTTAAAAAATTAAAAAAAAAGGAAAAATTTAAAAAAATCCTGATTTAATTAATTTTTTTTTGACTTTTTAGGTGTTGGCTAAATTTATTACATTTTTCTTTCAATCAGGGTTCGATTTAGGGGTGTTTGTGTTACTTTGTGTTTTCGTGTTTTAAAGATTTAAAGGGTTATTCCAAAGTTTCATACCCAAACAACTGTAATTTATTTTAACAAATAACCATAATTGTATTTCCCCAATGTTTGCACCGGGGTTTGAACAATTTTAAGTTTAACCTTTTTTCCTTTATCCCAACAAACTTTTCACTTTAGATTTGCTTTTTAGATAAAAAAAATTTTCCCTTTATAAATCCAATGCTGCCCGGGGTTTACCTTTTAGCTAAATTTTATAATTTCAATTTACCAAATTTTACTGCTAAAATTTTGCGACATTTTTTTTAAAAGGGTTTTTTGCTGCTGACTTTGAATAGTTTATCTATCCCATATTTTTTTTTCTCCAAAATTTTGGTTTTTTGTTCAAAAACTTTGGGGTTTGTTTTTTATGGCCCCCAAATTTAGGCCCCCAAAAGGAAAGGGTTTAAAGGGGCCATTTTTTTTTTTTTTTTTTTTTTTTTTTTTTTTTTTTTTTTTTTTTTTTTTTTTTTTTTTTTTTTTTTTTTTTTTTTTTTTTTTTTTTTTTTTTTTTTTTTTTTTTTTTTTTTTTTTTTTTTTTTTTTTTTTTTTTTTTTTTTTTTTTTTTTTTTTTTTTTTTTTTTTTTTTTTTTTTTTTTTTTTTTTTTTTTTTTTTTTGGGGGGGGGGGGGGGGGGGGGGGGGGGGGGGGGGGGGGGGGGGGGGGGGGGGGGGGGGGGGGGGGGGGGGGGGGGGGGGGGGGGGGGGGGGGGGGGGGGGGGGGAAATGAAAAAAGAAAAATTTTCTGAAAAAAAAAAAGGCCCCCCAAAAAGGGGAAAAAAAAAAAAAAATTTTTTTTTTTTAAGGTGGAAAAAAAAAGACCCAAAAAAATTTTTTGGCAGGAGTAAAAAAGGTTTTTTTTTTTTTTGAAAAAAAAATTTTCCTTCCAAAGGGGATCTTTCAATCAGGTTCGTATTTGGAGGATGTGTTGTGTTACGTTCTGTGTTTGTCAGCTGTTGTAAAGATAACAGGTTCATTCATCGAAGTGTTCACTACCCAAATCAGGACTCGTGAATCTAAGATGTTTAACAGACATAACCGGTATTAAGTTGTGGATTTGCCTGCGAATGATTAGCGGCAGCGTGTCTATGAACTTAATTTAAACTTAAGCTTTACACCTTGCTTTCCTATTGATACGTCTACAAAGGCTTGTTCAGCTTCAGATGGTTGTTCCTTTCTTACTGCATCAATAAACAGCTCGTCTTCCTCTTTACCTGAGACATCACACACTGCATGCACGGGTTTACCTTTCCTAGTCCTGCAAACTTTAGTGAAGTGGTTCAATTTACCAAATTTTTTACACTGTCTACCTTTAGCTGGACATTGACTTTTTCCACCGTGTGCTTTGTTTCCGCAGTAGCTGCACTTATGAATATGCTTGTATGCGTCACTCGCTTCATATTCTTTTGCTGCCTTCTCAATTGTGAAATGCGTTTTTTGTTCAGCACTTTTTGGAGCTCTTGCTTTTTGTATGCGTACTGCGTTCACAGTCAGTTCACGTGAACCACTCAGAGTACATGCATCGAAGGTTCTCAGCTGTGCTTGTGCTATCTCGTGTGATCTTGCAATGTCCAAAGCTTTATTTAACACTAGAATTACCAGAGCCTACGAAAAAACTCGTAGATCCGTCCCACCTTAAATCGCTTCTTAAAACCATTGTTACCTCTCCGCCAGCGTCTTGTTAATCTAAATGTGCTGATAAAGAAAAGTTGCAAGTAGCAGGCTATTCCATCCCCCCCCCCACCGACTTAGAACGTGCACAAACTTCTCCCAGCTCATGCCTTGATTGATTATCTGGGAGTGAAGTAGAGTTTTAGAGTGGAAATAATAGATCATTATTTGCCCACACGACAGACACATGCACGCACGCGCACACACACACACACAGGCGCGCGCAGGACGCACACACACACACAGGCGCGCACAGGACGCACACACACACACAGGCACGCACAGGACACACACACACAGGTGTGCGCGTGCATTGTTGCAATGTTACTTTTCTTGGTTGTTTATTAAATTTTCAAATGTTCATTTTTTTCCCTGTGCTTAAAACTCATTAAAAAAAAGTGTTTTTAGCGAGCGGGTCGTAAGGCTATAGCGCAAACTCTTCCAGTCTTAGTTTTCTCAGTTGTTCAAGGTTTTCTTAGTGTTATTCAATGTTTTTACATTTAGTTTACTATTACGCTGTGCATTCAGTGGTATAATTAACTATATTTGTGCGCAAAAACGTAAAAAAATATATTTACATACAGTTCATACGGTCTGGAATGGATTAATTGTATTTACATACAATCCTATGAGGGAAATTACTTCGGTTCACGACCAAATCGGGTTAGAACCAGATTTTTGGAACGAATTATGGTCGTGAGCCGAGGTTCCACTGTATTACTGTCATACAAAATTACAGGCATTTTACGGAAATACAAACCAGTATTACTGAGAGAGAAAATTAAAGGCACACAATACAGTGACGTATATTACAGCCACATACAAGGTCCCTTGCCATTTAATATAGACTGTTCATACAAATGTTTATGCACTACTTTTCTAGCGCCCGTTATTTTAACGGGCTTAATGTCTAGTGTAGAACAATTTCTCTACTGAAACCCTCCATCTGCCCAATACCAAAAGATTTTCCAAAGATGTACTAATTGATAGTGTACTTGACATAGTGAACTCATCATTAAATATGTGGGTCTTCTGTGTTTTAAGACTGCAGTTGTTAAACCTGTTATTTGCCATCCCTTAAGCTAACTACCATTATTCACAGTTAACAAATTTCCCTTTTTTGTTAATCTCTATATTATAATCAATAACCAATACAGTAATGCTTAAAATAAACTAGCTTTAACTGGTAATGCTGTAATTGCTAATGTGATGATCACTAATGTAGTAAGAGTCAAGTGTTAGACTGATTATATACAAACATTTATCCTTAATGGCAACTTATCTTCTCACATCAAGTATTAATGGGCTTATAAAAGTATTAATAATATAAATATTCTAAACAATTATCCTAATTGCTGTACAAGTTAAATCTTAAGCAATTTAAATTTATAATAATTATGCATCATTTATACCAATAAAAGCAATAGTTAGAAATATTCAGCAAGTACATGTTGTTTATGATAAAGAGTTTATTTGCCTTGCTGATCTTGCAGATAATTAGTTTTTCATCCTATACCATACATAACTAAATTTGTTTAAATCCACTTCAAAAATGTTGCAGCAGAAATCTAGGTTTTAGGGTGTGATTTTTGGTCATAAGATACTATCTGATAAGTTGATGAAAACAAGTGTTAGAAGGAGGAAAAAGAAAGAACAATTGCAATGATAGAAATGCTGATAAGAAGCAAGCAAGTTTAAGGTGGAATGACAGTCTTGCAGAGTAAAGGTGTGAAAAAATTCCTTCCAAGGATGAGGATTTAATATCATAGTCAGTTCATGGGGTCCAAAACACCGACACAGAGAATTTATTTCCCACATAAAGTCCTTTAAAGTATTTCAAAAGTTAATTAGATCAGCAGAGATTATCTTAAATACTTCTATTAATATCTCTTAACATGTTGTCTTAAAGCTAAAACAAGGTTCTATATACAGTGTGGACTATGCCCGGCAGTTTATCCCGGCCAGGTCCCCCAAGCCGCCAGATGGAGCCCTCCAAGTAGTATGGAGGTGCCCCAAAGACCAGCAGGGAGTCATGGACTATGTAGGTTTTATACAAGACCCTGCTGGATACCACAGGGGCCGCAAGAGGGAGCTGCAGGGAGGACCAAAGACTTCTCCGTCCCCTATAACCCGGAAGTGAGTCAGAGGAATAGCGACGTGCTTCCAGGGTGAGAAGAAAAGGACTTGTACCTGACCCGGAAGTGATTGAGAGTCACCTGGACCGGGGATTGGAACACTTCAGGGTCAGGATATTTAAAAGGACTTTGAGAGCTCCCAGACGGCCAGCTGAGCTGGGTGGTAGGAGGGCAACGCGTCTGGGAGCTGGAGGATTGGATATTGTATTTGTTATTGGTTATTTATGAATAGTGTGGAGTGGAGGGTGCTTAGTGCACATTATTATAATAAAAATAATTATTATTGCACTTTTACCTGATGTTTGGCGTGGTACCTGAGGGTTAAAGGGAGCACTAGCGGCCCCTACTGCTACAACAGTAATATCCCAGCAATGTTTCCTACTAATGAAATTGACACATGCCTTTCCACCTAAAGCTTTAGAATCTTAACAAAGTGTCCAGAATGTTTTATCAGAACATCAAAGCATAAAACTAAACATTTAATTAGTTATGTAATCATGCAAACATTAACCTTCTACAGGTATTCCATTTCTCATTTAAAATATATAAAAGGGTATGGGAAAAGAAATCAATATTTCTCAGGCATCAAATGCCTTATAGTTTAAATTCTATTTGTATTTAAAATGTTCTCAGGGTAGTTAGTACATTACACTACTGCATATTGAGACAGTACTTTAGACTAAGATAAAATTTTATTTAAGCTTAAATAAAATTGATTTCTTTTACCCATAACTTCCTGCTAAAGCTAGATGTTCTTGCACAATCTTTGTTGATATCATCTGAGATTTTTCTTGCATCCATTCCAGAGTGTTGGTTCTGTAGAAAAACATAGTCTACCATTTTTTTGTTAGGTAACCCCCCATTTGTACAGCATATCTTAGTATGGAATACTACCTCAACTGGAAGCCAGTGCTAATCACCAGCTTCCTTGCTGTCCTGGAGAATATATCTACTTTTACCTTAAATGTTACCTGAAAATTATGGAAGATCCTCCCTGCACCTGAGCCATATCTGGAGAATTTTTCCACCACCTAATCATATTATTTTCATTTCCAATTCAGAGCTTTTTTAATTGAGACAAACATGATACCAAATTTATGCATGCTGTTTATCAATTGCTTCATCCTTTCAACATCACCACATGTTTTCACAAATTGTCTTTAACCAATTATATTCTCAGACTCATTTAAATTTGTTTTAATGCATTTCAGTCACAGGCATCTTTTTCACATACTGCAAAACATACTCAAAGTAACACAGTTGTCTTTAACTTGTTTTAACTTGCTCAAGTTTTATTATTATTATTATTATTATTATTTAGCATATACTATTTAAAACATTTATATACTTTTTCCTTTCATGCTTACATTTATTTCCTGCCTCACAGAGAACATAAAAGCCTGAACCTTCATTTCCTATTGCCGGTCAGCAGTGCTAATCACTGCATCACCATACTGCTATTTCTTAATAATAGTTTTTGACTCATCTATGATCAATACACACTCTGCACTCCTCAAAAGCATCACAGTATACACAACCTCACACACCAATAGCATTTTTGCTCTTGAAAGAAATTGAATTCCTTGTGTTTTATTATTATTAAAAGAACATTTTTCCTTAAAGCTAAGGACAAATATTTGTTCTGTGGTGGGCTGGCGCCCCACCTGGGGTTTGTTTCCTGCTTTGCACCCTGTGTTGGCTGGGATTGGCTCCAGTAGACCCCCGTGACCCTGTAGTTAGGATATAGTGGGTTGGATAATGGTTGGATGGATGGACAAATATTTGTTTAGGTATGCTCAGAGAGACAGCATGTTTTTTTTTCCTGTTTAATCACTTGACACCTTGATAATCTCTCACTTTTTCGTTTTTTGTGAACTGAGCTTTTGAACTGAAGATAGGTCTCTTGACCAGAGAATGAAGAGAAGGACTCTTGACCAATGAATGAGGAGGAGAGGTGATGGGAAGGACTCTTAAATAATGAATGAGGGGGAGAGGTGGATCATCAATTGCAAAAGCTTAGTTAATATAACCTAAACGTGTTTACTGTTCATGATGTGCTGTTTTTCCCAGAAGTATCTATTAGCAAAAAAATGCACATGTTTTGCATGTTGTAAGCAAATGGCTGTGTAACTGACATGTGGATTATGTGACACCAGTAACAGTGCACAGTGAATACCCTTGACTTGAGCATTCATAGTTTTCATAATTTTTCTCTCTACGTTTAGCATTAGTTTGCTCAGAGGTTGATGTGCTTGCTGCTTCCTGAGCAGCTCTTCTTTTCTCCACCCTAGCTGCCCGCTTCTTCGCTTCTTTCGTTGGCATCACTGACTAAGTCAGTGTTTGTGTTGCAATTACTTTGTATGTTTTATTAATTTTTCACTTAAGCTGGCATTTGCGTCTTCAATCTGCCTCAGGGATGATTTAAAATATGAAGAGGTAGGGGAAGTGACAGCAAAGGTGGTAGGGATGAGAACGGCACCCATACACATGTGCCGCATGGCCGCCCTGCTGGCTGCTGCCAAGAGTTGATTCTACAATAAAATAAAAATAAAAAGAGGAATAACCTTGGAGGTCAATCATCACCCAGAAAGCGGATAGTACACGTCACATAGTAAATGTGTACCAAATTTCAGGTGAATAGTTCAAACGGTTTACAAGCTACAGGTGATTTAAAATCCAGGACAGACAAATGGACAGCCACGGTAGCATATTACATAAGAAGACAACTAACATGAGAATTTTATTTTACATGGATATTTTGTATCGTCTGCTGTTGTACAACATTGGGTTGTATTACATGATAACACTTTTTTTTACCTTTGTTCACCATGAAAACATGAGATTACACTTTTTCGTAGTCACCACTCTAAAATATATATGGTTAATAACATACTATAATATATCATTTTTGGGTGGATTATTACATTAAGATGTGAGTTTTGAGGAGATGCCTGAGCATCAATATACTGGGACTGCTTGGATGGTAAAAGGAATCTTGATTCCACAACTTCAAGCACAAAAATAAAAGCAGAATTATGATGCTTCCTGTCACGGCCCATGGCATTATTCCTTGGCAAGGGCATCCAGTAGTTTTTCGACTGAGGATGGGCGAGTAGCAAATAAGGAGAGTGATAAGATTTAAGGTGCCAAAAGTGGAAAGTGTTTATTTCAAACCACAGTAAAGATATAAAGTGTACACCGTGCTTCATAAAACCAGTGTCATCAAATTAAGATTTATCGATTGAAAACACAAGAGCCAAATAAAAACTGTGAGATGAATTAAAAAGGAGTGCGTCAAAAGAAAGGAAACCTCAAATCCCTTTGGAAATATGAATACCGACCCAGAGAATCACAGAGAATCGGTTCTTCCAGGGAGTTAATATCAGACCCCAGCAACTTGCCCATGACCACTGTTGCCCCGAAGACCTGCAAACAGCTGTAGCTTCCCTGGGGTTCGGACACAACCCAACTTTCCCACGAACTGTTCCTTTAACCAGGCGAGTCACCCTCTGCCTTCACTGCTACTTAATAGTTGATCACTCAAGATGGCTCACATTGATCTCTCTCTCCCTCTGTTTTGCCTCTAACATTATCATGTATAGAGCACTCAACATCATGCTTCACTCTTGCCTCACTCAAAGTCATGTTCATGCACTTTCTTCTGGATTTCCTGATTCCTCATTTTTTTGGCTTTCCTTATTCACCCCTCTGCTTTTTATTGCACACAACCAACTCCAGCTGCCACTGTGCACTCACCATTCCGCTAAATGGCAATCCCCTCATTAAGGCAAGTTCTTATGCATGATTAATCAGCAGGACAAGTCAAAACTTCCATCCATCCATTTTCCAACCTGCTGAATCCGAATACAGGGTCACAGGGGTCTGCTGGAGCCAATCCCAGCCAACACAGGGCACAAGGCAGGAACCAATCCTGGGCAGGGTGCCAACCCACCACAAGACACAGACAAACACACCCACACACCAAGCACACACTAGGGCCAATTTAGAATCGCCAAATTCACCTAACCTGCATGTCTTTGGATTGCGGGAGGAAACCGGAGCACCCCCACGCAGACACTGGGAGAACATGCAAACTCCACGCAGGGTGAACCCGGGTCTCCTAACTGCGAGGCAGCAGCCCTACCACTGCACCACCGTGCCGCACCAAGTCAAAACTTAAAACATTTAATTTAAATCCATAAAACATCCTGCTATGACAGACCCCAGCGCAAGGATATATTTGGAGAGAGCTGGCACATTCAGAAGGCAGGCCAGACAAAACATTGAACTCTTGTTGAGTATTGTGTGGTAAATTGTGTTGCTATGATTGATATGCGGCTTTACCACGAAAAGTATTATTCATAGCAATAAATAATCTCCAGAACTAAATAATTTTGAACTTTTTATACTCACTGTTTTTGAAAGTGCATATTTTTTTTACTTTTGATAAAAGTGTACCATTGTTGCTCACACAGCAGGGGTACAGTTGTGGAACACATTTGGATCACAAAAAGTTTCTTTAGTTAAAGCCTTTGTTGTCAAACAGTGTATGTATGAATTTCATTTAACACCACAAATGTTGAATGTGCCTGCAGGGTACAGCATCTGTTTAATGTGGGTCATTTAGCGTTATCATTATTGCCTTGTATTCTGCTTCTTTTTTTGCAAAATATAATTTATGATTTTGTAATATAGTTAAATGTACTTCATATCAGTAAGAACGTTTGTAATTATAAATTAAAAACACATTTTAGATTAAAAGTTGTAATACATATAAATGATTGTTTTCAGCTCATTATTTTTTAATTCTACAAATGATTTTTTATAGCCAGTTTCAAGATGGTCATATATAAACAAAGCATTTAGGATAGGAAATACACTGTTTAAAAGCTTTTTTTCTTGATTAAAATAAAATGCAGCCTGTTTGCTTGTATTGTGCACTTCTGCTAAGTCGCATATATGCTGGTAAGAAACAGCATTACTCTAACAGCTGTCTTTAAGGTATTGAATTATCTGCTCTCGAGGCTCCTCAATGAAATGTCAACTCACACTGTCATTTGGGGAACATTAGTGTCATAAATAACAACTAATACCTTTATAAGAATTGCTCTCAGTTGCTGCTAAAATTGTTTTCAGCACACTTATAAATCACATCCACAAAAACATTTAGGAACTTCTTTTAGAACTCAGGATGGTGAGCAGCTCCATTTTTTCCTTTCACATTCATCACAGCAGCAGAATATCCCCCTGTTTTTACAAACATCACCATTGCCAACATCAGGCTATATCTGACCACCACTTCCCCTGCAGACTATTTTGTTGTGCAGTTACTTCCAATAGCCTTTGGTTCTGAAAAGTTCGATCCTACGGTGGCCCCGAAGGGCAAATGACAAAAAAATTTAAAGGTGTGACACACACAATTAACTCTTTGAGGGCTGCATATTTTTCCCCAAACACAGTTTTCTGAAAAGGACACAACATAATGGCTTCACACATAAAATCAATATCAAAACATCTGTTGCTGCGTGCTGTGACCACAAGTTTGCTGTCCTTTTTGGCTCGAGCTGCTCATGGGTGGCACGAACTGCTGGCAGGAATGTGCAGAAGGCTGTCTTCATGTGGCAGGGTTGGTCATGGTTGCAGTGCAACGCAATCTGGTTTGTCCCTCCTGTCATCATAAGTGTTGGCCCACCAAGGCAAACACTGCCATAGGTGCATTAGCGACACAAAAGCGCATTCAGCACCACAAACAACTGGAGAGCGATTAGATGACGCTGGTACCTCATTTTCATTTTCAATCTCCAGATCACTTCGACAAGTCAGATTCCAATTCAGAGATGATATGTCAAACTGCCGCAAATGGAGTATTTTTGCTGGGGCATTTGCATTGATATCTTTTCAGATGTTGATGCCATTTTTGCCAGCTCTTCACCACTCACACAAGCGCAGGGAATCTTGGTCAAACCAACCAAGCTAAATCTTCCTCTCTAGCAAAGGGAGTCAAACTAAAATGAAATTGACATGTTTTGTCACCATTTACATTTCCTGATCACCCTCAACCCCTCCTGTTGACAAAAATCGACATCCGCCTTGAAAGAGTTAAACAAGGTGACGCGCACAATTAAGGTGATGCACACATTCAAAAGAGGTGATGCGCAGAATTAAATGTGGTGCCGCACAATTAAAAAAGGTGACGCTCACATTCAAATGAGATGATGCGTAACATTAAATGTGATGCCGCACAAAATAAGAGATCACATGCTCAAGATTAGAGGGGTGATGATAATGGGAACAAAGGAATTTAAATGATTTTATCATTAGGTAGCAACATAACAAAATATGCAAAATGCAAAAGGTTCAGAATACTTTCTTATGCATGTGAGCCTGCGGAGTGTCTTACAGGAAAATATTTGAAGGAGCACAAGGGAAGGAAATATGACTTTTACAGTTATCTGATAACAGTTCTGTTTCTATTTTTAGGCAGTTAAATATCCCTCCAAACAGAGAGTAAAGTGGACCCCAAGATGTAAACCTCTTATACAGTACAACAAAAAAATCCTATGGAGCAGAACTCCATGGAAACAAAACAGCAACTGAGAAAGAAAGAATGTTCTTCCATTTTTTTATTAAACCTTTTTTCACTAGCTGTGACATCAACTCTCCTCATGGCCTTTTGTTTATTGTTTTACATACTTGGTATATTTACAGAAATTGCTCCTTACTCTTTTTTTGTAAATAGTATACTTATGGCAATACTCAGATTCAGGATCAAGAGATGTTTGATTGAATGCATTGGAGAGTGTAATCAAGGCTAATGGACTGAAACAAAACAAGAAAAAATTAAACCAAAGTATGCCATAATTTTATAAATGATTCCCAACAGTACAAAACTTAAATCTATACTAATAAAAGGCAAAGCACTCACTGACTGACTGACTGACTGACTCACTCACTCACTCATCACTAATTCTCCAACTTCCCATGTTGGTAGAAGGCTGAAATTTGGCAGGCTCATTCCTTACAGCTTGCTTACAAAAGTTAAGCAGGTTTCATTTCGAAATTCTACGCGTAACGGTCAACAACGTCCGCCATGTTGAACTTTCTTATTCATGGCCCCATCTTCACGAAATTTGGTAGGCGGCTTCCCTGCACTAACTGAAACCAATGTACGTACTTATTTTGGTGGTATGACGCCACTGTCAGCCGCCATATTGAACTTTCCAACGTCACTAATTCTCCAACTTCCGTGTAGGTAGGAGGCTGACTGTCGGCCGCCATATTGAACTTTTCAGCGGTCTTTGTTACTTATGGGCCCATCTTCAAGAAATTTGGTACGTGGGTTCCCAACGCTAACTGAATCCTACTTACGTACATATATACGTCCATAGCCTGCAGCTCGGTCACCGTGTGGCGGCGTTGGTCCCCCATCCCAACGCCTCCCACGTTGTTGGCTGCCTGTCTATATAAGGCCATCCGTCGCTCCAGTCTCTACATTCCCGTCTTTGCTTCGCCAAGGGATTCACGTCTCCCTGCTGATAACTGCAGCCTTTTCATTTAATCCATGGCTTCTCCGCTGTTTTATTGTTCGTTTATTACAATTATAGTTATTGTGTAGGTATTTTAGACTTACTTTACATTGTTCAGGTACCCATTTCCTTTATCGTTCCAACCGTACCCACATTAACATGTCTATCGAGGTGATCACCATCGATCAAAGAACTGTCACTTACCGAGTGGTTTCCATGCCCGGAGATGCCGCTTGCCTTTTCCATTCTCTGTGTTACATATTGCACAGCCATATCAGGCTCACTCTTGATATCCGGAGGAACATTGTGTCTTATGTATTGAATGACTGGGACAGGTTCAAGGTGTGGACTGATGACAGTACAGGAGATAATTAGACTACACAGGAGCACTAGAAGAGTGAAATGCTTAAGCCCTTCACCTATGCATCTGCATGTGAGTTGTTGGCATATCACTGTCTTCTTTTTAGGACCTAAATAAGGCATGCTGCCTTACAATTACTAGAATTACAGTACTATTCAAGTTTGCAGTCCTTTTGAAGTTACTTAAGCAGATATAATGATTTCATGTGTCATGTTCATATGACTTTACATCACATGGCCACATGACCAGAAACACACACTGTAGACAACATGACTGTGCCCCTATTTAAACATCCAAAATAGTGCAAACCATGAAAACCAAAATAATTGTGTGATAAATAATGAAATAAATTCAAAACATCCCCATATAAACAATAGCCGAAATTCAATTCTAAACCTGAGTATGTTTTCAAAGACAATATGAAACCAATCAGCTTTGCAAATGTATCCGCTAATAACTAGTTTTCCAGGCTGGAATGGCTTCTAGGTAATTGGGTACAACTAATGAGTTAACTAGGTTCAGAAAATGAATGGATGAAATGGACTGTTGAAAAAAAAAATCTTGCAGAAAAGTATGGGAGATGGGAGTGTAATTATTGTTTTTTACTAATTAATTTGTCCGCTAGTTTTTTCCTTAAATTTTCTTGTAAATGGGGGTTCTGACTGTTCAGCTTATAACAATAATTGAAGCATTTGAAAACAGAATAATAAAATGTGTGGATAATCACAAGAAAATATGATATATCCAGATAAAAGACAGGATTGCAAGACAAAGGCAGACAAAGAGCACAGAAGAGGCTGGCTGTTCTGTGTTGTTCATTTTACAAGCTTTTTCAGTTACTGTTTTAATTTTGGAATTTTAGCATCACATAACTGTCAGCTCACCTTTGCTTTAATGCAAATCAATTGGTTTGGGATGACAAAATCATTAAGCTGCAACAGGACTCTTTTGTCTAAAAATGAATTAAACCTTTGTAAAAGCTATACATTTAGCTACAATAATTATTTATGAGCTAGTTACACAGTAATAGTCAAACATCAGAAAACATGTCCTTAGCTGCCTGTTTATTATTTTGTCACAGATAAACAGTTTTATGATATCCAGCTTTTAGGGATGAGTGGAGGTGCATGTCATGGTTCAGAATACAGCTTGCGGATCCACAATATAAAATGTATTGTCCTTTATGCTCTGTTTTTGTCTGAAGGAGTCTCTGTAGACATGTCAACTCCTGTTTGATTAACACCTCTTGCTATCAGGAGAAGCTTAGAAAGCCGGTCAATAGTTAGATGAGTTGAAAAATATTTCGGTTTCTTAAAAAGAATACAACTTGGTTTAGGAAAACTGGCTTTCTATATCTTAGTTTGTACTGCCTGTATAGAGCAGGCAGGACTAATAATTGAAACTGGTATATTAAGATGAATCATAGTCAAAATGGCAAGTCAAAAGTCATAACCACGAAGTTAAGTAATTAATAGCAATCTATATATGTAAGAATAATTGCAGTCAAACAAGGGGCAGCAAGTCAACAAATAACACATAACCTCAGATAAAACATTAGTCTTTAATTATAAACAAAAACAGAACTGTAATTTATAAACCAGAATTTCAAAAAACAACCAAGAAAAGAATGATACATACAGTATTTGGTATGAATCCATAATCTTGACCAAAGTGTCCGAGTGTAGAGCTGGCTTAAATAATGATGAGAACCAGCCATTGAGTCATATAAACTGGGCCTGAAAATATCAGTGTCCATAAGAAAAAACTAAATGGTATTATAACTATTTACATATTCCTTATAAATAAAATCAGTAAATCTGAACAAAAAAGGTTTTTATTGTATTACATGATCACATCTGCTGACATCTTTGGTGCGTTTTCATTTCAGGTAACTTACATCACATACCATCTTCTAATCAAAATACTGAGCAAACACAGGGAATGTTTTAATGGAGCTGTGTTTCTCCCAATAGAAACACCACAGTTAAATCCTGGCTGGATGCATTTTTTGTTTGGGGAAAAAAGGGGACATATGGTAACCTTATGTAAAATGATCTAATCTGTGGCAAAGAAGTAAAAAAGAAAGTTGTTTTGCATAGCAATACAGTTTACATCTGAATCGCTTTCTATTACAGTGATGGTGACAATATAATCATAATCTTACCACGCAGCTCTACATAAATGTATAAATGAATTTAGGTCCCTGCAATAAACTAACTAGCCTAATATAATTACAAAGTTACATGAAAATGAAGTAAACTGAGGCCTTTATCATTTAGCCAAGATTCGTGAATGCCTTAGCTTCGGAAAAGTATACAAATAAGGCAAACTTTCCATCCAATTAATGAACAATATAATTTGAATGAAATCAGCCTTTAGCAAGGCAGTCGAAGCATACAGCTCCAGGCTGGGTTGTTGTTGCTATTGTTTTATTATTTATGTTGTATAGACTGGAAAGAAATTACATTTTTAAGAAAAGTATTCACAGAAAGGTGCAGTCAATAGTTCTTTAGTTTAGTAGTGTTCCATTATATCTGCTGTGTAGACGATTTGAAAGTGTGCAAGAGATAAAACAAAAGGTAATGCATTAGTCAGCTTCTTAATCCCATGGGTGTAATGTCTTAGTTTTTTGCTATAAGGACAATAAAGTTCTTAACAACAAAAAAAATGTGAAAATGTTTCTAAAACAACCAATTACAATATATTTTGTTGCATAGATGCCAAATTTTATATTATACTTCTATCAAGTAAAATCAATCAGTGTCTTTATCATTAATGGTAAGTTTTGTTCTTGCTACTGTACATTACATATTACAAAACAATAAAACATTGGATGGTAACATATTGATGCATAAAATATTTATGGAAAGGTTGGAATTCAGTTGTGTACATTTTCATAAAATATTTGACTAAATCCATTTTATGGGTTTATTTTGTAATGTGCCTTTAAATGGCTTGAAAGACACAATTAAATACAATGCATTATTCTCTACAAAAGAAATTTACTTTGAATGTTCATTGTCAGGATGCAAGTCTGAAAAACACACATCACTTTTTTACGTGACAGGATAATGCTAGACTAGAGCCCATAAACCGTGTTCTACTTAAGCTCCATAATTAAGAGAAAAGACTGTCACTGAATTTAAACCTTGATTTGAATTCATGTTAATTACATTTAATGTAAATATTTAATTACATTAAATATGTGACTTAATTGTCCAATGCTTCACCTGGTGGATTTTCAAGTTAATGCAGTCACAATACTGAAAATTTCTGAAAAGGTATGGCACAGTACATACAGTGTAATCCAAGATAACGTGATATTACTCACTCATTCTGTGTGGCTGTAGCTAAACAGTATAGGCTCTAACTAGTTATTTTATTTTGAGTAATATACATTTTATGAGATCTGCATAATGAACAAAGATGCCTTACTCATGAGAAACTGGTTTTTGAGCCAATATATAGTTTCCATGCAGTATCACACAGATGGTAATATGGATAACAGAGCCAGTTTTCAAGAGCTGTGAGATGAGCAAACAAATTTTGGAAACAGAATGAATATATATATATATATATATATATATATATATATATATATATATATATATATATATATATATATATATATATATATATATATAGTACATTTATGTTACACATGCATTATGTACATTAAGATCACTTCTCCAACCGATGGACTACCTTGTGCTTGGGATTAGTGCCTGAGTTAGGCTCTAGCACCTCTCAACTCTGAAATGGACACAGAAAGTAAATTTTCATACACGTACTTTCCTCACAGGAATTAGAACAAATTATACTAATAAAACATAATTTTCAGTCTTTCTTATTTATACTATTTTTGTACAAAGGTTGCACAAAGCACTAGACACTTTCGCATGACACACAATATTGTATCAACAGTACTTAAAATGTTAGCCTACCAGATCAATGAATTCTCCTTAATTGCTTAATTTATTCAAAGTGAGCAAAAACCTCCAAAAAAGAGATATAGTAGCTTTATACTCACATTTTTTTTAATTAAGTATCACATGATGTGGCTGGACAAGCTAGCATTTGTAATAAAAGTAGTGAATAATCATCCATCCATTATCCAACCCACTATTACCTGACTAAAAGGTCATGGGGGTTTACTGGAGCCAATCCCAATATATTTTAAAACTAATAAAAAGAGACAGATTAATATTAAAATGCCAGTTTATTTTATATGCATTGGCAACTTCACAATTAAAAAATGTGTTTTAGCACATTTGAAGCATGTGTGCCATACCACACATCAAGTTCATTTAACAACCACCTCACACAGACAATATAACACTGGTAATACAGATAACATAGCATTCCAACTGAAACTGAATAACAATAATCTAGTAGAAGTACACATAAAACAGTCTGAAGGCTTTTTTAGTATATTGCACATTTCCCATTTCAATATGTAAAATCCCTCTGGCAATGTTGTAATGATGAAAAATATTTTTTAAAAAATAAGGAAGAGCAGATAACATGCTCTACAAAATTGTTTCCATCACAAAGTGCTACTCTGATTGATTCAACTTATTAAGACATGTTCTACCAGACCAGTAAAAACTGGTAAATATGGTAATATTAAAGGACTTACAGCCTCGAAGAATGAGCAAAAAATAAAAGGTTCATGGAAAAAAAAGAAGGTGTGTCAATAACATGCATCTCTTAGTCCCGGCATTATAAATACAGAAGATGGGATATGCACACTCTTTAGGGAGTCTGTTGCGGACTGGAGACTTGCCCCATCTCAAGTGAACATTGTACCGTTTCAATTAAAAGGGTTAATGTCTGTCATAAGTAGGGATGGGAATCGAAAACCGGTTCTTGTTTCGATTCCTTGGAATTGTTTGCTATTTTTGCAAACAATTTCCCTATCGATTCCTTTCGCCTCGAATGACGTCACAACGTTGCGTAGCATCATTTACCCAGTAGGAAACATGGCGCCTAAGTGGCACAAACGCTCAAAAGTTTGGTTATACTTTACGAGAAAGGATGACAACAGGGCAACTTGCAATACTTGCAAAGTAGATATTTCATCAAAGGGAGGAAACACTACGAATATGCAAAAGCATTTGCTCACAAAACACACGATAACCTTAAATGAATGTCGTGTTTTTGATCCTCTCCGGACTAGTGATTCTCAACCCAGCAGCAGCGGTAACGTTTGCACGTCCTCTCCCGTTAATACGGCAGGTAGCTAATCAACTAACATTGCATATTATGTTAGCGCGATTTGCCTTATTGCAAAACCTGCTATTATTGTGCATTGCATTTAGATGACCATGATGAGAGAGACAGACAGAGTCTGGCTGGCTCAGATGCTGGCAGTTCTCGCTGCAGTCTACCGGTAGCTTCTCCTTTCACAGAGGAAGGGAAAAGTAAAATGACACAGGCCAGGATAAACGAATGTCACCGAGCAGTGACTAAGTTTGTGGTAAAAGGCTTGCACCCATTTGCCACAGTAGATGCCCCCGATTTTCGGTAAGTGAATGTGTTTAATTCTAGGCTAAGTCAGGGAATGTCAAAGTTGCATGTTCTCCTCTTACCAGATGTTTCATCCGTTTCCATTTATATATCTTTTAGACAAATGACAAAGACTCTGAACCCTAAGTACAAAGCCCCAAACAGAGACAGTTTAACCAACCACTTGATCCCTGCTTGGTATACGGTCAAAAAGGCAAATCTGATTTCTGTGCTGAAACATGTGTTGAAGGCAGCCATCACTGCAGATGGATGGACAAGTTTTAGTCAAGATCATTACCTCACAGTAACGCTGCAATATGTCAGGAATGGCCAGGCTCAAGAAAAAGTCCTCAAAACCAAACCAGAGTACCAGGTGCAGACAGGGACAGCTGTAGCAGAGGAGATTGATGAAATCTTGGAGGAGTATGGTATCAAAGACAAGGTTGTGGCAGCCACTGTTGGTAATGCGGCCAACATGGATGTAGCTGTCAAAAAGCTACAAATTCTCAAGTTTCTATGCTTTGCACACACCATAAACCTTGGAGCTCAGAAGCTCTACAACTGTCCTGCCATTTCCAACTGGGCGGCAAGAATTCGCTCTGTGATTGTATGGATGAAGAGGTCCCACATGGCAAAAGTGGTCCTGAAAGAGAAGCAAGAATTGCTCAGTAAGCATAGTAAATAGTTTTTAAAAATTGTGTACATGTAAATCATTAGATCATGATCAAATTAAATTCATAAACTAAGATAAGGAATATTACATTAGTATTTAAGTTGTGGATGTGTTACCCCTCAGAGCTGCCCAAGCATATGCTCCTCCTAGATGTAAAGACCAGATGGAACTCTCTGTATTTGATGATGGAGAGATTCTGCGAGCAGTTTCCTGACATCCAGGCTGCAGCCATCAATCCACGGATAAGAAAGTCCATGGAAAAGGAAAGGTGAGTAGTATTGAAAAATAATGATAATATTGCTTAACTTGGACTCAGGTTTTATTTTTGTTTGTTTTATGCAACATATCTGTTGTATTTTTGTTTTGTTGATATTGCAGAATGGCTAAAATGGGCAATGATGACTTAAGAAAAGCAGAGGAGTTTGTGCTGCTCATGCGGAAGCACTACACCTCCACACTAGCAGTCTCCAGCGACAAAAGTTCGACCTGTGGTGAGATTTTGCCCATCCTGCAAAAGCTACAGCAACACTACACCGTACAAGAAGGTGACTCTACCTTCACAAGGAGCATAAAGGAGAACATTTGGAAAGATCTTTCCAAACAATACCAGGTACAATTGATGATTTATTTATCATAAATAAAATGACAGTTATAAATACTTAAGGATAGTCATGTTGTCACATTTTCCTCCTTTTTAAAAATTTAAGAACGCTGATATCCAGAGATTCCTGGAGGAGGCCACCATTTTGGACCCCCGATTTAAATCCAAAGTGGATAAGGATGAAGTCTGGGACAGGATCAGGGAAGCAGCAATTGCAGCAAATACAGAGGCAGGAGCAGATGAGGTATTTCAATATGACAGTGTCTTTCATTGTAACATATTTCCATTGTGAGAGTGAGACCTTTCTATGGATCTGCGGTACTTAGTTTGATTTGTTTATTTGTCACTTTCTACTCAAGCACCTGGAGCAAGGAGACACACAGGGAGAGTTGTTTGAAGATGAAGATGAGGATAAGGAAGACTATGTACAGTGGGATGCAAAAGTTTGGGCAATCTTGGTAATAGTCATTATTTTCCTGTATAAATCGTTGGTTGTTACGATAAAAAAGTTAAATATAGTCAGTTAAATATATCATATAGGAGACACACACAGTGATATTTGAGAAATGAAATGAAGTTTATTGGATTTACAGAAAGTGTGCAATAATTGTTCAAACAAAATCAGGCAGGTGCATAAATTTGGGCACCGCAAAAAAGAAATGAAATCAATATTTAGTAGATCCGCCTTTTGCAGAAATTACAGCCTCTAAACGCTTCCTGTAGGTTCCAATGAGAGTTTGGATTGAGGTTGAAGGTATTTTGGATCATTCCTCTTTACAAAACATCTCTAGTTCATTCAGGTTTGATGGCTTCCGAACATGGACAGCTCTCTTTAACTCACACCAGATTTTCAATTATATTCAGGTCTGGGGACTGAGATGGCCATTCTAGAACGTTGTACTTGTTCCTCTACATGAATGCCTTAGTGGATTTTGAGCAGTGTTTCGGGTCGTTGTCTTGTTGAAAGATCCAGCCCCGGCGCAGCTTCAGCTTTGTCACTGATTCCTGGACATTGGTCTCCAGAATCTGCTGATACTGAGTGGAATCCATGCGTCCCTCAACTTTGACAAGATTCCCAGTCCCTGCACTGGCCACACTGCCCCACAGCATGATGGAACCACCACCATATTTTACTGTAGGTAGCAGGTGTTTTTCTTGGAATGCTGTGTTCTTTTTCCTCCATGCATAACGCCCCTTGTTATGCCCAAATAACTCAATTTTAGTTTCATCAGTCCACAGCACCTTATTCCAAAATGAAGCTGGCTTGTCCAAATGTGCTTGAGCATACCTCAAGCGGCTCTGTTTGTGCTGTGGGTGGAGAAAAGGCTTCCTCTGCATCACTCTCGCATACAGCATCTCCTTGTGTAAAGTGCGCCGAATGGTTGAACGATGCACAGTGACTCCATCTGCTGCAAGATGATGTTGTAGGTCTTTGGTGCTGGTCTGTGGGTTGACTCTGACTGTTCTCACCATTTGTCGCTTCTGTCTATCCGAAATCTTTCTTGGTCTGCCACTTCGAGCCTTAACTTGAACTGAGTCTGTGGTCTTCCATTTCCTCAATATGTTCCTAACTGTGGAAACAGACAGCTTAAATCTCTGGGACAGCTTTCTGTATCCTTCCCCTAAACCATGATGGTGATCAATCTTTGTCTTCAGGTCATTTGTTGTTTTGTGACCCCCATGTTGCTACTCTTCAGAGAAAATTAAAGGAGGAGGGAAACTTACAATTGACCCCCTTAAATACTCTTTCTCATTATAGGATTCACCTGTGTATGTAGGTCAGGGGTCACTGAGCTTACCAATCCAATTTGAGTTCCAATAATTAGTTCTAAACGTTTTGGAATCAATAAAATGACAACGGTGCCAAAATATATGCACCTGCCTGATTTTGTTTGAACAATTATTGTACACTTTCTGTAAATCCAATAAACTTCATTTCACTTCTGAAATATCACTGTGTGTGTCTCCTATATGATATACTAGCAAAATACCCGCTCTTCGCAGCGGCGAAGTACTGCCTTAAAATTTTTAAGAAGAAAATTAAACCTTTTTACACTGTGGGAAAATATGGCAATAATTATTAGTTAAGGATCTCTTTGTATACCACATTGTTAGTTCAGCTCTCCAGTTGTAATATGACCAAGCTGTGTGCTGAGCATACTCTTGAGCATGCAACGTACAGTTGGCCATGTGAAAAGTAATCTTGTCTGAAATCTCACAGCTTGGATTGCTGCTGTCATAATCGGTTTGAGTTTCATGGTTTGTTTCAATTACGACAGTGTTTGCAGGACTTGTATTGAAGTGACATTCGGCATCTGTCAAGCATTGTAAGCATGCAACCAGTTTTATCGATAACTTCACATCCAGCTTTTGAGAGTTTAAACATTCATAAACATCAAAGTGTCCACTACTGAAATCGTCACCTGTGAATCTAAGATGTTTAAGAGGCAATGCCGGTTTCGAAAAGTGTAAAATATTTTGCCATTTCGGTACACTTGAAAGCGACAACCAAACAATTCAGCGGCAGCCATCAACTCACATGCAGAACCATAGGTGAAGGACTTAAGCATTTCACTCTTATAGTGCTCCTGTGTAGTATAATTATCTCCTGTACCGTCATCAGTCCACACCTTGAACCTGTCCCAGTCATTCAATACATAAGACACAAAGTTCCTCCGGATATCAAGAGTGAGCCTGCAATATGTAACAAAGAGAATGGAAAAGGCAGGTGCCATCTCCAGGCATGGAAACCACTCGGTAAGTGACAGTTCTTTGATCGATGGTGATCACCTCGATAGACATGTTAATGGGGGTACAGTTGGAATGATAAAGGAAATATGTACTATAGTACACAATAACTATAATCGTAATAAACGAACAATAAAACAGCGGAGAAACCATGGATTAAATAAAAAGGCTGTAGTTATCAGCAGGGAGATGTGAATCCCGTGGCGAAGCAAGGAAGGGAAATATAGAGACCAGAGCGACAGAGAGCCTTATATAGGCAGGCAGCCAACAACGTGGGAGGCGTTGGGATGGGGGATCCAACGCTGCCTCACACGGTGACTGAGCTGCAGGCTATGGATGTACTGTATATATGTACGTAAGTAGGATTCAGTTAGCGTTGGGAACCCGCGTACCAAATTTCTTGAAGATGGGCCCATAAGTAACAAAGACCGTTGAAAAGTTCAATATGGCGGCCGACAGTGGCATCATACCACCGAAATAAGTACCAAATTTCAGCCTTCTACCTACGCAGGGAAGCCGCCTACCAAATTTCGTGAAGATGGGGCCATGAATAAGAAAGTTCAACATGGTGGACGTTGTTGACCGTTATGACCGTTAAGCGCAGAATTTCGAAATGAAACCTGCTTAACTTTTGTCAGTAAGCTGTAAGGAATGAGCCTGCCAAATTTCAGCTTTCTACCTACACGGGAAGTTGGAGAATTAGTGACGTTGGAAAGTTCAATATGGCAGCCGACAGTGGCGTCATACCACCGAAATAAGTACGCACATCAGTTTTGGTTAGCGCAGGGAAGCCACCTACCAAATTTCGTGAAGATGGGGTCAGCCTTCTACCTACACGGGAAGTTGGAAAATTAGTGACGTTGGAAAGTTCAATATGGCGGCCGACAGTGGCGTCATACCATCGAAATAAGTATGTACATCGGTTTCGGTTAGCGCAGGGAAGTCGCCTACCAAATTTCGTGAAGATGGGGCCATAAATAAGAAAGTTCAACATGGCGGTCATTGTCGACCGTTATCGACCGTTATGACCGTTACGACCGTTATGTGTAGAATTTCGAAATGAAACCTGCTTAACTTTTGTAAGTAAGCTGTAAGGAATGAGCCTGCCAAATTTCAGCTTTCTACCTACGGGAAGTTGGAAAATTAGTGACGTTGGAAAGTTCAATATGGCGGCCGACAGTGGCGTCATACCATCGAAATAAGTACGTACATCGGTTTCGGTTAGCGCAGGGAAGCCGCCTACCAAATTTCGTGAAGATGGGGCCATAAATAAGAAAGTTCAACATGGCGGACATTGTCGACCGTTATCGACCGTTATGACCGTTACGTGTAGAATTTCGAAATGAAACCTGCTTAACTTTTGTAAGTAAGCTGTAAGGAATAAGCCTGCCAAATTTCAGCTTTCTACCTACATGGGAAGTTGGAGAATTAGTGATGAGTCAGTGAGTGAGTGAGTGAGTGAGTGAGGGCTTTGCCTTTTATTAGTATAGATTTAACTGACATTTTTTATCGTAACAACCAAAGATTTATACAGAAAAAAAATTACTATTAACAAGGTTGCCCAAACTTTTGCATCCCACTGTAAGTTTAGCTCATTGTGATGATAATTTAGATGTCATGGATTGTTCATTTTTTGCTTAATTTTTTATTATGTCCATTTCATTTCAGGCGCCACCAGAAAAGCAAAAAAAAACGGCCTTGGAGGAACTCTTTGAAGAGGAGGACAATGAGCTGCAGTCATTCCAACCACGGCAGCCCGTTCTTTCCCTGGCCCAGAGAATTGATAAGGAGATCCAGCTGTATAGAAGCCTAACCCCCATCCCCTGCAAGGATAACGCCACCCTATGGTGGTGAAGCAAGAGAGAGACTCTGCCCCTGCTGTCAGGACTTGCTGAAAGCTTTCTGTGTGTACAGGCATCCTCCACCCAGTCTGAGTGGGTATTCTCCACAGCTGGAGAGACCATAAGTCCAGAAAGGTCACGTATCCTTTCTGAAAAAGCAGATATGCTTATATTTCTGCAAAAGAATTGTTAATTCTACATAGTTGATGGTTGCAGAATTGCACAGTGCACAGTTCCATTGGACTTGAGTTGACTGTATTTGTTGCTGGCTGATGTAGTTTTATTTTTGAGTGCTCAGCTCATATATACTTTTAAAAAGGATAGTGTAAATGTTACTGGACATTCTTGTGCAATTACCACAGAATAATTTATGTTATACTTTGTTATTGCTACAGAAGAATATTTATTTAATTATTATTTTACATTTACAAATTTTTTTCTGGGGACCCCGTGGCACCCCATCGAGGAGCCGTAGGCTATGGATCTCTTAAGATCTCACTGTTGAGTTTGTAAGGTCATGCTACTCCTAAATTTCTATCTTGTTCAAAGATAAGATATAAAACAAAGTTCTAAGCTAATCAACCTGTGTGTTTTCCTTTCTAAAAAATAAGAATCGATAGGAGAATCGATAAAGAATCAAATTGTTAAACAGAATCGAAAATGGAATCGGAATCGTGAAAATCTTATCAATTCCCAAGTCTAAACTTCAAAAATCCTTTAGATTAATGTGGAGTAGTATGCAAAACTCCACTCACAGAACTACAAAAAATACAGAATTGTGTAGTAGGCATTGTACAAATGGGAAGAAGTGTTCATCTCAAAACTAAATGCCTTGTTTTTATCTTGTAGGCTAAAACAACTGAAGAGCTGGCTCTCTGCCTTCCTCATTCACAAAGACATCAGGTAATAGCTAACCATGTTGGTTAAAAAGAATACAAAAAAAGTCGGCAAAAAAATGTATGAAAAATATTAACTGGAATGGTTCGATAATGATAATGAAGAATAACTAATTTTGTCATGATGCATAGTGCGTAATGTTTAATATTTAATGCACATCTCTGTAAAATAATTAAATAAATGTAAGTCACAAAATTAACAAATACTTCTTTAGATAAAATCATTTAATGCTGAGTGAAATGGTGCAGAGTAATTGAAACCCTCAGAATGTTTTCTCTGTGTAATAAAGTAATATTTGAATAGATCTTCAAGCCATTGTGTGAGTGTAACTCCTAAAGATATACGTGGACTGACTTGAGATAAAAGGAAATAATTGAATATAGATTTGCAGGTGGGGACATTTACAGAAAGTAATATATTTTCATTTGCAATTTTATAGAACATGACCAACACATTTAATACATGAGGAAGTGAGAAGAGAATATTAAGCACCATACAATCACCGTATAATAATAGTAATATAAAGCACCAACCACTCCCCTATGATCTACTTAAGCTCTGTTTGCGCAAGTAAATGGCAAAAAGTTCACCATAGATGGGATGGGCCTCCAGTGTATTGCAATACACTGCAAAATTAAAATGTATTATTATTAATGAAAAATAATTTTCTGGTAAAAAAAGCTGTGGTTGGCTGGCATCCTGCCTGGGGATTTGTTCCTGCCTTGCACCCTATGTTGGCTGGGATTGGCTCCAGCAGGTCCCCATGACCCTGTAGTTAGGATATAGTGGGTTGGATAATGGACGGATGGTAAAAAAAGGAATATAAAAGGGGGTGTTGTAGGGTAATAAGGTTTTCCTTTTCTTCATACCTTTGGAAAACAATTGCATCTAAGCCTGAATACAGTATATTTACATGCAACATATTGCAAAATATATAACAGATATTACAGGTGTTGGAGAATAATGAGCTTAATAACTAGGGGATTAGGGAACTAACCTTTTCTGTAGGGTAGCAGAAGAATTTCACATTTAGATCACACCAATGCACCTAGGACACTCATTTTTAGTGTTATCCCATGGTACTGACCCTGGGATTGAATGAACACAGTTGTTCTTGACCTGGTTTCATAAGAAAAAAGAACAACATGCAATCTCATCCTAGAAAATATTAAGACAGAGAGAGAAAAAATGCAAGCTAACTTTATTTTTGATTGGGTTGACTTTTAAGTTTATTTGGTATTTTTATATTTTGCAGTTTTCATCCCTCCACTAGACTTGTAAAAGCTTTTACATACAGTAATCCCTCGCTATATCGCGCTTCGACTTTCACGGCTTCACTCTATCGCGGACTTTTAATCTATGGTACATGCTTCCTCAGTTTGTTTGCCCAGTTGATTTCATACAAGGGATGCTATTGGCGGATGGCTTAGAAGCTACCCAATCAGAGCATGTATTACATATTAACTAAAACTCCTCAATGATACAAGATATGCTTCCCGCGCGGTGCTTGATTGTTTGCTTTTCTCTCTCTCTCACCCTCTCTGACATTCTCTGCTCCTGACGGAGGTGGTGTGAGCAGAGGGGCTGTTTGCCTAGAGGATACGGACGCTCCTCTACAAAATGCCGCTTTATCGCGTTGCATCGGCATACTTAAAAGCACGTATTGATTTTTTGATTGCTTGCTTTACTCTCGCGCTGTCTCTCTCGCTCTCTCTCTCTGACATTCTCTGCCCCTGATGGCGCTCCTTTGAAGAGAAGATATGTTTGCATTCTTTTAATTGTGAGAAAGAACTGTCATCTCTGTCTTGTCATGGAGCACAGTTTAAACTTTTGACTAAAGGGTGTTATTTCATGTCTAGAGGGCTCTAATAATGTTAACAGTGTGGGAGAGTTTATAAGGGCTTAAAATATATAAAAATAACCATACAAACATATGGTTTCTACTTCGCGGATTTTCACCTATTGCGGGTTCTGGAACGCAACCCCTGCGATCGAGGAGGGATTACTGTAGTTGGGGAATATTCGTTTGGGTTCAATGCTGTCCTAAGATGTGCACACAACAAACAAAATTAAAAAAGCTAATTGTAATAATTGTTGAAATAATGAAAACTTTTATCTGGAATTAGTGAAAGTAGGATTTTAACCTTGCTAAAAAAAGGCACTGACATTTTAGTAATTAGTATAACACTAATTACAACAACATACCAATTGCTCTGTTTTTATCAGGATTTCTAAATAAACAATAGTAATTACCACTTATACACTTGCTGAATTGGATACTTGTGCCTCAGTAAAATAAATTACATTTAGAAATCCCCATAACTTGTTTTTCTTGATAATATGAGAAAGTTAGTGCATACAGAACTGTGTAGCTCTCACGCACAGAAAACACACAAAATGAAATCTCTCCAGTTATTATAAGAATATGGAACTCATGGAGAGATGTGTTCAATGGCTTTGAATTTCAATCTGTAATAGATGTAGTACATTCTGATGCTCCAATTTGTATAATGAAGTTTGATTTTTAACATTCTGCATAAAATAGATTTTCTTTAATGCTAGTCTTTAACTCATTGTAAAATGTGTTGAAAGAGAAAAAGAGAGTGTATGATTGAAATTGACCCGCTTCATCTTGGTGAGGTATGCTTTTACCATATGCCAAATGTGTGTTAAAATATTCTATTTTAACATATGTTATTAAATACCCATGTCATCTGTCTACCCTGTACTTTCATGTTCAGCCACATATCTTTTGCCCATGCATGTTCTTGCAAATTTCAATGCTAGGAAACTGGTCATGCCTTAAAGGATTTATTTGATATTTTTATTTCTTCACTATCATGGCATATATTAATTTGCCATATGAAACTGCTTTACTGCGGTGGGCTGGTGCCCTAAATGAGATTTGTTCCTGCCTTGTGCCCTGTGCTGGCTGAGATTAGCTCTAGCAGTCCCCTGTGACCCTGTGTTAGGGTATGGCGGGTTGGACGATGACTGAAAAGTGAATCACTTTTACACATATTAAAAAAAAATCATGCTCATTCTTTCAGCGTAAAATAGGCTTTAAGGGGCACCAGTCCAAGCTTTAAAACTTACCAAATATGTTAATTTTGAAGTGGAAATGGTTTTATTTTTGGAAAACACGCTTTCTCTTTTTTGTGGTATGCTTGTGACAGCAACCGGAAACTGGAAGTGAAAAATGTATTTATACTTCCTTGGTATGATTTTCTTAAGGTAAGGCATCAAGATGAGTTGAAAGATACAAACATGTAGGGATTTTCACATTCTGATTAATCATGGGGCACTAGCCAAAAAATAAAAACTGAAGTGATTTTAAAGGGTTTATTGTGCAACACAAAATTGTACTAAAACCTGAAATACAGTTTTAACTGACCTTTTTTTTTTAGAAATCTTCACAAGACAATCTGTTTTAGTGCTAAAGTCTTCAGAACGTACAGACATCTTAAAAAGCGCAAAAAAACCGAAGTGGACAGTGCCATCTGTGGCAAGATACATTTCAATACACTTAATCTAAACACAACAATGCATATTGTAATCTTTTAGTTAGTCATTTTGCTTGACTTCTCACTAAATTCATAATGGCTACAACACCCTAGTGCTACAGATGCTGGGTTCACAATACAATACTTGCACAAAAAAACTACATCCTTGGAACAACAGGCAAATTAATAAATGTATGATATTATTTTGGGAAAAAAATTAAAAGGATTATTTTAAAATCAAGAAAACACAAGAAATAGATTTTACAGATAACAAAATCTTTATATTTGTCACTCTTTCTGTTTGACTCAAATATCCATTTTTATTGAGTTTCCTGATTGTGAAATTGATTGCATAAAGAACCTCTGCTGTTTCACTCATCCTGCACGCTTCTCTAAATACCTTGGTAGTTTCAATGCTCGTTTTAATTAAACATATGCGGTATAAAACTTCAGAGACTTTTGACACTGTACCTGTGACTTATACATATTTAACATTCTAGAAATGAATGCAATTTTACAAAGTAACAGTCAGTATATATAGAAAAAGATTTTTACAAAATCAGAAAAATGACAACCAATATATGATGCTGACATGTAGCTTTGGTCACGCATGCCTATCAGAGGGACACCTTCCAGGCCCTGCTGGGGCAAATGGGTGTGCTGACACTAACGGCATTGTCACCACAGCACTGAAAAAGATACCCCATGAGGGTAACTCACCCCACCTCCTAAAAACCCAACAAGCTAAATGGTGGCATCTTATTTGCACCCAGATTTAGTCGAGAACAGTAGAGAACAGAGCTCCACAATCCAGATCTCCTCTTAAGAGCTAACTGTTTGAGAAGACAAGAAAGCTGTTTGCATTTTGTTTATACTTTGCACCCTTGTTCGCGTGTTTTGTTTAAACCTGCCAATAGGATTAAAATGGATGACCCAGCTGGCATTCCAAACTTCCACCTGTGCCATCATGATTTGCAGAAGCTCACTGTAAGGAAAAGTAGTGCAAATTAAGTTCTGTGAGATCTAAAACTTTTAAAATGAAAATATTTCTTATGATTTTTAAAGCCAATATACAAACTAGGTAATGTTATGTTTTTAATTCTTATTGTTCACACTTAACACTTATTTTTTTCTGTTATTTATTTCATAATGTTAAAAAAAAACTTGACACCTGATAGTCTTGTCATCTCACTTAAAGCATCTGTCTTGAATGCAGGTAGCAGTTCAGATAATTCTGTAGGAGCTCAAGGTCATCTTTTATAGTACAATGCAGATGACTTCCGGATGAGTAAGTACCTCTGGTCCATTAGCTATACAATGGGGAGACACAGGTAACGTCCAAGGAAAAGTAGTTCAAAGTGGAAGCCAAGGACATAAGTCCTGTCTTCAATAATATCAAATGCCCGCTTTCCTCCATTTGTACTGTTTATAGAATAAGGACAAACCCCTAAAAGGCTCATCCAGCTTTTTATTATCATCATTTTCTTAAGATTAAACATCGAAAGCCAAAAGAAGAAGGACAAACACAATCATGGAACAGTAAAAGCTTTCCAGCATACATTTGTAGGAATTGAATACAATTTGAATTATAGGTGAAGAATTCCCACTAATATTCAATTTCTGAATTGTGGCTTTTTTGATTTGGTCAAACTTCAAACTACTGCCAAAGATGATTGCAGTTATTAGTACAAAAAGCCACTTGCACCTAAATAAAAATTAGGTTAATCTTGCAGAGAACTCCCTTGAAAACAATTACAAAGTCCTGTTTTTTTGAAAACATTATCATGAAGCAGTGCCCCATTACAGAAGTTTTGTAAATTCACCACATGGCGTGGCATAACCTTTCTGATATTCTGGTTTAACCAGGGACCTGTCCCTGCCTTCAGTTTCATTTGCCGTGTATTTGTTTATTTTGTTGTTTTTGCTCCTGCTCTTGATTATTTGTTCTTAATTTTGTATTTTTTTTTTTTGTTTGTTTTGTTATGTTAATTCTGCTGGTTAGTTTACTCTTTTTAAATGTTGAGCTAACAGGGTTGGACACCCCTGACACCACAGCTACGGGTGCCTTAGGCTTATATGTTGTTCAGCTTCTCCTTCTAGATTTACCTTTTTGAAAATTGTGTTGAATTATTTGGATTCTTGAAATTTTGCTCTAGCTTTTTTTCTTTTAATATAGTTTAAAGCTCTTTGGTCTTTTTGCTTTTGAATTATCTCCCTGGAGACATCGTTTTGTACTTTGCCTTGGATCACTATGTTTTTAATATAATACTTTGTATTTTGTCTTTTATTGAATACTTTTGTTAATAAACTTTATATAAAAAAAAACAGCTTTTCTCTCAAGGAGACATCAACCAGCAGGTCCAGACAACCCTTTGATTCTTCTCGGACCCCTATTGCCAGTCCGTCAATGTGTACAGGGTGCTGCACCAAGGCCTGCACCCTGCATTCCCTGGCCTTGTGGCGGAGTCCACCGGGAATGGTTTGGTCACTCCTGCTCCCTCAATCCTCAGCCCCTTCAAAAGTCGGCCACACACTCCTTCCTCAGGGCTCATTTTCCCATCTACCTTCTCCCATCCCCCCTCGCACCGGCTCAATCCCATTCCTGCCTCTCTCTCCCTTCCTTTAACTTCTCTGTCTCTTCTTTTTCTCTCTGCCATTGAGCCTCATTTATCCTAACTCTTTGCGTGCAGTTATGCTGCTTTGCCCAGTCCAAGGTGTGAATGAGGCACGTGACTGATTCACTTGCATTTGCATGTGTATGTGCCATTAGCCAAGCACCCCAATCAACCCTGGAGTGAAGCACGTTTCCACACCCAAGATTCCGACTGGAGCCTGCACTTCCAGGGACGCAATTATTTATTTAAAAACTGACCTGCACTACAGAACTCTCGTCACAATTGTGCAGGCCACAGTCCTCATTTTAAGTTCCAGAGACAGGCCTACATTGAGTTTTCCAGTCTATTTTGTAATGTCAGACATTTGAAGTTTTAGAGCCGATGTTATAACAAATGAAATGATCTGAAAGGCAAGAGAAGCACACATCTAATTAAGATGATAGCAGTAGTTATGGGGACTCATATATGCAAAGGAGATAGAGATGTTCAATAGTTCAGACCTATTTAATTTGCAATTATATAAAATATCTGATAGGACATTATTGGAGTAGACTCTCTTTGATCTGTTAGCTAAACAATTAAATTCTCAAAAAATTAACCTGTGATCCAAACTGAAATTGTGTATTAGTTTTGTATCTTTATGTGCAAGTATTACTGTTTGATATGTTTAGTGTTCACTTGTTCAGTTTTGGTCATGACACCAGCTCTTGAGCTCTTCTTTGTTATAAATGTTTTCCCGTCCACCTATATCCATTTCGTTATCACAACTGTGGGTCTGGGCAAGAAGGGTAATGTTGTAATTATTAGATCCAAAGGGGTGACATAAAAGGGACAAAGAATAGATATTTTAGTGGACAAATGCACATTTAATGAGAAAGCATTAATGGAATTGTAAATTAAAAAAAATATTTAATAGATGCTGCTTATTTTCTGTGTACTGTGGCCCTCTCAAGTGGGTTTCAATTACTTCTAAACCTATCCAGATTAGAGCACAAAACTCAGAGTAAGACTTCTTTACTTCTGCTTGAAGGACATTCAGCTAATAATGTCAGGGAACCTAACAGGTGCCACCTTTTATGCAGATATTAGCATTTCACTGTTAGATAAAAAGCACTTAAGAAGCTGTTTGCGAGTGTTGAACAAGGCATCATGTATGACCTTAACCTACTAATGAGTTCTTTGTGAATGTAAATGTATCTTTCCTTTCAAAATAGGTTGTGTAAAATACATTATTTCTGACTTGGAACTTTTTATTACCCTTTTTAATAATCATCAGTTTGGTGACACATAATGTGGCAACTCTTACTGTAAAGTAAATATTCCATTAATATTGATAAAAGCATATTTGCAGATTACATATAATTCCTTACTCAATGTTAATAAGAGACTTTATCAGTGTTCCTTATGCAACAGAAAAAAATCTATTTGTAAAATAATCCATTAAATAAGAAACTGCATATTTACAGACCTTGTTAACAAGATACTGCCAGAGTCTGTAGCAGACTTAATCAGAATGAAATAGTGTGTGCGGTACTTATCAGAAGATATAAATATCTACATTTTGTCTCGTATATAACATATACAGAGGAGCATCAGTATTTTCAAGCAAAATATTCACCATACTGAATTTCTGCTGTTGCTGATTATGCTTATTACACAGAGAGATAAAATCAATTGGTGCTCAAGAGAGTTGGAAGTGAAATGTATATATAAAAATCTTCTTCTGCATAGCAGTTATTCCAGCTTACTCTGAAGCTATTAGGAGGTTAAGATTGGTGTTATCTGAAAATCAAAGCAGACTTCCACCCTCAGTTTACATCTGGGACAAAACAAAATCCTTCCTGAAGAAGTAATTATCAAATTACGCTCACGTCACAACAGTTTCCTGAGCTCAGGGTCATTGCATCTTCTCTTTGCCATGATAGCGAGAGAAAATGCGACAATTCAGATCAATAATTCAGTTAAGTAAGACTTATAAGCTATCAGAAAGCACACGATGTTTAACATAAGTGTCTGTTTGAGTACCAACACTATTAGAGCTGATTTGTGCCTTCATTGAAAAACTTTGGTAAAAATGTATTTCAATTTCTTTTAACATTAATGCAGTCAGTAAATGTTGCAACTGGTATTTTTGAACAAGTTTTAATGTGTTCCCAGGGTATAGCAACATAGTATCCAGGGAAAGAAAAACAGGCACTTTAGTTCTATTATGCTGCTTTTTTGTCATTGATAACAAAAGAACCTCAGCATAATACTCATCTATCAGTCTTGGAAGCAAACTGAATTAAAACAAGGAAGCTGTTAGTAACTCAGCATTGCCTGCTGGGGTGTTGATCAACAGAGCGTGTACATTGCAATCTGAGATCAAATGGGTCAACAGCCATGTACCCAAGATACTATCATGCGGTAAAATGAGACTACTAAGTACAGCAGCAGCATAAGATTATCCCAACAGTGTTAGCTGTACTGCAGTAACAAGCTGACCAGGAATTCTACTGGGTTTACGTAATTTACTTCCAGTCGTGTTTTAATTTTATCATCTATGGTGTTTTCAAATGTTTATTTGATTGCTTGTTAAGCTGGTAAATATTACTAATAGATTTAATTATACAAACAAAAGACTCCATATATAAAAATGCATATATATAATAATGTGCTTTATGTCCTTGATTAATGCACAAATGCAAACATAATGTTTGCAAACATGTTTTTAACATATTCTGAAAATCACACTTTTCATATCACTTGTGTATTTTCTATATTCACTCATGCCAATGGGTATTAGAATCACTAATCAACCTACACAGCTTAACACCAAAAAGTATATACAAGCAATTAAAAAGATGTTTTTGTAAGGAAGTTTCAGCTCAAATGGATAGTTATACTGTAGTATAAGGAGAGATGTGGTTAATTGCACAATACTTTGTAATTTATCAAAGAGTTCAGTGTTCATTACTTTTTCTGTGCAAATTGATGAACTTACCAGCAAAGTTTCTATTATGTATACTATATAAAATCAAGGACTTTTTTTGGGAGTAAATTTATATTGGGATTTAATTAAAAATGTTTGATCTCCTGATCATACCTGTGTGGAAAGAACAGTATTGATGTGTAACTTGCTACTTCATGAAATGGCAATGAGACTCAGGTAAGTGCAATGTGCTTCCAATGGAAGTACAGTATATACTAAATCATTTTCTTTTTGCCATGTCTTTTTAAAAATGAGTTTCTTCAACACTTGAAAGTACTTATTTTGAGGTCAGTATATTAATACAGGTAGAACTCAATTGCTACCAGGTCAGATATGTTGACAACTAAAGCATGTTAAATGCAGACCATCTATCCTAACAAAGCATACAAATCATATTGAGAAACTATGGCAAAATAACTACAAATTACTGCACTTGGTAATTTATTCCAAGTGTCATTGTTTTTCTATATGAAGAAAACATTTCTAAAATGTGTGCATAACCTTCACTTAATAAGTTTCCATCTGTGTGCTCATGTTCTTGAAGAACTATATAAAGTAACAACTACTATCCTCTGTAATAATTCCTTTCATAGTTTTAAAACCTTCAACCAACTCCCCTCTTAATCTCCATTTGCTTACACTGAAAATATTTACCTTCTTTAGTACTTCTTCATGACTCATACCTTGCAGTGCTGGAATCTGCCTAGTCACTCTCCTCTAGACTTTCCGATAGGATAGTATAAACACTGGAACCAGCTGTAGAATGAGTGCCAGTCCATGACATAATGTCACTTATATGGACTAATTTAGAGTTTTTAAACAGCTTATGTCTATGGGAAGAAAAACAGAGAAAGATGTGGAGAATGTGCAAACTCTGCACAGGCAGTACCAAGGATAGGATTCAAACCCTAGGACCCTAGAGATCTGAGGCTGCACTTCACAAAAACTATTGTGTTAATAAAAATTACTTACAAAAACTTTGAAATCACTTCATTTTTTTTTTGTCTGGCACATCCTGACTCAAGGATACAAGAAAACCAATGCATATGGTCTACAATTCAACTTGTGTTGATGTCTAGTTATGCAAGATGTTGAGATTCTGGGAGTTCTCTTCCATTTTTGGCCCTCTAGACCTGAAAAACCACAATTTTTAGGCCATTTTAGTCGATATTTTGAGCAGTAAATTACACTGTTATGATAAAGAGTAAACTAATAGGTTTCTTCAGCAAAAATAATGAGAAGGACTTAAACCTGTGAGTGGCACATCAGCTGACCCCAGGGGTTCTCACCTCAAATGGGATACAAGTGGCCAAAGTTACTACTTTTCAGAAAACCTTTCAAAAAAATTGAGAAAGTAATTTATGCTTATGGAGTGTTGTTTTATGCTATTTTGAAGTTGGTGATCACAAATGTGATACTATTTTAAAAATTTGATTATTTTTTCTGGTGGTCCTAGCCCTCAAATTTCTTATGTGTGATATAGTTTGAAATTATTTCTAGGTCAATGATTATGAATAGGATTTTATTTTTCATTTTTGATCCTTTACTACTGCGGTGGGCTGGTACCTGCCCGGGGTTTGTTTCCTGCCTTGCACCCTGTGTTGGCTGGAATTGGCTCTGGCAGACCTCCGTGACCCTGTAGTTAAGATATAGTGGGTTGGGTAATGGATGGATGGATGGATCCTTTACTAGGAATATTGACCTCTATGGACTTCAACCAGGGGGTGAAAATGACACATTTCTATAAGAGCATCTAGATGTTTAGACTAAATTGAAGCACACATTTTAATATTTCTTATTTATTTACTTCTGTCTCATGAAGTAAAATGCTACATTTTTTATGAACACTTTGAATTAGGGCATCTTACAACAATTTAGAGTTTCTTGCTTTTGTTTTGTTTAAATGATGTTTATATTTATAGTCTTCTTTGGTTAGGCATTTTTAAATAAGGTACTTCTGTAGTTTTGAGATTTCCACTCTTTGATAAACCTTTATCTAGTTTCCTAACATTTAAGGCCTATGTGTACAGAGAATGTATCTTTGTAGCATAAGCTATTAGGGAGGAAACAGCCATGACATACTCATGTACACATTCACTTTTGTCCACCTTCGGTTGATTTTGTCCAGAAATATGTAAATGGAGAGAACATGCACACAGTGACCATGCTGAGATGAGTGCAGATCTAGGTTGGAGTGAGGAAATAGCACCAACCACTGTGCCATCATGTTAACCTGTGATAAATGCAGAAACCTTAAGCCTAACTGTGTAAGGAGTAGTTGTACTGCTTTGTACAAATCTATACTAATAAAAGGCAAAGCCCTCACTCACTGACTCATCACTAATTCTCCAACTTCCCGTGGAGGTAGAAGGCTGAAATTTGGCAGACTCATTCCTTACAGGTTACTTACAAAAGTTAAGCAGGTTTCATTTCGAAATTCTATGTGTAATGATCATAACTGAATCCTACTTACGTACATATATACGTCCATAGCCTGCAGCTCGGTTGCCGTGTGAGGCTGCGTTGCGTCCCCCATCCCCACACCTCCCACGTAGTTGGCTGCCTGCCTATATAAGGCCGTCCATCGCTCCGGTCTCTTCATTACCTTCCTTGCTTCGCTATGGTCTTCATGTCTCTCTGCTGATAACTGCAGCCTTTTTATTTAATCCACAGCTTCTCCGCTCTTTTATTGTTCATTTATTACAATTATAGTTATTGTGTACGTATTTTAGACTTAGTTTACTGTTCAGGTACCCATTTCCTTTACCGTTCCAACCATACCCCATTAACATGTCTATCGAGGTGATCACCATCGATCAAAGAACTGTCACTTACCGAGTTGTTTCCATGCCCGGAGATGCCGCCTGCCTTTTCCATTATCTGTGTTACATATTGCACGGCCATATCAGGCTCACTGCTGATATCCGGAGGAACATTGCGTCTATTGTATTGAATGACTGGGACAGGTTCAAGGTGTGGACTGATGACGGTACAGGAGATAATTATACTACACAGGAGCACTATAAGAGTGAAATGCTTAAGCTCTTCACCTATGGTTCTGCATGTGAGTTGATGGCTGCCGTTGAATTGTTCGGTTGTCGCTTTCAAGTGTACCGAAATGGCCAAATATTTTACACCTTTGGAGAACCGCCAATGCCTCTTAAACATCTTAGATTCACAGATGACGATTTGCGTAGTGGACACTTTGATGTTTATGAATGTTTCAACTCTCAAAAGCTGGATGTGAAGTTATCGATGAAACCGTTTGTGTGCTTACAACGCTTGACAGATGCCGAATGTCACTTCAACACAAGTCCTGCAAATACTAATGTAATTGAAACTATGAAACTCAAACCGATTATGACAGCAGCAATCCAAGCTGTGAGAAAACAGTAAAAAGGAGGCATGTCAGACATCATGGTACATTTTCTGATGCAGCTAGACAGAAACAACTTTGTGACGCTGCCGCCAAATACTCGCAAACAGATCCAGAAGTTAATAGACACGCTGTCGCTAAATACTCGCAGGCAAATCCACAAGTTCATAGAAACGCTGTCGTTAAATACTCGCAGTCAAATCTGCAAGTTAATAGAGACGCTGCCGCTAAATATTTGCTGGCAAATCCACAAGTTAATACCGGTAATGCCTGTTAAACATCTTAGATTCACGAATACCGATTTGGGTAGTGAACACTTCGATGAATGAAACTTGTTATCTTTATAATGGTTGACAAACACGGAATGTAACTTGAACACAACACGTCTTCCAAATACGAACCTGATTGAAAGAAATAATGATAATCAAATCCTTGATGACAGCAACACTCATAACAGTGAAAAAACAATTATATTGACAATCATGTTACGTTATCTTTTAAATGTTTCCTTTTCTTTTTCATAACTTCTTTAACACACTACTTCTCCACTGCGAAGCGCGGGTATTTTGCTAGTATGCTATAAATGTGAAACGTAGCTTCCATCTTGGACAGATGATAATGCCATGGTTTGCAGTTGTAGTTTTTGAAGTGTTTTTCCTACATCCCACGTAAATGCATGTTAGGTCAGTTGGCAATTCTAAATTGATCTGGTGTGAGAAAAAGAGTCATGTGATAGCCTAGCATTCCCACCAAAGTTGATTCCTGCCCAGTGTAGCCAATACGGGCATCTGCTACCCATAATCCTAACATGGATTAAGTGGATTTCAGAACGTTATATTAAATCATTACCATCTTACAAAATTTCAGTAAAAACAACATGGAAACATAACTTGAAAAATGAGAAGGTTCAAATTAATTTTTTTGAAATGTGGTTCCTTACAAAATTAACAGTGTTGGCAAAAAGGGAGTGAGCAGTGCAGGCTATCAAAGATGTTTTGTGTCAAACATTACTAGAAACTACCAGAATACAAACTGTTTACATTTAAAGTGACTGTTTGATTTTTATGGCATTTTAATAGAACCATGTAAGTCAGGCAAAAGCAGGCTTAAAAATATGTTAATAGGCATTTTAGTTCCCTTCAATCAGGAGCATTTCAATAAAATTCTTACAAACAGAAATGATGAACTGCAACATTAGAGATTAATGAAAATGCATGGATGTGTGACCGAATAAATAAACAGCAGAGTGCATTTAGACAGCAGTAAAATGAGGAACAAGCTCTGTGCTGCGAGCTGCTGTAATAAAGAACAAAGTTAAATGACAGTAAAGTTGTCTTAGAAATACAGTTTATCCGCAAAACTGTACATATATTGTTTTTGCTCTTTCTCTCGGTTCCTCCAGCATCACAAGTGTATTGCGATTTAAGTAAGATTGAGTTTAACTAGGTTACAGGGGTTAGCACACCTGCTATTATTTGACAAGAGTATTTGATCTTTAATCCCCCATGGGGCAGAACAACATTTGTCATTCCGCTGTAAAGACAAAACTTTGTGTTCATCGAGTAGCTGGCAAATCCAGCTACTGGTCAACACTAGGCTCTTAGGTGATTAAAACTACAGCAGAGAAACATATCCTTGAAGACAATCATTTTATGAATATCCCATATTTAACTAGGAGCCCTGCTCATTTCATGTCCATTTTTTTAATGATGCATTTGTATCAGTAATTGACAAATACTCTGTATTTGCAGCATTAATAGGAACCCATTACTCTTGTCTTGATATCATGATAACACAGAGCATCTGCAATAATCACTACATTAAAGCTATTTTTGCTGTCCTCCGGTTAGTGTTACTCATACACTAAAAGTAGTGTTCTCAAAATTTAACTGAAATTGTGAGGCTTGGTCCTTAAAAATCAACAGGGACAGAGAAACAGAGGCATTACCCACTATATAAGGTAGTTTTATATTACTAAAACACCAAGGAAGTGTCATAAGTTATAAAACACATTTACCCGATTGTATCACCTCTCCAAAATCTCCCTTTTCTTGCCTTTCATGCTTTTGTTTCATCATTTATGTCTAGCTACATTTTCTTCATGCTAAATGCTAGCCGTTAGTTTCCCCTATAAGGCCTTTAGGGTCACTAATGTTATAAGTAATAAGACTGTCAGAAGTCAGGAACCTATGTGCTAAACAAAATCCTAGTTGGAAACAAAAAAAGCATTAAAACAAGAATTTTCAACAATAAATGTAAAAAGCTGGTATTGGCAGGTTTTAATAACTATCAGATGTCTGCCATTAAATAAATAAGACAGTCAGATAACAGACCAGGCACAACAGCTAAGAAGAGAAGTAATGTAATGTAATAAATTCACAAAAGTGCACGACAGCTGATGACTGCATACAGATGAGTAAACAAGGACACATCAGATAGGCTGGCCAGTTGAACAGAAAACATGATGAAGGGGTCTCAATCAGATGAAAAAAGTCATCATAGCATCAGAAAAATAAGAGGAGTGGAATGCAGGGCAGACAGTATTAATCTCAAAAAGCACCTGATGTTTGCAAAATGCAGGACCCTTGGTAACTTGAAAAGGGGCTGGATAGAATACAATACTTAGGAAAAGTATTCACCCTTTGGGAACTTTTCTCATTTTATTATTATACAACATTGAATCACAGTGGATTTAATTTGGCTATTTTGACACTGATCAACAGAAAAAGACTCTTTAATGCCAAAGTTAAAACAGGTCTCAAAAAAGTGATCTAAAGTAATATTAATATAAAACACAAAATAATTGTTCAAGTTAGTATTTAGTAGCTGCACCTTTGGCAGCCATGGCAGCTTTGAGTCTGTGTGCACAGGTCTCTATCAGCTCTCTACAACTGGACTCCAATTTTATGTTGTTCTTCTTTGCAGAACTGCTAAAGCTCTGCCAGGCTACAAGGGGATTGTGAGTGAACAGCCTTTTTTAAGTCCAATCACAAATTGTCAAGTGAATTGAGATCTGGACGCTGACTTGGCCACTCCAGGGCATTAACATTATCATTTTAAAGCCATTCCTCTGTGGCTTTGGCTTTATGATGGGGTCAATGTCTTGCTAGAAAGCAAATCTCCTGCATTTTGTTGTATTCATTTTACCCTCTACCATCACATAGGGCCTGCTGCACAGAAGCACCTCCACACTGCAAGATGCTGCCATTACCATTCTTCATGCTGGGGAGGGTTTATTTTTCATAATGTGATTTGTAACATGATGTTTAGCCTAATGACCCAAAATCTCAATTATGCTCTCACAGAATGTTCTTCCACCTGATTTCAGAGTCTGGCAAGCTCTAGCTGAGATGTCATTTGCGTTTTTCTCATTGCCACTCTCCCATAAAGTCATGACTGTTGAATCACCTGGACAACAGTTATCTATATAGTTTAACCAATCTTAGTATACTATAGCTTATCACTCCTTCAGAGTTATCATAGGTCTTTAATGTCCTCCCTCATTATTATGTTTGCTCTTGGTAGATTTACAGCTGTGCAATTCCTTTTCCATGTTTTATTGACCAATTTAACTGGACTCCAAAGGATTTTCAGTGATTTGGGGATTTTCTTGTATCCATCCCAATTTCTGCTCTACATTCACCCTTTCACATAGCTGTTGGAGTGTTCTTTTTTTTCTTGTTTGTGTAGATTTGGCCACCACACTGACTTACCACATTGGAACCTCCAAATAAGGTGCATTTAGACTACAATCAACTGAAACCCTTTAAGTACTGAGAGGCACTCTTCACTGAATTAATTATGTGACCCCTTGACTACAGGCAGGTGATATCCATTGAACTAATTATTTGACTTATAAAACCATTTGGCTGATGGTTTATGTGTGTCATATTAAAGGGGTGAGCAGTTATTCTGTATTTAATATTTGTAATTAATTTAGACAGAGACCTGTTTTCACTTAGACATTAAATAGATGTCTTCTGTTAATCAGTGTGCAAAAAGGTGAATTAAATCCACTTTAATTCAACATTGTGTAACAGTAAAATGTAAAAAGGTAGAACACCACTAACCACATCTGACTTCACCATGCAAGACCTTCAGTATGTCATTTTCACACATAGCCAAGTGCACAACTACATGGCATCATGTAAACTTGGCCAATGTGCGGTTTTACAAAATGGCAGAAACCAAAAACAATTAAAAGTGCAACACAGGTGAATAGTATTAAAACATGCTCAGTTTCAGAGAATTGTTACATCAGAGAGCTCTTCTTCCCAAATATAAGCTCAATCTGCCTGGTAATGATCAACCTCTTAAACTTCATCACAGGTCGATTTTGAATCAAGGTCTATGGTCAACCTTTTCAAAGGTCTGGGATAATCTTCAAGCCACTGTGTCTCCGCTGGACACCTACATAAGTTCTTAGGTTTTAATAATGTGTTAATAGTGTGAGAAACTGTCGCTGCCACCTAGTAATAAGAAGCTTGCATGTGTCCTCTGTGGCTCCATTGTATCAAGCCAAAAAGTGGGATCGTATCATCGTCTCAGGAACAGAGAGCACCATTTTTGTCAAATTCCATTACTAACACTAACCTCTGGAATCTCCCTTCTCTAGTGCAGTTTTTCTTTCTAAAATTATTTTTCTCTTCTAAGCTGCCCATAGGTTCTGCCCACTACTCGTTGGTGAGACTGTTTTTGATAGTGTATTTAAAAACTGTAATGAAAGTTAATAAAAAAAAAAAGAGAAATCGTATGCCAATAAATTTAATGATAATAACTGCATTACATTAACTTGTATAAAATGAGTTGTCATATACTGTATATACTAAGTTTATAAAAAAAATAATTATTTCTCATTGTATATTTGTGTCAAACAAGTCATTCTTTATTAAGTGTTTTTCAGGAACTCTTGCCGAAAGTACTGTAAACATAAAAAAAGCAGAAGCAGTAAATATTTAAATGCTATCACTGACAAAATCAGATCCATGTAGTTCCTAAAGACAGTAGTGGTGAAATAAAGATTTCCTCTGATATCTCAGGTAAACAGTGCAATTTACTGCAACATCTTAGGTACCCAAAAGGATCTTCATTCATTTATACGTGGCCATAATTAACCACAAGATCCTGTAGTGGCAAGTCGTTTATCTTTGTTCTTCCATTGTGATTAAATAAATTGATTGGTGTATTAATTAAAACATCTTTGGACTCAAAGGATTTGCGTATAATTCTAAAGAGAGCATCAAGAATCTAGCTGTAAGCCCTTAGGCCAAACAAAATCCTAATCCATACACAGAAACAAGCAAGTTAGTAAACTTATTGACAATGTAAATTTTATGAAACCTTCCAGGCTGCTGCCAGCTGGAGAAAAAGCCACTGTTTTTTTTCTGTTAAATACCAGAAATCAAGTGCTTGGATTTCTCTTTAAAATTTTAAAACCATGTAACTTTTAGCAAAAAATAAATAGTTAAATAGAAAATAACACAAAGCCTCACACTTAAATGCACTCACAAAAAAAGCCTACAATTCTTCAGGCTTTACTAGAAGAAAATATGCAGTATTAACGAATGTTCTTCGGGAAAGGTCAGCTTCCAAGTCCTCTTTGTGTATTTCCCAGAAGCAATATGGATATTTTTAACTGTTCATACAAAAATGAAAGAGCCATCTTTCTATACAGGAGAAAGCGCACATCAGCACAACAACTTTGGGATTTCTTTCTTTTTTGAGGCTGATGACTATCTTTAAGACATCATTTTGTATTTTGCTGAAATGAAAATGTAGAAATATGGGCAAAAGACCCAATTGTGCAGAGGTATTATATGTAAAATCCACAAGAGACAAGAGCTGGCTCAGTGTTCCTTTCTTGTGTAAAATATTTAGATGTTAGAAGAAAATAGATGGTAAACAATATATTCAGAAAATGAATGTTATAAATGTTCCATACTGCACTATTCCTTTATGTTAAATTGAAAATATGGTAAAAACTAAAAGAACAATCACAAACTAATATAAAATGCTATACTGCATTGTAATGTTACTTGATGAATAACAAACTTTTTTAAAATGCATAGTGGTGTCATGTCAACTGTGTCTTTCAATAGTGCTATATAAAAATAAAGTGATAGTTATGAAATAAAAAATTCATGTTCAAACAAACAAAATGATTTTTCTTCTTCTTTCGGCTTCCCCCGTTAGGGGTCACCACAGCAGATCATCTTCTTCCATATCTTTCTGCTCTCTACATCTTGTTCTGTTACACCCATCACCTGCATGTCCTCTCTCACCACATCCATAAACCTTCTCTTAGGCCTTCCTCTTTTCCTCTTCCCTGGCAGCTCTATCCTTAGCATCCTTCTCCCAATATACTCAGCATCTCTCTGCAGCTTCTCTGTCCAAACCAACCTAATTTACAAGTCGTTGAGATATTGGTGAAAAAGTGGCCTATGTTCATGCAGACACAGGGAGAACGACTCTACATAGGCAGTGATTGGGATAGATTTGAACCCAATTCTGACGCTCTTATGTAGCTGTGCTAATGGCAGTGCCACACTGCTGCCTTCCTGATTTTCTGTAAATGGTCTTAATTGTTTAAGTGCATTACGAACTTGGCATTTACTTCCCTAATGATAAAGTATTAAATTACTTACTAGCCTAGACATTTGCCGAACTTCTGCCACAACTAGGTATGTGTCAAAGGAAACAAAGTCAATGGTAATGGTTTAATGCAGATTAAATGACAAGCTGTTACTAGGGACATACAGTATGTTAGTATTGATGGACACTTTTGTGAAGATTTTGCTTTAGTTCACTGAATCTGTATCTGTTTTTTGTTGTACTTTTAATGCGGAACTCAATATAGAACTTACACAATTTAGAAGAATGACTGGAATCGATCCAGATAGCCCTGTGACCAGTCCTAACTTCTATGGCTCCAGACTCCGAGGCTCTTCAACTCCGACATCCGAACCAGTTGCTCACCCACTACACTTGTACATGGCACTCCTTTCTTAGGAGACAAACATGACCACAACTTCAGTTCCATATGCAATTAATGTTTCTGAAATCATAGCTACAAAACAGAGACAAAAATAATAGGAAATGTGACCACCGTAATGCTATCAAATGTTTCACAAATTCATTAAGTTCAACAGTGTACCTTGTTGTTACTTAGGAAAAATACAACAAAATACAACAAAAATAAGCATTGAAGTTGAAGACACACGAGACAAACATTTGTTTTGAATATGAGAAAAAAAAGTAAATCCTTTTGCAGTAATTACCATTATTGTGGATTTCATTAGAAACAATAACATCTAAGAGCAACTCTTCTAAGGTGGTATCCTATTTAATAACTGATGATGTGGTCTAAAAATCTCAGTGTCAAAACAGGTGTGTTACTTTTCCGACACTGAAAAAAAAATCAGTTCATATTACAGAACTGGCCATTTATTTCTTAACATACTCATTCAAATGTGTGGAACCTACAACAAAAATTCCAACCACTCTGTACTGTGGAATATGAACATCTCTCTCAACAACTCATAAGGATGTGCAAATGATTTTTTGATTAAAATAACATGAAAGACCATTTTATGCTCTCGTATGTGTTAGTATTGGTCCACTCTTGTGGGGAAGAAATTCCTGGAAATAGGAAAAATACACCTAAATGAAAAAACAGGAAACCATGTAAAATTTGCAGATGCAACTGAGAGTAACTATGGAATGGGACTCTGAACCACAAGAAGGTCAGGCTGTAATTATAAATGAGTTACAGAATCTCAAAAGGGACCACTCCTGGTAAATTAGAATTTTAAATTACCTCCTTCCAGTAGCTGCCCTATAAACTAACTGGAGCCTGAAAAAAAAATGTATGTTCGTTTTTAATTATTATTTTTTTTAAATAAAACACATGAAACATGAAACATGATTACTGTAATAAAAGGAGACAGATTCAAAAGAAGGTCTGAGGCCCAGATTTGTAAATCTCATTTAATGGTGGTGCAGTGAATAGCTTCCCGGGTCCTCCCTGCGTTGAGTTTGCATGTTCTCTCTGTGTCGGTTTCCTCTGGGTGCTCCGGTTTCCTCCCACAGTCCAAAGACATGCAGGTTAGGTGCACTGGCAATCCTAAATTGTCCTTAGTGTGTCCTTGGTGTGGGGGGTTGTGTGTGTGCTCTGCGGTGTGCTGGCGCCCTGCCCGGGGTTTGTTTCCTGCCTTGCGCCCTATGTTGGCTGGGGCTGGCTCCAGCAGACCCCCGGTACACCCTGTAGTTAGGATATAGCAGGTTGGATAATGGATGGATGGATTTAATGGTATTATTGCCAGCATGACAAACTTCATTATACAGGACTGGAAGAGGCCGGGCTTCTAGGAGTAGGGTAGAAATTATGTCAGTGTACCCCCAGGGGTTTCTTTCTATATTCTAGAGGCCAAGATGCAAAGGAAGTTAAGGATTTTGTTGAACCTTTCCCCTTCCCCTTAGTGTTTACCTATAGAGAACCATGAAGTGCTCCCAGGGATTGCCTGTCTGAAGCTATATATGTCAGTTCATACATTAAGAGCAGAAAATATTTTACTGTTATGTACTTTTATTTATTTAGGTCAAAGTCTTGAAAGCCTGAAAAGAGAAAGAAAAAGATTATTTTTTTCATGTAAAACACATGCAGAAGATATATAATTACTATATATGTCAGTCTTTTACTTAAAAGATGTCAAAAGTATCACCATTACGTGAACAATGTAATTTTATCTCTGTATGCCATTAAGTGCCCAAGGCAAAGTTTTGAAATCATAAAAGAAGGTGGAAATTTTCACATATTTTTACCCTTAAAATTTAAACATCCTGATCATGATTTTGCAAAAAAAAAACAACAAAATTCTATCTGTATCAGTAATAATTCTTGAAGCAGACAGGCTAGCTCAAATCTGCCATACCCATACTCTGCTTCTTATGCTCATACATGGAGCCTAGTTGCTTTTCAGCTCCTCTGGTCCATTCTTCTTCTTCTAGCAGCTGCCAAATAAAGTAAATTGAAATTGAAGTAAAAATTAATGTTTTCAAACAAAACACAAAAAACAGATATGTAAATACTATATTTGTCATTCTGGTATTTAAAAGATGGAAAAAGTACCACTATTACACAAAAATATAATTATTATTTTACCTGTTTCCGCAGTAAACAAACCAAAAAAAATGGCTGCATATATTTCAGATAAGGTCAAAAATCATTTTTAAAATGTTATATACAATTGTATACAATCCACTTTTTGCTATATTCTATTAAAGAAAATCATGCTATCAGAGCATTAAAACAACTACAGAGTAGCCAGAAAGTTTAACAGAATTGCATTAGAATGCGGTCTTTACATTAATATCTAAGTGAATTATTTTAGTTTGTAGTAGTGTTTCTACTATTCCCAGATTGCCTATTACAAAATGAATTACATAGCCAACTTGAAGGTGTCTGAATGATGATATATTAATAGCACCACAGAGATTTGGAAAAATACTACAGACAGTGCTGAAGCACACCAGTTCTCTTTACTTCTTTGAAATTGTAACCGCCATGCTCTGACATACCCCTGTCCACACTGCAGTGTCTTATGACACAGACTGCACAATCCACAGTTTTCCTTTGCCACTGAATTACCTGTATGTACAGTAACTAGCAAATGTTGTGGAAAACACATTCCTCTATCTTCAAAGTAGGCAGTTACAGTGCCCAGATGAGAATGCAGAACCTTACTTTATTTGCAGAGTTATGTACAAATACAGTGGAACCTCGGGTCACGACCATAATTTGTTCCAAAACTAATGCTAAACCCAATTTGGGCATGACCCGAAGTAATTTTCCCCATAGGATTGTATGTAAATACAATTAATCCGTTCCAGACTGTACGAACTGTATGTAAATATATTTACTTTAAAGATTTTTAAGCACAAAAATAGTTAATTATACCATAGAATGCATAGTGTAATAGTAAACTAAATGTAAAAACATTGAATAACACTGAGACAAACACCCAGGCTCCCTGCCTGCGCTTGCTCGCTCTCGCACTTTCTCTCTCGTGTGGTCTCTCACTCTGGCTCTCTCTTGCGCTCTCGCGTGCTCACTCTCTCTATCTCGCTCGTTCTCTATCTCTCTCTCTCTCTCCTGCACCAGCTTTCTCCTCCTGCTTCCTCCCTTCTCCTGCAACCTCCCGTTCTTTCCTGTTCTCTTCTTTTTCCCTTTAGCTGACTCGCGCTTCAATTTATGAAGAGGCGTGGTAGTTGTGGCAATCAGCAGCTCCTGGGAACAATTACGGATGCGGACCACTTCTCACCTGTGCACTTAGTTGAGAAATGCCCACATCATGAACTCCTCGGGAACCGCTTCGGCCACACACCACCACGCCCCTTCGCTAAGCCACAAATGTGGTGATTATTTATTAAAACTGGCCTTTTTAACGTGAGCTGAGGATCCGCTATACCACAGGAGGAAGCTGGGTTGAGAGGAGGCTACAGTTTTGAGGGAGAATCCCTCTGCGTGATGCACCGAGAAAAATGTACAGTACAGGGAGAGACTGAACACGTGCAGAAATCCTCGGCATGTACAAACCAGAAGGGAAACGAAATAGAGCACAAAGAGTTCACAGCAAATGCACAGGGAGAGTCTGAACACATGCAGAAATCATCAGCATGTACGAACCGGGAGGGAAACTGGCTTGTTCGTCAACCAAGTGTGTGGTCGTAAACAGATGCAAAAATTTGGCGAACTTTTTGGTCATAACCCGATTTGTACGTGTTCAGAGTCGTTCGTGAACTGAGGTTCCACTGTATCTCAGTCCATGGAGTGAGCAATTAATTAAACAATTGATCTGCTTTAATACTTTTTCTAATTACCATTACCTCATCTAATACATCATGTCATCTGACTCTTGATATGCAGATTTTTATTACCTCCTTCAATCACCAATTTCTAACTCATGTTAACTCTCTCATTTTTCTGAACGCAGATTTAATAAGAGGGGTGTTCTGCGGATTGTCCTATGGATCATAGCACAGCTTCAAAGGAGGGGTGTTTGGGCTTTCCTATTAGTTTATCCCCAGATTCTGGAGGGGTGTTTGTTACTCATTTACCTCATCATAATCTTGGAAAAACATGCTGGTATCTTGTTTAAGGGGATGCAGAAACCTCACATGCCTAACCTTTAAGCTAAATTTAGTTAACCCGTTAGTTACATTGAATTCTTATTCTTATGTTTAATGATACACTGGTATAGCTTAATGTAAGTATATACTGTACTTGTATTAGATTATAAAATTATTACATATTGACAAAAAATCCTATACATATCACAGATACAACATTATTCTGTCAAAATAATTACATAACTTGATGTAAATAAATAAGGTTCATTTACTGAATTGTAAATTTCATTTACCCATTCATCAATACATCATTGATTAAACCCAGTTAGTTCAGTGCATGATTACAACATTTCACTTTCAAAAATTAGGAATAACAAATAGAGATATCAGGAACAAGACTGGAGACATGTATAAACATCATATAAGGACACTACAATGGTGGAAAAAAGAAAAAGAGAGTCCACATGAAAGCCTCCAAACAGCAAAATCTACACTAGAAAAATGCCATACTGTATTTATACCTTTTTAGAAAGACAAAAACAGTTGGATGGAAGTTGAAGGATGTTGACTTGAGCAGATCAGTGAGTTGTGTGGGTACCCATCTTGTGCAATCTTTCCAGTACCCCAAATCATTATGAACTAAGGCATGTGAAGATCAGTAGCTGATATCCAAATGTGCAGCAATGTAATCCGTCAGTTTTTTCTGATGAAGGAATCCACCATGTCAATGTGGGCTTGCGTGAACAATGTTGATATGGTCAACCAGGTCAAGTTCTGTTGGTTACACTTTTTTTTCATGCTTTAAACCTTTCTGTCCATTCATAAACTTTTTGTTGAGTCATGCTGTTTTCACTTCCGTACTGAGCCAACATCCTTTGGTGAATTTCAGCAGGTTTCACTCCCTCTGCTCAAAGAAATCTCACTAACTGCACATTGTTCAACAGTTGTGCAATGCCACAGTTGAGTATCCTTGTTCATGTGATGTTGGCTTCAACTAGACTAACAGTAGCACTCTACACTGTGCATATTTGATCTACCCATAAGACATTGCAAATTTGTTGTAATGTGTCTGCATGTATCTGTTGCAGTTCATTTTCAATTTACATTTACCTTTTGATTTACCTTTTTGGAAAGAAAATACAAAGGAGTGGAAAGTGAATAAAAACAGATAAAGCAAATTGGCTTAACAGACAGAGCAGGGCTCTGTCATGTTCAAATTTTTCGTGAATGTCAGAGGAAAAATATATCACAGCCTCCTTGATTGTGTGTTCACCCAGCAAGAATTAAAAAATAAAGAAAAGGGAAAAGCTTTGGCTTAGTTTATAGTTGCCATCAAATAGAATATAATGCCCCAAAGGTTTCTATAACTAGAAATACCTCATTTAAGCAATAGTTGAATTATGATTGTGATAACCTTTACTTAAGCAAAAGTAATCAGGCAGGTCATTTCTTTCTTATAGCATGTTATGGTACAACATAAGCTGCAGACATCCTCTTGATTTTTCTTTAATGTGTTTGATTGACAGTGACATACCTGTTAATAAACTATTTGCACCCTATGGTGAGTTGCCGTGAACAATAATAAATTACTGAAAGATAAAGCTTTAATAAAACTGCTGAGATAAAAAGACTATTATTCATGACACCAGGCGTCTGTCTCTAAAAGGTGCCAAATTAGCATGCAACTAAGAGATAAAATGTCATACTAGAGTTCAGCCATCTTCATAATATTGTAATTAGTATTTCATATATTATAATTTTACTCTTGATGAGATAAGTGCTTTTAGTAGGAATTTCAATATCTGCATTGATGGCGCCGGTGAAAAGCAATTTAAAATGACAAATTTTAATTTACGTTTAACAGCTACTAAACTTTAATGTAGCCTAAGGAATGCAGAATTCTTTTGAAATGGAAGAGGCTTTTAGTGCCATAAAGAGTTTATTACCATTTTATCTTGAAATTAACCACTAGACCCACAATGCAGAGTGCTGTACTACTTTGGTCACAGATCACTTTCTTCTTTAGGAAAATAAAAGATAAGCTAAATAAGCCCAAAATATGTTTCAAAATTCAACAGTATAAAAACTCTCCCCTCTATTAACGTGTGGAGTGGAATAAAAGAAGTTGGCGTTCATTTAGAAACAGCCTGAACTGTGCTTAAAAAGCTGCAGTGCTATAGACCACATTTTATTATGAACTCGGTGGGATTTTTGCAAAACCTTATTATTCCCCATAAATCATTTAGTAAGCATAGGCTCTTTTCATGAATTTTTACATCTTCCACTCTTTTTTATGCATTTCTCAGCCATATGCATGAGTTTTTACAACAATAAAATAAAGTCCATTTCACTGATTGTAAGTTAAACTGTATATGGCATTATTCTACAAGTGATTCCCTGGTTGATGATATTGCTCGTAATTATGTCCAACAATATTATATGTGCTAAGGTGCACTTCTAGATACCTACATTTTTCTGTGAATGAATCAGTTGGACTCCTGGGAAGATAAGGGTTGTATTTCATTTGGGTTCTCAATATTCTAAGAAACAAATTTTCCCCTCCTGCTTTCATTATCTACTAACAAATGTTTTATTTTGGTTACAAAACAGGACAAGAGAAATTCCCTAGTGGCAAACCACTACCCCATCTATTACAATGGAAATGAAAAATGAATGTGGATTCCAACTTACAGCTCAGCTTCGGAAAACTCTTCTTGTCTGCCATTTTAACTGGGTAATTTATTTTATTTGCTGTTCCAGCAAATGACAACTCCCTTTGTTAATTACATTTGCAGGCAAAGCAGCCATCTGCTGATGTTTATCTTCATCTGGAAAACAAGCTAGCACATTTAAATAAAAAGAAATGACGGGCAGATCTTGATTTTTTTGTTAATTTCTGGCAAATTCAAGGGTACATTTTGCAGATAACATACTGAAAGTTTTTCTGCAGGACTAACTTTTAAATTAACTTCTATTATTATGTTAAAACTTAACTTTTGCTTTGTGAAGAATCAGCACTAAAATAACAGTGTGGAAAGTAAAGTCTAGGTGATAATCACCATGAGGTAAAAAACATAAAAATGGCTCAAGACATTTCCATTTTATGTGCCCCTTTAACTAGTCACTTATCACCAAATCATTTCATATTTTCACATATTTATTTGACTAAAGTAACATGGAATGCACTTACCAGCACCATAAGAAATGTTTCACTTTTTTCCCCTGTGGGGTTTGTAATGTGAATTAGAATTTCTTGGGTGCATTGCTACCTTATTTAATTGCATCAAAGACAGTCAAATGCTTTAATTTAAGCCTATAGTAATAACTCCTGAAAGGCATAATGGTTGAGATATAGGTGGGAATTTTCAAATTAAACACATCTGAAGGATGATAAATGAAAAGTGCAAAGGAAAAATGAAAATAATTAAAATTCTTAATGCTTATAAAGGTGTTTTTCCTGAGGGGTTCTGCAAAAAAAAGACATTATTAGAAGCAGCAAGTGGCAGTCTGCCTTTTTGGTTCAAGGAACTGTAAGCTGGCATTCTCAGTGCTTAAAAATCTAAATGTAAAATATACTGAAAAGATGTAAAAGAATAACACCAGCTAATTGCATACCTTTTCCTATTAGCATTCCTATTTAGTTGAATAAAGGATTCAGGCTGTTAGATGTGTGCCTTTGTTTCCTGATCTCCTTTATAATATAATAACCGCATGATCAATGCAGGAGTGAAATTACATGTGCAGTACCTGTTCCAGGCATATGTCAACAGTTGTGTTATTGAATGAACTGAACCCAATGACCAACAAAGGGCAGGCAAGAATAGCTAGGTGTATTTGAAAAAAGGTAGCCAAAGAAATGAAATGCTGCAGGTTTACATTTTCTGAGAAAGTTATCTTTTTAATTCATTGATATAATACTGTCACCAGATATTCCAAAATTTCATAAACGGCACAATTCTGTGCTGTATTTAAAAAAATAAAAGTCTAGAAATTTGCAAGAAGCTCTCGCTTTGGACATGGCAGTTTGAGAATTCATGCAACATTTGGACACATCAAATATCTAATTGGGAGATTGCCCCACACGTCCACAATCCTGGGTTTAATCCTACACCTCATCACTATATGGAGCTTGCTTGTTCTCCTTCTGTGTTTTTGGGTTCTTAACCAGGTGCTGTATGGTATATATACAATATATAGATAGTCTCAAATTTAAATAGGTGATACATTCCTGAAATAAGCTTGGTGATGTGAATTATACAATATTAACCAATTTAATGTAATAACATGTACATACAACAGAATAGCAAGATACTCATTTACACTATACCTTATTTATTGCTGGTGGCTTTTCAATGTGTTTGCAAACTTGCTTTTCCCTTAGAGACTAACAAGAGTTAATTTAGGCAAACTAGATAGATAGATAGATAGATAGATAGATAGATAGATAGATAGATAGATAGATAGATAGATAGATAGATAGATAGATAGATAGATAGATAGATAGATAGATAGAACTTTTTTTCCATGGAGAAATTTGGCTTTTTACAGAAGCTCTTTAAATAAATATGGCAAATAAATAAATAAAATATACACACACTATGGTCTGAATACACACCAGAATGACTAAAAAGAAGAAAACTTCAGATTTGGCAGTCCCAGTCATAGAGAGGCATTATACAGGCATTATTGCTGTTGGTATAAAGGAGTCCCGGTAGCATTTCTCAGCACATTCTGATGAATAATTTGTTGGCTGAAAGAATTCAGTGTTAGTGTGTCAAAGAGAGGATTGTTCATAATCACATTCAGTTTTGTTTTAATTCTCTCCTTTGCTACAAACTCCAGGGGGTCTGGAGTGCATCATGTAACTGAGCCTGCCCTTTTAATTAGCTTGTTGACTTGATGGTCATCACTTGAAATGATGTTACCAGTCCAGCACACCACAGCATAGAAAATTGTACTGGCGATCACAGAGTCGTAGAAGATGTGAAAGATGTCCTTTCTCACAGGTTTCACCTGATTATATACTGTACATACCTTGTAGTCCTGAACCCATGGTGATGTCCTTAAGTGTTAGAGAACTTTCCCTTGTTAAATCCATTTCATAAGCTAGTATTTTGGGAGGCAAGAAAGTGCTGCTGCCTCACAGTAACAAGAGCAGGGTTTCACAGTAAGGAGAGCAGGGTTCATGTTCTGGGTCCTTCCTATGTGCAGTTTGCATGTTCTCCCAGTGTTGGTTTTCTTTGGGTGCTCCTGTTTCCTCCCGCAGTCCAAAGACATGCAGGGTAGATGGACTGACAATGCCAAATTGGCCCTCTAGTCTGTGTGTATGCTCACCCAGTGATAGACTGGCACCCTGTCCTGGGACTGTTCTTGCCTGTATGGTATTCTATGGTTTTCGCTTTACTTTGCTTGTTATATGCTCTACTCCTACTTCTGTCTATTGATAAGTGGATTAAAAAATATGCAAAATTCCTAAGTTTTACCAATAAGAAACATCATCTCATCTATCAAATATATTACATTTCATGTAATACGTTCCATAGGATACCCTTTGCCAATCACCACAGAATAAAGGTCAGTATAATTGCTCATCTCTAATTTCTATACAAAGTTTCTTATGCCTCATTAAAAGGTGTAATATCCCTGAAGATTTTTAGAAAAACATTTGCAACTCACAGTGTTTTCATTTTTGTGATACTCATCACATTCTAAGCATTTTGAAATTTCCTGTTGCTCATTTTTTTTTCAGCTAATGGGAAGTTTAAACGTGAAATTTGCATTGGATTTAAATAATAATTTCAGCCATAGCGAGCTTCATCTCATGCTGGTTTATAATAAAGTTGATTGCTTATTCTCTAGCAACATGATAGGTGATCAAAGATACTTGTCCAAATATACAGTAACATACCAACTGTGTTTTTAATTTACTATAATAGAAAGCTTTTTAACAGATGAGTGTACTGCATATGTTATACCAATTTTTTGGCATAAAATATATTTACAGTAAAATAAATAAATAAAAATAAACCAGTAAATCCACGAAAGCTACATAATGAAAGCTATATTTTACTTTACTATTACACCATTCCACCATTGTCACAGCAAGCATACTGTCAGAATAGGCAGCATTTATATAATAGAAGCTTTAGAAACTTTAACTGGCTGTTCCCCATTTGAAAGCAGTGAGTCTCATTATAGAAAAACTAATCTAATTTTAGCAAGTTTATTTACTGTCATAAAGGCAACAAGTGAGGCTTTGAACAATATGTTTAAACAAAAACTCCATGTACTCTAAATAGTTTATTGCTAATCCATCCATCTGTTATCTCATTTCTGCAATTACACATGTCATCATTCCCTCAGTCAGCAGAGGCACTTTTCTTACATTGTTCAAACAGGCTCTAATAATTTCTTTCTTTAAGAATCCCACTCTTGACTCATCTCAAGTTAGTAATTACAGACCAGTCTCTCTCCTCATTTCTGTCTAGAACATTGGAAGATGTCCTCTCTAACCAAGGGTCTTTCTTCTACAGAATAGATTACTCAATCCTAATTAGCCGAACTTCAAGAATACCTATTCTACTGGCACAGTTCTACTTACCTTGATCAACAGGTTACAGCAGGCTAGAGGTATATGTGATCTGTCCTCATCCTTCTTTAGCTCTCCCTTACCTTCACCACGGTCAACCACTAGATCCACTTTACCACGCTCTCTGACTACTAATGCTTTCAGGTACTTTGAGTCCTATCTCTTCAGCAGATCCTACCATGCGTCCTGACATGGAGAGATGTCAAGGGTAAACCAAGAAAGCATAGGAGTGTCACAAGGATCAGTTCTGGAACCTCTCCCTTTCTCCCTATACACCTCCTCACTGATCACTATCATCCAGTCTCATGGTTTTTCTTATCAGTACTATGCTGATATACAGTGGCACTTGTTGTTCCCTCCAGAGGACCACATGGTATCAGATAGAATTTCTGCAGATCTCATGGATATTACAATCTGGATGAAGGAACACCATCCCCAGCTCAACTTAGACAGATCTTCTTCCCATCCCAGCTTATCTGTCTGTTTAGGACCGCATCTCTGTTCCACTTGGTTCATTATCCGTAACACCCTTCAAGTTAGGACAGAAATCTGGGGTGGTGATTTATAACCAGCTGTCCTTCAGGTACCATATTTTTACTGTCTCTTGGTCTTGCAGATTCATCCTATACAATATCTGCAAGATCAGACCATATCTAAAAGAGTATGCAGCACAATCGCTGCTCTACACTTTAGTCTTGTCCCATCTGCACTACTGCAACTCTCTGCTGGCAGAAGTATCGCCATGTGACACCAAGCCGCCACAGATTCAAAACATAATGGCAAGTCTGGTGTTCAATCAACTAAGGTGGGCACATGTAACTTCTCACTTTAGATGACTACATTAACTCCCTGCAGTAGCAAATATTAAGTTCAGATCCTTGATGCATGCCTACAGAGTGGTCAATGGCTCAGTACCTGTATATACATACATACATTCATACATATCTTATATATGAACGTCTATGAGTGGAAATCTGTGTGTCTGTCAGGCCCAAAAGTGAGAGGTGGAGTTGGGGCTCCGCCTCCGAGGAAACAAAAGACTCGCTTAGCTGCTAATAACACAAGCGGGGCCAGCACATCAGCAAAACACAACCTCAGAAGAAAGACAAAGTCACTTAGCTGATAACATCAGCAAAACAGTATCCCTTTTACTTTTACTCCCACTGCTAATACACAAACGAGGCAAGCACATTGGCAAAACAAATCCTCCTACAAGAGAGATGCCCAGAGTAGTTCCTTTCAATTACCTGACATCTCTACATTTCAATTTTTTTCTGACGATTTTAATTATTTCTAGGACTCTGAGCTTTTTACAGCACGGGTTAGTTACACAGCTAGTGTATATATAAATGGAAACAGCTGTGAGGTTCAATTCTCCTTCTCAACCACTGTGCTGATGAATGGTGTCTGGTAATGCCAATTCCGGAGGTCAACAAATCTTAGTCTATACTCTTTTTATGTGTAGTTCCTAGCTGGTGGAACAAGTTGCCCACCTCCATTCGAAAGTCTGACTCCAATGTGTTTAGGAAGCATCTGAACACTCTTTTGTCTAACTGATATTAACTGTTAGGTTCAATAGCCTCTGGTCTCTTTACTTGTACTGATATATTTTTTTACTCTTGTCTTGTAACACTTGTTCCCATACAGTCCCCGAGACAGATGTTTACTCAATTATGTTGATCTCTTTTATACGTCACTTTAGATAAAAGTGTCACTAAGCAAATAAATGTAAATGTATTTTCTTTGTGAGTTGTGGTAATCACATCTCAAAGACACATGATATTCTATATGGTGTTCCACAAGGCTCTATCCTGGGTCTGCTGCTTTTCTCAATCTATATGCTTCCGTTAGGTCAGATTATCTCAGGTTACAACGTGAGTTACCACAGCTATGCTGATGACACACAACTGTACTTATCAATAGCACCTGATGACACCGACTCTCTCGATTCACTAACACAATGTCTTACTGGTATTTCTGAATGGATGAATAGTAATTTTCTCAAACTAAATAAAGAGAAAACTGAAATTTTAGTAATTGGCAATAATGGATTCAATGAGGTTATCAGAAATAAACTTGATGCATTAGGATTAAAAGTTAAGACGGAAGTAGGGGTAACTGTTGACTGTAATCTGAATATTAAATCGCATATTCATCAGACCACTAGGACAGCATTTTTTCACTTAAGAAACATAGCAAAAGTTAGACCTCTTATATCATTGAAAGATGCTGGGAAATTAATTCACCCTTTTGTTTTCAGTAGACTAGACTACTGTAACGCACTCCTCTCAGGACTACCCAAAAAAGACAAATCATTTGTAACGAGTGCAGAATGCAGCCGCTTGAATCCTAACTAGGAAAAGAAAATCCGAACACATTTCCCCATTTTTGATGTCACTACACTGGTTGCCTGTGTCATTCAGGATTGACTTTAAAATACTGCTTATGGTTTATAAAGCCTTAAATAATCTCACTCCATCTTATACAGTATATCGGAATGTCTGACACGTTATATTCCAAATCGTAACCTCAGATCCTCAAATGAGTGTCTCCTTAGAATTCCAAAAGCTAAACTTAAAAGAAGTGGTGAGGCGGCCTTCTGCTGTTATGCACCTAAAATCTGGAATAGCCTGCCAATAGGAATTCACCAGGCTAATACAGTGGAGCACTTTAAAAAACTGCTGAAAACACAATACTTTAACATGGCCTTTTTATAACTTCACTTTAACTTAATCCTGATACTCTGTATGTTCAATTTTTCATAATAACTATTCACAGTGGCTCTAAAATCCGTACTGACCCCTACTCTCTCTTCTGTTTCTTTTTCCGGTTTCTTTGTGGTGGCAGCCTGCGCCACCACCACCTACTCAAAGCATCATGATGCACCAACATTGATGGACTGAAAGCCAGAAGTCTACGTGACCATCATCATCAGGTCCTTCCATGAAAACCCTAAATACAAAGAGGACTGTTTGACTTATGTTAGGTAGATTGCCCAGAGGGACTGGGCAGTCTCTTGGTCTGGAACCCTACAGATTTTATTTTTTTCTCCAGCTTTTGGAGTTTTTTGTTTTTCTGTCCACCCTGGCCATCGGACCTTACTTATTCTATGTTAATTAATGTTGACTTATGTTTATTTTTTATTGTGTCTTCTATTTTTCTATTCATTTTGTAAAGTACTTTGAGCTACATTTTTTTGTATGAAAATGTGCTATAAAAATAAATTTTGATTGATTGATTGATTGATTTTCAGAACTGTTATTCCAAGTTAGAGACACATGGAAAATAAGCCTATTTTTTTTTTTTATTTTATTGGACACAAAACAGAGCCCAGTTGTGAAAAGAGTGCAGGGTACAGGTAATGTTTAACAGGAGAATAACAAATTAAGTATTACAATAACAGCAGAAATGAGTAGAACACAAACAGTTTCAATTCATTTTCATTTTGCAAAATAAATTACTTTTTCTATTTTATTTATTATAAGACAGCTTGTATTGGAAGAGGAATTCTTCTGATTAAGATTAAAATAAAAAAAGTTTGTCCCCAAAAACTGACATTGCCATACCCTCACACTTTCAAGGGAGAATTTTGTTAGCATTTACACATGTCACCATTTTGAGCTTTCATTAGGGTTGTGTTATTTCAAAGCCATTCCAATATTAGGCACTTTGTTTTCTGTTAGAATTAATTTTTGTTTTTTCTTTAGCCAAAGTGAAATGTTATCTTGTTGTTGGTGCCCAGTAGTAAAGATTACCGCATCATGCTTTTGAGTGTTGTTCTCTGCTGGTTTAGGGTGTGTTTCATAGGCTGCAGCTGCTTCTTCTACCTGCTGGAATCTGACTTATGTAAGGCTGATGACTGATCTTCTTTTTCCTTTGTTCTGGGAATGATAAATTGTTTGTGTGTGGCTCATGCATAACCCACCAGTCAGCGCCTGCTTGTTATTTTTAAGTAATAAGCAAAACAGGTAAGAATGTAATAAATGTTATGTGAGACAAAAATATGTATGTTTCTCTCTCTCTTTCAGTACTGTCAGAAATATACACATATTGCAATAAAGTAGTATTCTTGCACTTATACGCTTAAAATTGTAGTTTAATTTAATATAGGCCATATTTTGCCACTTGGGTTGTTTTTTGGACTACACTTGCTGTACAATGTTACAAACAGTACAGTTTTTCGGAAGTCAGTGGTAATGGTGATCCAATGAATTATTTCCACTCCTGTTCTCTGGTTTATTTTTAAAAGACCATGTCTGGGGTACAGACTGACCACAGACTTTGTAGTAATGTGGTGTCCCATGCAATGGTACTATTGCACAGTTTCAGAATCCGGTCACTTAGAGCTGTAACTGAATAACCAGGAAATGAGAGAATAGAGATGGACACTGTTGACTGTACCAAAAAAACAGATGTTTGTTTTATTCCCAATGTGTCAATAGCTATTTAAAGTAATGCTTTGCAAATATATACAGTTCAATGCAAGAACATTAACAGAAACATGAAAAATAAGTGCAAGTGCTATATATAATAATTACAGCGACTCCAAAGCAAAAATTGATGAGAAAAAATGCAACAAAAATATTTAAAAAAAAAAAACTTTCCTTCCTCCTACTTCAAAAGACAGTTCAAGAAGGACGGACAGAAAATTAATCAAAAACTGAAAAAAATAAGGCACAAAGACAAATGTTAAAAAAGTGAGCACCCATAAATACACATCATTTCTGCCCAGAAAATGTATACAATTTGGAAGTAAGCTGTCCGCACTAATATATACAAAACTTTTAAACACTCTTTTCTCTGCCCTACCTGCTCAGCAAAAAGAAGTGACTACAGTCAAAAGGTGACCCCTGGCAGTTTCCGCTAGCACCTTTTCCTAACCATCCACTGTTCGTCTTTTGATGATCCTAATAGAAAATGATTTGAAGTCACACCTCCAAGTCTTCCTTAATTCAGGTGTGATGTCACTAATATAAACCTTCCTTTCCTTGCGCACACATCATGCCTGTTGCTCGTTCACCTCTTCAAGTAAGTTAGGTGGTGAACTTTTACCTGCTTTTCTTCTCATGCATATATGCTCTCTCTCCCAACAGGCTCTTACTCACAGAGCTCTGTTCTAGCTTTACTGCAGTGCCTTTGGACACGCACCTCAGCACAGTGCCGGTTCAGACTGGGAGAAGCCCAGAGAAACCGTGAGAAGCCCTCTACCACACAGACCTTGGAGAGTACGAAAGGGGGCTCTAAATGCCAGTGTGGCATTACCCCACCACCACGTTCTTACTCACTGGAGCACTAAAACTGTGATAAGCTAAACATATCTACAAAAAATGCTACTTTAACGTTTTTGCAGCCTCGGCTTAGCACAGGCACCTGCTTTCCACCATAGAAAGTAGATATCTTTTAATGCTACTAGGGGAATAATGCTGGCACCATAGCTGATCTTATAATATTGTTTTTCTAGGCACAAGTTGTTACTGCTATAAGCTATTTGTGTTTTCTATAAAATAAAATGCACTTATATATTTAAAAACATTCTTATTATTCATGGTGATGGAGAGTGACAGTTTGGTTAGACATGCAAGTAAAATGTCCACTGTCTTCTGTACACTTGACGATACTACTACTATTACTATTAATGTTATTAAATGGTATGATATATCTGTTTGTTTACTGAATATTGCCATCTGAAATGTAAATGGTTTAAATCATGAAGTAAAATAACATAAATTAACAAAACCTATGAGAAATCGTAAAGATAATCTTGCCTTTTCAGACCCACTTACACTTTCAATTTAGATCTTGGAAGTACTGAGACAGTTATACATAAATGAGTTTGTTCACAACATTCTTGGTAACTTCAAAACTAGGTAGGTGTTGAATAAGTACACTTGGAAGACACTTGGCTCTTTCCAAACATGTCTTTTGTAGGCTTATATGCCAGTTTTTACTGTACTTTTAATCCCATGTTTGTTCACCTTTGATAGACTACCTTTTCTAAGTATCCTCTAGTAATTCAAAACTTCCTGAAATCACACAAAATCATCTGACTCAGGGAGAGATTTTCAACTACATTGAAGACAGAGCATTTTTCCACTCCAGTGCATCAACGTTATTCAAAAATTGCTAGTGTGACTTTTTTTATATAATCGACCTGTAGATGACAACTTTGTTAAAAGTCTTGAGCAGCTCTTTCAGTAAATCTATCTTCCCAGATCATGATTATTAGCTCCATAATAGTCTGATATTGTAATTGCACTGTAACAGTTTGCAAGGCAATGTGATGATATGTTCAAGCAGTCCAGTTCACTACTAAAGCAATTCCCATATCCAAATAAGACATTTATGACAGGAAATATATAAAAATGTACTTTTCATCACATCCCAAATATGTTGGCAATAAATTATTATCTAGCTAGTGATATTGTAGAGTTTCAAGCCATACTTTCAGACCTGCAAGGGCTGTTTCACCCAAGATGCTGAACTGTCAACTTCATTTCAGTCATCTGCTTGAACTACCACCTCGGCTTCATTAAATAAGCAGCCACAATACAAAATCAGTTTGCACTACTCATTCAATGTTATTGATTGTCCACAGCTTAGGTTTTCATAGCTGTGATTATTGTTATTCTATCTGATACACTATGTATGTTCATAAATTTATTTCTCTTTGATTTCATTTGGATATGCATTTATTGTTTGGTTATTGTTGCTTATTTTGTAAATTTTGTTGTCTGTGTATTTCATGTTGTTGTTGCATATTTCTGCACTTGTGAGACTTGAAACAAATACATTGTATGTTTATATGTACAGTGCTTTCAGAATGTATTCAGACCCAATCACTTTTTACACACTGGTATGTTGCAGCCTTGTGCTAAATTCATTTAAACTCATTTATCTCTTACAAAACAACACTGTATACTCCAGGAATGACAAAACAAAAACAGGAAATTATTACAAATGTGCTAAAAATAAAAATAAAACCTAAAACATCCTTCAGACCCTTTACACAGTACTTCATTGAAGCACCTTTGACAGCAGTTACAGCTTTGAGTCTTATTTGCACAGATGATTTGGGGATGTTCTGCCATGCTTCTCTTTAGATAGTCTTGTCAGATTGGATGGTGACTATTGGTGGAAAACTATTTTCAGGTCTCTCCAGAGATGTTTGATTATGTTTAAGTCCAGGCTGTGGCTGGGCCACTCAAGAACATTTACAGAGTTGTCTTTAAGTTACAGCTGTGTTGTCTTTGTTTTGTACAGAGTCACTTTTCTGTCGGAAGGTGAACCTTCAGCCCAGTCGGAGGTTCAGAGCATGCTGGAACAGGTTTTCATTAAGGATATCTCCTTACTTTGCTCCATTCCACTTTCTTCTTATTCTGACTAGTTTCCCAATTCCTGCCACTGAAAAACAACACCACAGCATGTTACTGCCACCACCATGCTTTACTTTTGGAATGGTATTGTGCAGGTGATAAGCAGTGGGGCTACTTCCTCTGGATGCAATATTTAGAATTGAATCCAGACAGTTCAATCTTGGTTTCATCAGAAAAAAGAATGTTGTTTTTCACAGTCCTTTTAGTGTCTTTTGCCAACTTCAAGCAGATATTTGTTTTCTGACCACTCTGACATGAAGTCCAGATACTGGAGTGTTGCAGTGGTGGTTGTCCTTCTGTAAGTTTCTCCCATTTCCACACATGTTCTCCATAGCACAGCCAGAGTTATCATTGGTATCTTGGTCACCTTTCTTGCCAATGCCCTTCTCATCCAATTGCTCAGATTGACCAGCCAGCCATCTCTAGGAAGAGTCATGGATGTTACAAAGTTGTTCTGTTTAAAAATTATGGAGCTCACTGTGCTCTTGGGAATTATCATTCAGTAGAATTATTTGGAGCCTTTGCCAGATCTGTGCATCAACACAATCCTGTCTCTTAGCTCTGCATACAATTCCTTCAACCTTAAGGCTTGGTTTTTGCTCCAAAACAAATTGTCAGCTGTGGCAACTTCCATAGACAGGTGTGTGCCATTTCTAATACTGTGCACTCAACTGAATTGACCACAGGTGGCCTTCAAACAAGGTCTAGAAACATCTCAGTGAGGATAAAAAGTGTCACTTGTGTCAATTTCACTTTTTACCATTAATAAATTGCAAAAATTTCCCAAATCTTATTTTTACTTTATTCTGGGATGTTAAGTGTTGTTTGATGAGTCTGAATATTTTCCGAAAGCACTACCCTTCATTTTAATTTAACATAGTTACATATATACTGCTTTTTAACATTATTGTTTTATTATTTGTGTCTGCTGTTTTGTTTTACTACACTATATACAGTACTATATTGTTACATCTCATCTCTGCTCCACTGAGACTGTTATATCCTACCGCTCTTTCATGAAAAAGCAACTATGACAAGACTTAAATTTGAGATGCTTCATCTGATGTACTAAAGAGAAATATGCACAAATGCCCACTTCTGATTTTTATTAGAAGTGACATGAACTCCTAACTGAATGTGATCATTTGTCTACCAGAAATACTGAAAAAAACTCTTGCTTAAATAGAATAATTCATAAAATTTACATTAAGAAAGACACATACTGAAATACTTTAACACACCAGAAAATCAAAAAGCCCAAAATTACAATTGCTGATAGATGAAAAACTAATTAACTAATTAACTAATGACTAAGTAAGTCATTCAGGCATTATACAATGCCTATCAGAACACTTTAACAATCAGTGTTATAATATCATCATTTTGGAAGTGTGTATTTTTATTTAGAGTTTCTATTTTATTTAGTTATTTTTTTTAACATTATTTTATTCATTGTTGTAACAAAATGACTAGACATATACTGGTATATGAAAAAAAGAGTCCAATTATAAATACAGTCGATGCACTTAAATCAAAGAAACAGTTAGGATACATTAATCATAACCCTTGAAACCCAACCCTTACCCAGTGCAGAGAGCTATTTGATATCATATTATAGTTACTAATATTGATTAAAGCACCACATATTAAACAGAAATGTAGAACACAATACAAAAGACTTCTTTTAGAATAACATTGATCAATTTTTGCCAGATTCTAAAAACAGTTCTGTACAGTTTAATTTTTTAGCTGTGATACTATTGTGGAGGTCTAATTAATAACACTGGTGCCACAGTATATTTAACTGATGGTTTTGAACCTTACATTCCGTAATTTCACTGGGTTGGGCTTCTGTGTAGGATCAGATGCTGCTAGGATGGGCACTGCGTCCACAATTCTTAATTAAATTAATGCTATCTTGTTCTTTACTTGCAGTACTTGTTTACATTTTTTAGTGCAGGAACTGTTTCATGATTTCTATGGTTGATAGATTTAGATAACACATTGGCTGCACTACTTGGTTCAAGCATGCTCAGGATACAATGTCCTGGTTTTGTCTTTCAATCCCCATAACTGATTGATTTGCCAACTTGGTTCCTCTGGTATAAAGTGGTATTATGTGTAATGCTATTTCAAACAAAAATAATTCTTTACAGCTTCCAAAAGGAGATGGTCTGCCCCTTTCAAATAAATGTATGCGGCCTATTGTTTCTGTATAAACACTATAACCAAGCTAGAAATTATATACCTCTGCATTAAAATATTATTTATAAAATGAAACATATCCATCCATCCATCCATCCATCCATCCATCAATTATCCAACCTGATATATCCTAACCACAGGGTCACAGGGGTCTGCTGGAGCCAATCCCAGCCAACACAGGGCACAAGGCAGGAAACAAACCCTGGGCAGGGCACCAGCCCACCGCAGGGCACACACACAAACACACCTACACACCAAGCACACACTAGAGACAATTTAGGATCGCCAGTTCACCTAACCCGCATGTCTTTGGACTATGGGAGGAAACCAGAGCACCCGGAGGAAACCCACACAGACATGGGGAGAACATGCAAACTCCACGCAGGGAGGACCCAGGAAGTGAACCCAGGTCTCCTAACTGCGAGGCAGCAGCGCTACCCACTGTGCCAAAATGCCGCCCATGAGACATATACTTTACATATTAATCTCTGTTACTGTATTGACCACAATTCTGTATTCATATTGAATCATTTTTTCAAGAAGAGCAAAGTATGTGTTTTCAGTTGCATGAAAGTAGTGCATTTGTGAATAACCCATTTTCAAAATAACTCAATCATAATTTTGAAAGAACTTTTAAAACTGTTTTAAGTAGGTTAAATAAAATTTAGACGCCTACAAGGAAAATAATCAACATAAAAAAAGGATTACTCTCAGTAAACCAGTGTAGGTTGTCATAATCGATTTCTCAGGAAGTGATTCAAGATATGTTTGCTCTTGAAATTGAAAGGACCAAGAAAAAGAAGAGCTGTGAAGGAATAAGGCAAAATGCACCTTGGAGCACTTGATATGCTGCGGTTAGGTATGACCTCCTATGGATTCAATTTTATGGAACAAAATTAAATAAAATAAATACACAAATAAATTAAAGTACCGTGAAATGTGGGTATAAATAAATAAATATGTTATAAAATGTGAGCATAAATAAGTGTCAGAAAAGTCAGCATAAACAAATAAATAAATGTGTTATGAAATATGTTAATTTTTACTTATTTGTGTATTTTTGTCTGTAGTATTCCTCCAAACGTATCATGAAATATGGCTTGAAATAAAACTGTCACTCTCATTCATCAAATTTGAGAGGATGCGCTCTAACACATACTGTGTTTTGATTGGTGAATTGTCTTTTGTAAATTGCTCATGACTAATTCAATATGTGTGTGCGGGAGATAGTGGTAAATGAAATAGCATAAGAATTAATTAGAAAAATGCTTACTACTGCTAATGAAATTGATTCTGCCGAAGTTATCACGTGTTTCAGAAAGTAAATTGAAGATTTATCAGAATAAATGACAATGTTGCAAACCCTTTTAGATTATGATATTGATTAAACTATTGTTGAAAACATTGAAGAACTGGTGTAAAGCTACAAGCCAGTTCAGGTGATGAAGTTGCCTGTCCTGGATAGAAGTTCCAGCTGACTCAAAAGAACACTTTCTGCAGCGTTTTTAACATAGAGAATATAGTAGAATTGATTTTGATTATCTCAAAAGACCGTAAGAGCAATTAAGCACAATGTATTGTTTAAACAGGAGGTTGCTATTGCAGTTGCCATGTTTGTCTGTTTGTCTATGTACATTAAACCACTCGGCTCCCACTTGGCCAATTTTGTTGGGAGTTTGACATGCTTGTTCTTCATGGAAATTTTCATGAAAGGTCAATTTATGCTGAGATATCTCAAATATGGCACACTATAAAAAGTTTTGAAAATTTTCTCCCATTGAAAAGGAATAGCAAATTTGTAAACGTACCTACTGTATCTTAGCACAGAGAATTCTGTGCAAGTGCAAAAATGTATTAGTTTACTGGTTTAAACTTACCTTGACAAAGTCCACTCCAACTTCTACATTTTTTGCATGCTTTCCTCTTTTACTTTTCCTGTAGTTACTCCTGATGGTAAAATGGATTCCCAATACAAGTTAGTCAGAAAGATATGCGGTAGAAGTTTGTGTGAACACAGGAAGCACCTCTGGTCACCACTTCTGCCTCTTGATATAATTTAGCTGGAAAAGTTAAAAACATAAATAAACAAACAAACAAAAAAGTGACATATTTACAAATTATTGACATCACACCTCATTTTACTATATAAATCTATACTAATAAAAGGCAAAGCTTTCACTGACTGACTGACTCACTGACTGACTGACTCATCACTAATTCTCCAACTTCCCATGTAGGTAGAAGGCTGAAATTTGGCAGGCTCATTCCTTACAGCTTACTTACAAAAGTTAGGCAGGTTTCATTTTGAAATTCTACGCATAACGCATAACTGGAACCTACTTACGTACATATATACAGCCATAGCCTGCAGCTCGGTCGCCATGGGAGGCGTGACAAAGAGGGACGCAACTCCGCCTCACACGGCGTAATTGAGTGCCTGTCCATAAAAGGCCATCCGTCAGCAGCTATCTAATAGACACACTGCCACGAAATATTCGCTGGTGAAGGACTGTGCTTATGCAAACGAAGATGAGATGGTCAGGGATAGACTAGTGTTTGACACAAACTCAGCAAAAGTGCGAGAGAAGCTTTTAAGTGCCGGGTCTGAGCTAAAATTAAATAAAGCCGTGGACATCGCAAGATTGCACGAGATAGCACAACCACAGCTGAGAACCTTTGAAGCATGTACTCCGAGCGGCTCACGTGAACTGACTTTGCAGGACTGGGAAAGGTAAACCCATGCATGCAGTGTGTAATGTCTCAGATAAAGAGGAACACGAGCTGCTTATTGATGCAGTAGGAAAGGAACAACCCTCTGAATCTGAACAAGCCTGTACACATATCAATAGGAAAGCAAAGTATAAAGCTTAAGTTTAAATTAAGTTCATAGACACGCTGCCGCTAAATATTCACAGGCAAATCCACAACTTAATACCGGGAATGCCTGTTAAACATCTTAGATTCACGAGTACTGATTTGGGTAGTGATCACTTCGATGAATGAAACCTGTTTAAAAAATGCATTACACAATTCAGAAGGCAGCAAAAGAATATGAAGTGAGTGACGCATACAAGCATATTCATAAGTGCAGCTACTGCGGAAACAAAGAACAGTGAAAACCTTAAGTTTAAACTAAGTTCATAGACAGGCTGCCGCTGGCGTTTGTCATGCCTACGATGAATACGATATTCGTGAGATACAAGTTTAATGAGAAGACGCAGGGTATAAACGAGACTTTGGATCACTTTGTAACAGAGTTAAAATTGCTGGTGAAGGACTGTGCTTATGCAAACGAATAGGAAAGCAAGGTGTAAAGCTTAACTTTAAATTAGGTTCATAGACATGCTGCTGCTGGCATTTGTCATGCCTAAGATGAATGATAAGATGAGTACGAAATTTGCAAGATACAAGTTTAATGAGAGGACGCAGGGTATAAATGAGACTTTTCATCACTTTGTAACGGAGTTAAAATTGCTGGTGAAGGAATGAAGATGAGATGGTCAGGGATAGAATAGTGTTTGGCACAAACTCAGCGAAAGTGCGAGAGAAACTTTTAAGTGCCGGGTCTGAGCTAACATTAAATAAAGCCATGGACATCGCAAGTTCACATGAGATAGCACAAGCACAGCTGAAAAGCTTTTAATACCGGGAATGCCTGTTAAACATCGTGACGCCCCTGCTGCATATGTTCCGGGGGAGCCACCATGGACAGTTCAATACCTCCCCCGGGATGCTTGGTGGCAGCCTCCCCGGCCGTTATTCGTTTCCCCGTCTCCCACGTGGCTCCATGGGACATGGAGTCCTCCACAGCCTGGTTGGGAGATGGGGTGGTCGCTAGGGGGTGCTGCTGAGAGCCAACAACCCGGTTGGATGAGTTATCAGCCCCACCCGGAGGTGCAATCAGGGCCAGCTGGTCAAGCACCTGGAACACTTCCGGGTGGGCTATAAAACAGGCCAGCCTCCCTTCACTCGAAGCCAGAATCGGGAGGAAGAGGTTGCCTGGGAGGAGTGGTGGTGCCAGGAAGGGCTGTTTGAGCTGTGTTTTGTGCTTTTGAGACTGTGTTGGGCCTGGGGGGAGTACGGGGAAGACGTGCCCTCCAGCTGAAGAAAACTAATAAAAGCCTGTTTGTTTGACACGTGCCTCTGCATAAGTCTGTGCCGGGTCGGGCGCTATATAGCGCCTTTTACAACATCTTAGATTCACGAGTACTGATTTGGGTAGTGAACACTTTGATGAATGAAACCTGTTATCTTGACAAACACGGAATGTAACTTGAACACAACACATCCTCCAAATACGATCCTGATTAAAAGAAATAATGATAATCAAATCCTTGATGACAGCAACACTCATAACAGTCAGAAAACAATTACATTGACAATCATATTACGTTATTTTTAAAATGTTTCCTTTTCTTTTTCATAACTTCTTTAACACACTACTTCTCCACTGTGAAGTGCGGGTATTTTGCTATATATAATAAAATAAGTAACTTATTCTGTTTATCATTATTGTAGTATTTGAAGCTCTGCCAAAATTTACTTAATTTAACAAAAAGTAAGAACAAAGTGTCAGTTTTGTTTTATATGAATCAAACAGCAAATCAAGAATAACCTGGTGTTTCTACCAACATTTCAAAAATGTATTGTAATAGTATAAAGCGGGAAGGAATAAAGCCATAAATATTAACTCAGAAAACCTCCATAGTAAGTGAAAGCAGTATTTGAAAGGTGAGTAAACTTGAAGGGGTAAATTGTTTAGAAGGAGAGCAACAATAAAATCTTTTATAAAAATCTGGAAGTCTACAATAAGTCTAATTTGTTTATAGCAGTACAACAGCTCTGTTCTATACTAAAATATGTTCCCTTTTTAAAATGGAATAATAGTGATATATTAAAATCATAAAAGTAAATGACTGTATTAAATTTGGATTTCCCAGATGTATATAAAATCCAACTGGTACAGGATCTGGCCCCCTCCTGACCCTGGTCTGGATTAAGCAGGTTAGAAAATGACGCACCATGACATGATAAAATACACATCTAAATTACATACCATGCCAGTGTGAAATAAGGCAGGAAGTTAATAAAGCAATACGTGAACTGAAAATGGAATGCTGAAACAGAGAGAATTAATATTTAAAAAGTAATAGAGACCATTTCATAATTATATACTGTATTTGTGTAAAAATATTAACATATTCTATCTTGCTGATAAATAGCTAAACAAAAAAAAACAGACAACATGGTACAAGTTTGTTGGGACATGAAGAGTTAAAATTGCCATTTAAATGACTATATTATGCTACTTTTTGGCAACATTTTGCCCATTCCGTGATGTGTATAGAGTAACTTCCATTGTAAATGGGCTTACAATTTTACATTGTTAAAAATATTTCTTTAGCTTCCCCAGAATGGACCTTGTCTATAAAATACAGTTGTTATTAGGCAACCTTAAAACTTATTCTGTTAAACAGAAAGACATGGGGTGTGTGGTATGTTCTTTGGGGGACCAAGCTGGCCTTGTTGCCATAGTTTAGAGTACTGATTAAACATATACAATATGCCATTTGTATATTATTGGGTTAGGTGTGAGGAAAGTGCAAGTTTACAAGGCTAGGCTGTCAATAGAGCTTCACATTCTCTGAACTATTGGAAACCAATACTTCCTGCAGAATCTCCAAATACCATCTGAATATTTCATGAGAGTAGAGGCTACACATGTAAGAAAAAAGAGAAAAGCTTACCATACAAGTAACATTCCTTAAGACAGCACCATCACCTTTTCTATAATGAACTTGCACTTACCTTGAAAATTTGCAAATTCTACAATTTAAAAATTTATACCAAAAACTGAACTATGCTATTGTTAAAAAGCAAAATATTAATATTATGGATTTTCTAATATTGTAATAGAATAGATTTTCGCTTAATAGAATATATTTCTAGTATTGAATATACATATATAGGTTTAAATGTGTTAATATTAAAGAGGCTACCAAAAAAAATTAAGTTATGACTGTAGTAGCAGAAATTATACACCTATTCTATCTGCAGTGCACACAATAAAATGATTGATCGATGTATTGATTAAAATGTTAAAAGAATGAAAGTTTCTTAGATGGGCAGATGCTTTTAGATTGAAGTATAGATGAAAAAAGCTCCTTTTTGTTTTGCCTGTTCCGCCACTGGAAATTGCCATGCTGTGTCTAGCCAGCAGGTAGTCGAGTTTAATTGAGGTGCGGTACATACTGCTGAGAGCTTGAAAACAATTGTGGAATGATAGGAGTATGAAGCAAGATGAAAGACTTGAATATGATATGAATACTTTGCTGTGTCAAGCAGCAGAGTTGAAACATCAAGAATCAGCTGAGCTGTCTGATCTTAAGAGAAAACTGTATCTGCATGTACAGTATATGGGTCTCAAAGTCTGGTAAGACATTTATAGATCGTACATAAATTTGTGTTTATTGTATCTGTTAACAAAGAACCAAGCAAATGAAATGAAGATTCACTGGAAAGGGCATCAGTTGGATTACGCCTTTTTAATTTTTTAATATTTACAGTACCAAATACAATAAGAACTCCAAATGAATAATAATTAAATTAAAGATTTATACAGAGCTTATCTGTGTCTATTCTAATTACTTTTGGTAGCTTTAAACTTAGGCGCAAATGATTAAAAATATTGCCTGTACAATAAGAATTATTACAAATACCGTTTCTTCTGAATATCATGAAGAACAGTCGAGGAGATAATCATCAATCTTTTTAGTTGTATGCGTTGAGAATCTCACCTAAAAATTAACTTAAAAAAGCTAATGCATATTTAAAAAAATAATTTTGAGTCATTTTGCTCATCTAGTATTTTTGTGTTCAGAGTTGCCTGATTTATGAATAATATGCAAGTTAAGTATTTAAAAGACATTGGCCTTCTGATTATTTTTAACAAAGTGTGTGAATGAACTGTAAAGTAGGTCATACTGTTTATATTTAGGCAAGCTTACTTATAACTAGGGCAGTTAGAACATTCAGAAGGATGATTCTCTAAGAAAGTTTTAGTAGCACTTTAGAGGCATACAGTAATTCCAGCTTACTGTACAAGTTGTTCTTTTTTAACTGCCCATTTTCTGAACTTGTTGGAACTTATTTTAGTAGTATCTAATTCAACATGTCAATGTGGGAACTAATCTTGAACAGAAGTCTACACTGTTGCAGTACACAGTCGCACAGCCCAGGACAATTTAGATTTGTCAATAAATCTCTCAGCCTGTCTTTGAACTGTGAGAAGAAGACAACATGTATTTATCCATTCCTGTATAAGCACAGATGTTTATTTAATGGTCTGTAGTAGGCAAGTAAAATTAAGCAATATTCTAGTCCAGTTTTAGGAAATGAACTCTTTCAGTTACCACAGTCCACACTGTCACCAAATGAAACAAAGCTTTTTGTTCTCCAATATGCTATTTATGTATCTTATCTTGGCTTATGTTACTTTTCTTTTTACGTTTTTTTTTTGTTTTGTAAATAATTTGTAAATTCTTTTCATATTTTTTCTCTTTATCTTTATTCATTTTCTATAAGCATTATTTTAATAATTCACTGTCTTTTTATATTAGGTTAATTATGTATTTGTTAATTATCTAATATACTTTGTCTTCTAACTGAACTTAAGGGGGTGGCCCATTCCCCAACACTACAGCTGAGGAACCACTCCTAGGCCTTTAAAAGCTTGCAACTCCTACAGTACTGTGCTTCACCATTGTGAAAAATCTCTTCTCCTGTTCAGCTTGTTTTGGATATTTGTGTAAGTGCCTCTTTATTGATTTTCTTACGTTTGGATCATGGCTTAGGATGAAGATTTTTGGATTGTGGACTGTTTTTTTTGCATTGGTTTGCCTTTTTAGGCATGCCCTTTTGATTTTGTTTTTAACTTTTTTTTAGATGTTTTGTGTCTCTCGGATTTGCGCAAATAAATCGGTACTGTAAGCTAACTATGATACATATTGCAATGAGAGAAGTCGCAAAATCAACTGGAATGTTCAAGGAAATTATAGAAAAAAATCCAATCTACAGTAAATCTGTTAAGTAGTTTTCTCATACAAAGTGGACAGACAGACAGACAAATGTTGGATTTTATGTATATATAGAGGTAAGTGTTATCAAGCTGTCCTATGGCTGTACATTAAATCAACTTTAAAAGATAATTATCCAATTTTAAAAACACTTTGTATTCCCAGTTATCATAAAATGCATCATCCATACATCCATTTTACTATTACAGGATGCAGGCAGCTGAAGCGTATATACATAGAATAGGAAGCAAATCAGGAGACAAAAAAGGATGATCCACAAGTCTGTCACAGGGAATACTGACATTCACGATCATATAGAATCACTCTGTGCTAGTTTAGAATTATCAGTTAATTTACTATAGACATTTTTTGGATGTGAAAGGAAACTGGAGTACTCAAACAAAGCCTACTTGTTTATGTGGAGAATATTCAAACTCCCCACACACAATGGAACTTCCTGGTTTGTATGGCAGTAGTGCTCACCAGTACAGTACAGTGCTGTCCTCTGATGGAAATAATCTTTAAAAATACTCTATATCAACACTGAAATTATGACCTCAAATTATGGAAATCTGCTACACATCTCTGAGATGATTAGCTGAACTGCTGCTGGTTTAACATTGAGACACATTAATTGTACCATGCTGTGCACCCAAAAGGATCTTGCAAAATTATAATTGGAAATTGTGATTGTGTTCTGAAGTGACCTTCACATTCTATCAGATATAAGGGATGGTATTACACTTCATTAGAATTGTCATTTTGGAATATACAGTAATGAGTGGTTTCTGAAAGAAAACACTTATTCATTTGGATTTTTTGCAGTATAAAAACAAGCATGTTTATTGTTGTAAATCAAACAGATTATTATTACAGTTTATAACTGTAGTACTAGGATGTTGTACCGTGTTAGCCATTATGAATGTCGAGAAAATTCAAGCAAAATGACACCTTTTATTGGCTAACTTTTTAGTTAGCCAATAAAATGTGTAAATTTGCTTGACTTTTCTCTTCAGTTTATAACCTAATTATTGTGATGTGAGAAGTCCCACAGGACAGTACTCTCCGGGAGATCTAACCTATACAAAAATTGATGTACGTATTGATAAAACACAAGGGAGAGGATTAAGATGGTGAACAGAAAAGTACAAAGTGAAAACAGAATAAAATAAAATCCCGATACTTCTCTGGATCTGCCTTGAATATGTTTTCAACCCTCAGTGCACACAAAAGGTTTGCTCATTCACTTCCCCATTTTAAAACTACTACCAAGCACACCCGCCTGATACTGTCTAGTCAGGGTTTTATTCTTGTCTCAACAAAATTGTTTGTGTATGTTTTGTAAGTTATGTTATTATTCATGTTTTCGCTATTATGTATTTAATATTGTTATTTTGTTTATTTGTTGTGTTCGTAATATATTTATGTGCCATAATTGAGTTTCAGGGCACCATGATGTAGGACCACCCTCTGCTAATTTAAGTCCAGGCAGAGACCCTTGTCCTCCAGATCAGCATTAAGGTTTGTGGTGTAATCATTTGTAAGTACTTTTGTGTGTTTTTTATTTTTTTTTGTTTTTTGATTTATGCTTTTGGATTGTAGATTTGGATTACTTTGTTTCTGAGTTGTCTTATTAGGCATGCATTTATTGCCTGTTGATATTTTTTTTGTATTTGAATATTCTTTATAATAAATACTCACTATTTTTTTAAACAACTATAGATTTTACATGATTTCTATGTATCTTTATTAATCATTAGGCTTTCATTAGATAAAGGAGTACTTTGTAACTAAGCTTTCTACTTTTGTGCTTGTGTAGTTCAAACTACCTGTCTGCCTGTCTCCCTCTCTCATTTTCCTGACCTCAGACTGCCAGCAAAGCCTCTTCTTCAAAACTCAGACTCAGAGACCTTCGGCTTTAAGACAGCTTTCAAACTATTTTGGGGTACCCTTTTGTCCAAACCTCAGTATCACCTACAGGGTCATGGACTGTCCTACCTTTGTTACATGCAGAGTAGGCTACAACTTTCTCTAAGCAGCTGTTGCATCTTCACCCTAAATCTTTACGCCACCTTTAAAAGGCCAGTCTCACATGCAACGTAGTCTCTATACTTCAATGTGGGAGTCAGAAAAATGGTTCTGCCTTACCTAATCCTTTAATTGCCACCCTAGCTCTAGTTTCTCAAACTAGTGGCAAAATGCTCCCACTTCTCAGCTCAAAGGTCTTCTTTAATAGCCCTTCTTGACCACTCTTGCTCACTTTCTAGACTGGGGCCAGGTATCTGGTGCTTATTGCATCCTAGCAGCCCTCTATTCCCATACTAACATGAGCAGGACCTCTGTTGCACCCAGTTTTGATTCTGTTGTGGAATACCCTGTGAAATGGCTATAAAATACAATTTTGCAACAGCTTCAAGTTCAGGTTTATTGTCATGTGCACTTAGTACAATGACATTCTTACTTAGATGTTTTTATTAGACTAGTAACAGTACTACTCCTATGGTGTTGTGAAGTTTATCCCAGCCCCTATCAAATAGACTTTCACTCATTTTTCACTCTATCAATTAACTTGGTTCCTTTAAAAGGAAGGTGGCTTGTGTGGAAGCTGATAATCTGAATATGCGTTACCCAGCTGAACTGCTATTCATGTTTCCTTTTTCTGCTTCTGCTGCTAAAATCAATTCTGTTACAATATAATACAAACTACAGAAAAAAATGTCAATGAACACTACATTCCATATTGAATGTAAACAATATGTACAATATATGTATACTAGGGGGCTCTGCCCCCTGCTCGCTTCTCTCGCCAACCCCCGGGTGTGTGTTACGCGCTAGCCAGTTTGTGGATCTACCATTTACATATGGGGAAGCGGATGTATAATTTAAACAAATTGTTATTTTCATGGGAATTGTTACATATGCATAATAGAATTATTTTACATTACAGTGAGTAATTAACCATAGTTAAAAATAGCAAAATGAAATTATTTGAAAGTAAATTATGTTTCATGTTGCATTAGAGGTATTTGTTGCGTTATACATTTTCATTCTGTTTGGCTTTGAAATTAACACACAAATATTTTTTAAACTTACACGTTTACTTTACTTTTACGACAAATTTTGAATACTACTAAACTTGTCCTTTTGCATAGCCCATCACTCAGATATAAATTACACAATAACATTACGATACATCCTTCTTTCAACAGTAATTCGGCCAGTGGAAGACCAGACGGTGTTAATGGTTGTAGATATTCTAGGAGATATTGTAAGTTGATGTTTTCATCTTCTGCACGATGACCACCAACTGTTTCCACATAGGCTATTGATTCACATTTAACCAATTTGCCCTATAACCGATTGACAGTTTTCACGTTAATTCATTTGACTTCATCATTTCTCGGTGCTAGGATTGCCCGTGTACTCATTTCTTCTGTTGATAACCCTTCGGGATGAAATTCTTCAATAAGATTTGGCTATAATAAGTCTTATTAGGAACTTAAAGTGAGGAAAACATAAAAATGTATAAGAGCTGAGAGCGCAGGAACTGTGTCTGACAAAAGCATTCAAACGAATGAGAGGTGAGAGGACCATGGATGAATATGGTTGAGAGGAGGGTGGGACTTGAAAAAATCTCTTGGCAAAACTCTTTTCTCAAGATTTTCTTTTATAATATAGAGATATTTATACATATGGAAGAATTAATCATGCATCTATCAGTATGAGTGATAATAGTCATGAGCCATTTGCCAGAATGAAGGAGGGAGAACAGTGACTATGCAGGATAACTGTAATGAACAATGTGTGTTTTTTAAATCTTTTTGTAATAGGCTATATTCCAGTAACATTCTGTGCCAACTTCAGCATGATCTGCAGTACTTTGTGGTTGTAAGCTGAGCTGGTGACTTATAAGAATGTTACATACACAAGTTAAGACTCTTCACTCAATACTTTGCCAATACTCCATTAGCAGTGATTATAGTCTTCTTGGATATGGGATATTTTCTGCTATTCCTCGCTTCAGATCCTTTCTAGCTCTATTAGTTGGACGGAGACCATCAGTGGACAGCTATTTTCATGTCTCTCTACAGCTGTTCAATTGGTTTCAAGGCTAGGCTCTGGCTGGGCCATTCAAAAACATTCGCAGAGTTGTCTCTAAGCCACTCCTGTGTTGTCTTTGTTTTCTGGTTAGTGTCATTATCCTGTTGAAAGGTAAGCCTTCAGCCTAGTGTGTGGTCCAAAGTGCTCTGTAGCAGGTCTTCATTAAGGATATCTCTGTACTTTATTCTTTTCAGTTTTCCATCAACTTTAACTTCCAGTCTTTGCCTCTGAAAAGCAAACCTACAATATGGTGCTGCCACCACCATGCTTCACCACTGGAATGGAACTGCACAGCTGATGAGCAATTCCTGGTTTCCTCCAAACATGTTGTTTAGCAATGAATCCAAACAGTCATTCTTGACTCTGCACTTGTGAGAGTGGTTTGCCTTCTGCTTTCTGAAGTGTTTGATCAGACCCTTGGTTCTTTGTAAGCTTTCTCATTATTGTTGGTAATCAGCTCTATGATGGTGTTGTAATCACCCAAATTTAATTATGGATGTCACCATCAGGCTACTGGGACTTGGAGTATTGTGCCTGCTTTGCCGAATTAAAATATTTAGATGACAGTGCATATAATTTGCGAAGAGTAGGAACTGCATTTGTAAAAATTTTTGTTTAACTTTAAGCTTACTTTCTTCAAAAGTAAGAGTTTTTTTTCACCTGCTGCCAGCTTTGCTACACAGAGTTCTTTCTGTTGTGGAAAGATGTCAATGAATAAAAACCACTGACAAGTGAAGTGAATAAAACTGATTATCTCATTACACTTGTGCCTGTCAACTAAACAGACAGTTCTTAAAGGTAATGTGTGGGAAGCAGTAAACACAGGTAAGCACAAGGATCTCTGTGACTTTGGCAAAGCTCAAATTGTATTGGCTACATGACTGGGTCAGAACATCTTCAGAACAGCAGATGCTGTAGGATATTCTCAGTATGCAGTGGTTAGTACCTACTAAAAGTCTTCAAAGGAAGGACAACTGATGAACCAGCGATAGGGTCATATGGTCAAATGTTTAAGACTCATTGATGTGCATCAGGAATGAAAGCTAGCCCATGTGGTCTAATCCCACAGATGAGTTATTGTAGCACAAATTACTGGTAATATTGACCATGAGAGAAATGTGGAATGGAAGAAGTTAGCTTTCCTCCTAAGGTTCAAAGAAATGCAATTGGATTGGCTGGCACTTCAAAATTGGGCCAATATGAGTAAATGTTTTTTTCTTCTGTGATGGATTTGCTATCAGTTCAGATATATTTCTTTCCTAATACTAATGTCATAGTGCTTGATTCCCCTACACTCATGTATTTCCATATTTACACTAAGGTCATCATTAATTTAGATTGTTTTTTTGGTGGTAAAGGGTAAGAAAATATAGTTATTGTATCACCTGAAGAGGCAGAGGTTTATCTGTTGCTACCAAGGAAAGCTTACTGTTCATTCTAAAGGTACATCTTCAGTTTTTTCTGTATAAGCTGGGAAAATACCAACAGCTGACAATATGATGGCTAGAGAGATGGAATAGAGATACAATCAACAATGGTATACCTGACTTAAATTTCATAGAGGCTAAAAATGGACATATGCTGTATCTGTGCTCTAGGCCTATGAAGGAAGAGCATGAAGCCTATCTAAATGCTTTACTGGTCTTCAGAGTTACAATGTTTCATGCCAAGGGCTTGAACTGTTAACATTTACCGGAGTAGAGTTGAAGTAACCTTGAACAAATGTTTAGAATAGTGATATTATAAATATTTTGTCATTCTGTCCCCAGGCTGATTCTTCATCATCATGTCATCAACACAAAAAAATTAGTGACTACCCTAGAGTTCTAAGAAGACCTGAAGCCTGAGGACTCCCCAAACAGTACTTGAAGAACGGGCATCAAGCCACATCCTATTAATTCAGACTACTGTATACCTCAAGAAGGCAGAGGGCTTGAAGATGGACTACTCTGGCAAGAGACAGAAAAGATGAAAAGTAAAAAAAATTATAATTATATAATTATATTATAATATAATACTTAATATTAAATGCCAGGAGCACTCTCAGTCTAATGTGTCTTACAGTAGCATATTGTTGTTGTGTGAGAAGGGAATAATATTTAAAGTTAAAAGAGTTAAGCGATATCTCTAAAATTATATCAAAAGCATTTAACTGGGGAACAATGGCTATAAGACATATTAACCTCTTTGGAAATGTGTACACTTTATTGCATTATTATAATCATTTATGAGATGCATAGATATGCTCCAGGACGTAATAGTTATATGAAGCTTTGAAATTAAAGGAAGATGTTAAATGAGCGGAATAAGGATACGTATTATAATGACCTGGGGCATGGGGGTGAAATCATTGTTTATTATATCTGCTGTCACATTCCTCAGACATCCTTCAGTAATACTGCAGCCTCCCTGGTCATTTATGCTCCTTCCATGCAGCTAAATTCACTCTGATGTGTCTGCATACTGAGGTTGCTGGCTATGACCTTAAGATGGTCATCTGGGATGAGAGGCAACATTGTCTGACCCTCTTTGCCCAACTCTATGAGCTGATTGAAGGGAGGATCCTTAAGGAGACTCACTGGTGACCACACACCCAGGACAATCAACATTGGCAGAGGAGAAGCACCTCCTAAATTCTTGCAGGTAACAGCTGTCTGTCTGTGACCCTCCTCCCTCTTCCACAGTTCCTCTTTAAAATCTGCACTTTAGTTTCTAAAGATTTAGCTTTTTTTGTGACATACTGGGGAAATTCTATTTATCTCTCATCTCATCATCTAAAACTTAAAAAGGGTTGCAGTGGAATCAGGCCATGCAACTCATCCAAATCTTCTTTGTCTCCAGCTATATTCCAGTTCTTCCTGGGAATTTTTCAGGTGTTCCCATTCCAACCAAGTGGTATAATCCCTCCAGAGTGTCTTTGTGAGTTTGCCAAAAGGTCTCTGCCCAGTGAGAAATTCTTGGTGCAACTCCAGGGGAGTTGCCCAGAGGGCATCCTTATGACATGCCGAGCTTCTCACCTTATCACTGAGTGATATTCCAGTGGCCCTGTGAAGAAATCTTATTTCTACTGCTTGAACTCACAGTCTCCTAGATTTTAGACTAATATATTCATAATATTCCATTTATACATAAATAGTTATCTGAAACAAGATCATAAGTTACGATATGTTATACCATAAAGTTTCTATGTAAACATTTCATTCCACTATTATGTTCTGCATTTACTTTTTGGGTTTTGATGCGTTATTTTTTCTGTAGTATATTTGCTGAAACACACAAGCCTTCAGCTTGGTAATGATGTGCTCTGCATAAGAATAAACTGAAATGAACGTGTTAAGGATCTGTTTGGCAGAGTCTTTTTTTCATCATGTGCTGGCTTATTTGGCAAGAATAAACTATTTCAAGATTCTCTGACTGGGTCAATGCAGTGTATGAACTTGTAAATAATACATTTTTATTATATTACTGCTTGCAAGGTGACAATTTTTATAACATAAAATTATCATTTATTTTTGTTCTATAACAAATACTTTCACCCAAGTCTGAAAATGTTATGATCCTATTCATGTCATATGTAAAGCTTAATTTAAAAAAATGTCCATTATAGAGTTTCACACTTCTGGAAGTATTGCAATAAAGTGAGAAAAGGGTGGGGTTGAGAGTTAAGAACGTGTGGTCCCAGAACCCCTAAAAGCCTCAAAATCAATAAGATATATTTTGAAATCTTGTTAAAGCATTATATAAATCACCTAGATTCCGATAAAAGGTTACACTTTAATGAGATGCAGAAAAAGGTTGTGGGCACCAAGGTGAACCCCATATATTGTTATGGCCAAGATAATTGTGCAAAAGGAAAATAATAAATGATGTCTTATTCATATGAGAGCCTTCTACAGACTCATCCAAGACAGCAGTGTGGCCGGTTATCAATGTTGTAACCCAGATGGGGTGGGCTAAGGAGGGTGGGAAACGGAAGTGACATCAGAGGTGGAAGGACCATCAAAAATCTGTTCTGTAGAAGGAGGAAGAGAGAAGGCATTAAGCAACAGTGCCACCTTCTGGTTTGGAATGGAACAACTATTATAGTATATGATCCCTGAGGTTGTTTCCCAAACGCATCTGTGTAACAGCAGCAAACAGACTCAAAGACAAATTCAGAAGAAGGTTATTATTAGAATGTTTTATTCTATGTTATATCTGTCTAAATTCAAAAACATGTCTTTTTGGTTTCTCATGCACTTAACTAACTAGAGCTGCAGGGCTGGTCTGTGATAGAGGGTGTTAATGATGGTTACTTAGCCAAACTCCTTTTCCTAAATGAAAGATAGAAAGCAACATTCTCTGCTTATAAAATGTTTCAAACAAAGAAACTTTCAGCTTTCATTTGAACGATTCACTGCTATTAAAGCTTTGACAAATGATTTGGAGGCTTTTGCTTTCCCACACATAAGTGTCTTTTTGTTATGAAAGAGGCTCTTCTTTGCTGGTCAGAAGTTCAAGATGGCACGTTTTACATTTACAGATTACATATCTGTGTGTGGTATATATAGCATTCTGTACAGCTAATTGTATATTACTGATGGCAGAAAAATAAGTCAGTGTTTAGCCAACAAAGCTCTAATGGGACCCCACTGATTACCACATTGTATATCACAAACTGATGGCAACCATAATTGGCTTAAATGTTAATGTAGATTTTAAGAGAAAAACACTTTTGAACATGCAACTGCCAAAATCAAGAGGGGTAGTATAGTTACAAAAACCCATACCGAGTGTCATAAACTAGGATAAGTTTCTTACTACCTGAAATCCTTTCCCTAGTAACTCAGTAATTAAAAAACTCTTTTCCTTTGTTTTAGAATTACCCATACACTTGGGTATTATGATTACAGGGTTGGCATCCTCAGTGTTGGCAGTGTGATAATATCATGCGACTCAACTTCTTCTTGACACATTATAGCAATGGGACAACATTACCAATAACCTTACAGTGGTAGCATCCCAGAAATACACACAATGTCTGGCTTATAATATAACCAAAATGAATAATGAAATGACATCACCCTCACAACTATTAAAAAATCAACATTTGCAAAAACAGATCAAAATTTAATCAAGTGACTTGTAATATGGATGAAAATCATATCTGATAATTCATATCAGAGAATTAATATTCTTAATAGAGCCACTACAGACATATTAGAAAAAATTATTTGTAAGTAAAAATTCATCCAATGACCACCTGCCCAATTACATATATGCTTAAAAATATGTGCATCTCCATACTGCCGGTGATTTTAAAACTTTCAGTCAGTAATGGTCTGTGTTCTTTCCCATGCATACTTACTCAGATATACAGTATTGATATTCAAATACCACAATAACAGAGGAGAGCAATTGAGCAAATAAAAAATAATGTCAAAACAAAACACTGAAGAGGTTTGTCATAATCTAGCATTAAATTCCTAGCATTGCTTGGGCTTATAATAAGAAATGTAGACTATATTGATTTCTTGAAATTTAAATGTCAAACTATGATATTATGATTCATTCATATTATCTAATTCACATAAATTAAAAAATTTGTAATTTATCACATTTTTTCATTTTTGCTTATTACCACTATATTTTATGTCAACATGGATATTAATCCAATTCTTTTTGTGGTTTTACTGTTAGGTTAAAAAATTATACATTTCTGGGTGTGCTTTCTCCAGAGTAATCAACAAACATACTGTATAGTTCTCTGTGTGAACAACGCTGATCTTCCCATTTTATTCCTGGAACTTCATTTGACTGCCCTTGAGCCTTATTTAAAGTCATAGCAAATGTAGTTGGGTATTAGAGGATTACTTGGAATAAACTCATCTCCTCTGTCATAGCCTATTCATATTGTTACTTCTGTAATGTTTGCCTTTGGGTTCTTCACACATACTCTGGATCCATTACACACTTTAGGTGGACCAAGATTATACAGTAAAATGATTGAAAATGATGACGTATAGCAGAGTGGAGAAGGGCTTTGGAAGTTAGAGGGTTGAAGATAAATACAGTGTTTCCCCAAAAATAAGACCTACTCCAAAAATAAGCCCTAGCTTATTTCGTATTATCGTCAGCTGAAAAGTAAGGTGTGACGTGTGTGCCCGAAACATCCATTAAATTCCAAGGACACCTTGCCACAATATCTCTGAAAAGGATGCTTAATGATTACATCAATCAATTCGGGGATGCATCCATTCCAGCAGCATTAGCGTGAGACAGAAACAAAATCTCTGGACGGGGCATCAGCTCATCGCAAGGTGAACGCAAGCACACACATACACTGGCATCATTGTAGCTTCACCAAATCCCCAAACCTTCATGTCTTTGGATGGAAAACTGAGTACACTGTGAAAACCCACCAGGAAAACATGCATACTCCAGGCAGAGATCACAAGGGACATGACTCCCTTTGAGACAGCAGCGCTACCGCTCTGCCACCGTGCCACCCCATATGTGTAACTATTTGGTATTCATTAATTAAACAAAGTTAGCAATTTATCTGTAAAATGTAACATACATAATGCATTTAATGCATTTCATCATGAAAGTTATATCAAGTATAAATCTAAGAATTCTAAATGTGCAAAGAGCTGGAATATTATAAATTTAATGTGTTCTGTGTGGCGATGCTACTTGCCACAGCTGTCAGGTCAGAAGGAAGCCCCAGATGCGCGTAGCAATTTAACAACTGGGTCGGTTTTAAGATGACGTTAACGATGGTCTACTTTAATGACAAAGTAAACTACGGGATTAAAAAGTACATTTCAAGTTTAACACTGAAATTTCCACTTTGATCACAAAATAAACATTTTCATTATGTCCTTATTTTCTTTTTCTCTGTGGCTCAAATACACTGCCGTACGTTCTGATGGTATTTTAAAGGTGTAAAAAAAAAAAAAGACGACACAGAAGATGGTATGTGAGATTTTTAAAATGTATTGTGTCATTACTTTGGGGACTATGCGACGCTTCAATATCAAAGCACCATGAATGCATTTGTATGTCGGCATTTTGCTTCACCTCATCGAACCATTCATCAAACATCGAAGCATGCACATTGATCCTGGAGGAATCATCAAGCATAGCAAGAAATTCAGGCTAAAATTCAGTGTTTGAATGTGGAGAGTTATGATGATATTCCAGAAAAAGATGACATGAATGTATTTGGAAAAATGTATATTGTTGTACATGAATAAATATAAAATATCCCCTGAAAATAAGCCCTAGTGCATCATTTGGAGCAAATATTAATATAAGACTCTGTCTTATTTTTGGGGAATACACGATAGGAAGGAGAATGAATATATGAGTTTTAATAATGATCAGGATTTAAACGCTAGCATGCAAGGAGAGCTGTTGAAAAGAGTGGATTGATTTAAATATCTAGGATCAGTGGTAGCCATAGAGGAAAACTAGATACATAGATAACCCATAGAGTGCAGTTTGGATGGACAAATTTGAAGAACGTTTTGGTAATATTGTGTGAAGAATTATGTCGGAAAGTAAAAGGTGAACATTTTAAGACAGTTGTAAGACCAGCAAAGGTATATGGAGCTGAGACATGGTCAGTAAAGAGAGCCCTGGAGAAGAAGTTAGATGTGGCAGAAATAAGAATGTTGAGATGGATGTGTGAACTTACAAAGTAGAAAAAAAAATGAAGCAATCAGTGGTAAAGCAAAATTGGGAGAGCTATCTAAGAAAATACAGGAAAGTAGGTTGACATAGCAGACCCCAGTGATCCTGTATTTGGATTCAGCGGGTTAGAAAATGGATGGATGGATGGAGGTTGACATATAATGATTATATGAGCAATGAGTGATGAGAAATGAAGCACAGGGGTACAGAAAGTGATGGAAGGCCAATATCTGAAGGAAAAGGGCTGGAGTGTCAAGTAGGTGCAGGACTGAGCTATTTAGAGAATGTTGATCAAGCACATCCACCCTCATAGAAGTGGGAAGAGATGAAGAGGAGGAAGAAGAAGCTGCATTCCAGTTTCAAAGAGCTGAGGAACTCACTTGGTTAAAACACAGCCTACAGGCTATCAGTGTCAAAGGACTTCCATGTTGTAACATCTCCAGGTACCTAATTCTGTAGTTCAATATTTATAATAAATAACGCTCTCGTTTTTAGGTGCTAGAATCACTCGTTCACTAAGCCATTTATGATTTCTGAAGGTGTTACAAATATTCAGGTGAACTTACTTTTGCAGTCTTGAACTGCCTGAACCACTGTGTAAAAATACTTTGGCAATTATGTCAGATTGGTTGTATGACCCATAGAAAATTTGGCCTCTGAGATTGCAATACACAACATGTGTATTTAAGATATGGATGAGCATTCCAACAACTTGGAAAAAAAAACTCATGTCCTAGCCATTTCAATCATATATTAGTAATAGTAGCATTCCTAATCACTTATAAATATCCCTGATGCTCTATAAGAACACTTACAAATGTTCCATAGACAGTCTGTCCTGTGCCTTCTTCAAGTATACTGTGCACCCTCCATAGAGTGGAGCTCTGCCTTTGGATGTCGCAGGAGGTGAACTGCATTCCCCTTTCCTGGGTAGTCGTTTCATTGTCTGTTCCCTAGTCATGAGGCTAAAAAGGCGGAGCTTTGGTGTCTCTTTTGAATATCAGTATGCAGGACATCATCCCTCTAACTTCCTAAAAGCACCTTCATCGCTTAGTATGATCAGAGGCATCAGATAAACTATTTTCTCAAGACTTCCCTGTTCATAAGGGTGAGGAGCAAATTTTGACTATACAGTAGACCCCCGCAAAGATGTGATACAGGGTTCGTGGCCTCAGTTGTTCGCGGATTTTTCCTTAGAAACTAACTAATAATTGTTACAGGAAATCGCAAATATCCTCCACAATTTTTTATGGCTTTTTTCGTGGCAATACTGCACCATAGGGAGAACACGAAGCAACCACAGAGGAAAACGTGGCTTGGGATGGTGAAAGTAGCAAAAAGAATTTGAAACTGTAACTTCCAGCAGTCCCTGCAGTGAGTCTGATTGGTCTCCTGCTGAGGGTGCAGGGAATGTTGTGGTCCAAGGATGTCAGCGTGGCTTTTAAAAAGGGGGCTGGTGACCAAAAGAAAAAAAAAGTTCCTGTCTCTCTGTCTGCCTTCTGCTGGGTTACCTGTACTTATTCGTTTTGCCCTGGATCGTTTCGTAGTTGGGGTCTGACTGTAAGTGGATTCATTGCTATCCTGCGAAGAAAGGAGCGCTCCTGAACCTATCCACCCGTATTCACCATTTCAGGAACTACGGCAGGACTATCTTTACATTCCCATTCAAAATGGGCTTTCTGGACTATCTATCTTCATCATCACATTTCATCCGTTGCCATTTTTCATGGACTTTACTGTGTGTGTTTTGTTGGTGCTTTGTTGTATTTAATGTACAGTATAATCTCCGGAAGGGGAACAGGGGTGGTATCTTTGTTTTCATTACATTCTTTATTTGCTGATTGATTACCGGTTTGCTTTGTTTTTGTCTCTGTTTGTGTGTGCGTGCAGGTCGGGTCAAGGCTGGGTGTGTCCCTGGAATCTCCACCATAAAAATAAATAAATCACTTTCTCAATGGTGTGAATCTTAGTGGCACAAGACCACTAAAACGTTATTTATTTCTCCTTGCTGCTGATTGACTGCTGCCCTGTGAGCATCTCCAGCTGAGTATTCTTGTGTTTTCCGTTTTGTTCTTCATAATCCTTAAACCAGCTATTGTCAGTTCCCAGTGCCATTTACTGTACCAGCACGCCAGAGCTGATCAGTCAGTGCCTTTTCATTCATTGAGCAGCCAGCTCATAGCCACTGCCGCCCCCTGCAGCATTGCAGCCTCACTGTCCCTGGGATTGAGCCGCCACACTAGACTAGCCTGCAAGTATCAGCGTTTACCTCTGTGTGCTTGCGTGCAGCCAGTTCAAGCGCAGTTGGCTTGGTGATTTACTGAATTTCATTAATAGGAGTCAGTAGCACCTTGTACATATTGTTCCAGTAGTTTTACAGTTCATTGGCAGTGTATAAAATGATCAATGTTGCAGTAATTATGATACTTTTTGCATAAAAAAAAATGTGTTCCATTAAAATTTCACTTTTTCTTTGTGAATTGTGACGTTTACTTAAAAAGTGCAGCAAAAAAGTATTTGGCGTCCAGGGATGCATTAACCCTCAAGATGTGGCAGATTAAGGGTTAAAGCCCCAAGATGCCTTCAAAATGCCCTGCACCTTCTAAAGCTTTTGGCAATGAGAAAGCGCTTGCATGAATTCTAGTACATATAGCGGTAACATCAGTATTTTAAATTCTAGCACTGCGAGTGACATATCAGTATAGTACTGTACAGTATACGGGTTTACCCTTACATTCTTTTTTTTAGGTAATGTATTAAGCTGAGGTTAAAAATAAATGAAAGTGTTTTGGGGGCATATTTAGGGTTTAAACTATAAAAACAGGCATTTTTTTAACTACATCCAAAATTTGTGATTTTTCACAATTTGCGGGTGCTCTAGGAACATAACCCCTGAGAATTTCAAGGGTGTACTGTATATACTTTCAAAATAACAAACAAGAAAGTCAGGAAGGTCTAAACCGTTGAGATTCATCAAAATCTCGACATTGAATCTTTAGACAAATACAATACTTTCCCTATACTTTGTATCTGAGGAAGTAAAAAGAGAAATCATAAAGGGCCAGGGTCCATGGAATTCTCTATTTAATGTATAAAGAAAATTAAAAAAAAAAACATGAATTAACAGTATAATTTGCAGGGTATGGCTTTGCTAGAGGTCTAACCTCCCTGACAGCTGGTTCTTGAAGGAAATGGTAATTTATGGTCAATGCTCTCCTGGAATAGGGCTGGATGTGTCGCTGTCGATGATTGTCTGGAAATGACAGGAAATGGAAGAGAGGTTAGTGCCAGTGTCACCATATTATTCTTCCCCCTTTGCTTCTACGGTCAATAGCTTGGGAAACACTCCCCATGCTCACATGTGTGGCTATAATAACAAACAGAAATCAGATATTTGACTCTTTTTTAATAAGTAAAGCACACCTTCTGATTTCACCAAATACCTCACATAATGGTGCGCATCATATAGTATGTTTCATTTATATCTGTCCTTTCCTGGAAAACTGTGGGACACACTGAATTACTGTATAGTCAGCCTAAGGGCAGAAAAGCATACTGCAATTTGCAAAGCAAATTTCACAATCCACATCTTCGCAAGTTGTTCATCTACTTTGCTAGTGACTGACAGATGTCACCTTTTTACTAGTTAGGCTGCCACAAATAAATGTTGCAGTTCACGATACCCCTAAATGCCCCAAAGAAGGGGATCAGCCATTGCAGTTTATAACTGTTTGTCCATTCACATGGTTAACTCAGTGGGTATATATAATGCATTCTTTTGACAACATACAGTAGCAAGGCAGGCATCAAACCTGGATAGAATGCCAGTCATTGATGAGGCACACACTTAGCTCATACCAGGCCAGTTGATGTCAATCAATCTAACCAGTCTATCTTTGGTATTTGAGACCAACAAAGACACAGAAGAACGTGCAAACTCTTCACAGACAGCTGTCAGAGAAAAGAACTCTGACCTTTGCAACTCTCAGGTAGCCATGCCAATCCAACCTTTTTTTTTAATTATTACCAATATGGTCTCTATTCAGTTACTTTTATAAATAGCATGCATAGTTGCAAAATTTCACAATGTGTTATTAACTGCTTTTTAAATTATAACACAAAATACTCAAATTTTCATCACACCCTTTTAATACAGATGGGGGCTGTCTTGACCAAAAAACAGCCCTCACATACACATCCACCCTTGCACTCTGACAGGGCAAGTTTAGAGTTTCCAATTAACCTAAACTACACATCTTATCCAGAAAAAACACAATTGTATTTTTAATGGTCAGCTCTGCAATACATTGTATATTTTGAAAACCAATAAAATATGTTACATTAATATAATTTTTGCATTTTATAATTAAGATCTTGCTTTTTTTATTAAGGTTCAAAAGAGACCTGAAAAAGGCCAAAGCAGATGGCATTATTCACTGAATCTACACAATTACTATAAGCCCTTACAATAGTCCTTTCAAGGTTGTCTCAACTGCTGATACTGCAGATAAGATGAAAGTCAAAATAATAGGGCAGACACCCAGTAGAGTTCAGAGGCTGAAAGCTCAGCATATGCACAAAAAGACAAAAAAAGAAGTATTGCAATTTTAATCTAAAAGAATTTACACTAGCATGTTTGAAGACACAGAGGCCATGCAGTATGCTTACAAAATAATTGGTATAAGGCTGTTTCTATCTTTGAACATAATGACATTCTGTTTCATGGTCATCCAATTTGATTTATTTTTTTAGAATAATTACAATTAAACTGCATGTTTATTTTATTAAAAATCAAAAGCTGTACAAGTAACAATGTAAAAGTTAAAAAGGTTCAGTAGTTTGGTTTTTTTGCAAAAAGTTTTTTTTTTAAGCAAACACTAGAGATTTTGAAGAAGTATAGGAAATTGTTGTTTAAATCTAATTTAGTGTAAAGATAAACCATTAGACAAGGACTTTAAAGGTTTTCCCTAAAAATAGTAGTTGCAAAACATCTGGTGCCTGTTCCAGAAATACTTTAGTCTTTGCAATTTTGAATGCACCTGAATAGCCACAAGATACATAACCTAAATGTACAATATTTTAAATATATGGAAACAATCAATCTAGTAAGATAACCAGATAAGCTTTGGGGCAACACACACGTTAGACAGTTTAACATTTAAGTGATAAATGAAGCAGGAAAGTCTCACTCAAATTAAAGTGGCTAAAAAAAATTCATTTAAAATAGTTTAAAGAAATTTTAAATATGTTATTGATATGAAACAATATGCTGATTTAATGTCTTTTTGTTCCATAAAGATATTTCAATGAAGGGATACCACTGAAGATTGCATTTACAGTTAAATTATTGTAACTCCGCTTAGTGTTCCCTCTGAAATGAGAGTATGTGTAGGTTCACACAATATTTCCCAGTAGCACAAGAAGAAACAAGTGAAGAATTTCACTTTTCCCACTTCCTTACCAAAAGTTTACAACGGAGGGACAATGACACAATTTTTAAAACCTGGCTCTATGGAAAGCCCATTGGCAAACCCTTTGAAATTTGATATTAAAGTGATTCAGTTAGTTTGTCATAAGCCCACCCTTATGAACGTTATTCATACACAGTTTGGCTGTTATTAGCTTTGAAACAGGGCTGATTCAAGATTCAAGTACTTATATTTAAAATGAATATATACACTATTGAAACATATTCCAATATACGTTAAATATTCTCAGTGCTACATATACATTGCATTGTATGTATTGCTTTTCAAATATTTTTTTTATCATTACTGTTTAATATTTTTACGTTTGTGTTCACAGTTCATCTACAAAGCATGAAGTGCTTATGATCTGCTTATAATGAAAGATTTGGAGTGTAGAATGCCACTTCATAGTCTGAGAAGGGTAGATCCAATTACGTGGTTCCTACAGGAAGGAGCAAGCAGTCAAGTTACTAAACTAGACTCAGTCTTCCTCCCCTACTTTATACTTTCAGCAAAAATGCAGCAAGAGTGACCTTAACGTCTATTTTTCATTACACGTTATTGTTTTTGGCATTGTGTCACCTAAAACTAATAGTGCGCACAAAACTGTGTGTTGATTGAGGTACCTTAAAGGAACATCGCCAATATTGAAAAGGCTCTTTAAATTGCAATTTTAAAGTCGCTGAGGTAATAAAAGGAAAATCAAAAATATAGCAGTTATTTTCCATTGTCTTTAAGTTTTGGCTTGCTGAAATGGATGACTAGCAGTTCTAGCATAAAGTAGTAATAAGGGATATCAGGTTTCAAAGCTCACTGGAAAGGGATCAGGACATGAACAATACTTTTAGAGTGCTACTTAAGTACTTAAAAGGTGCGTTCTCAGCACGATGCTAGATCCAAGTGCAGAAGGACAGAAACATCTGTTCCAAAATGTGCTGTGAAGGAGTCTGTTTAAAAAGCAGAAGACTGACCATACTTATGACAATTCAAGTTAACCATTAAAAAATACAATAGGAACAGGTAAAATTGTTCCTGGTAGTGATGTACAGAAAGGGTTCTTAAAAAAAATTTATTTATTCCAAAGTTGGTGAGGAGTAGCTGATGCTAAAATTAGTGAAGCACATTTGCATTATATTAAATTAATTGCATTCAGTCTGACATACTTCGAAGTACCTTTGGTGTGTGAAACAGAATGAAGCAAAGCTCAAATATTTCAAAGAATAACCCAGATTTCAAGAAGAAAGTACTACTGTCTGATTTGAGCTCAAGCAGTTAGAAGAGACAGAAACCCCAGAGATAGCACTTTAAAAAGGATTATCTCAGCTATCAAGTTGACAAAATTTGGAAGAATTAAAATATTCCGAAAAATGAAGCTGTTTTTATTTGTAAAGGTATATAAAGTATAACAGGAACTTTCTATAAAAACACATACACCATGGCATGTAAAGTGTGTTAAATAACGTGATTGTGATCAGGAGCTTCACTCAGTCTTCTTTGATGCTGAGATGCCAGTTTTTTTGTGGTAAGCCTAAATATTTTTTTTATCCTTTGTCTCTGTCTCTAGTATTATTTTGTAGGATGCTATACGCTTTTAGTTAGTGGTGCAGTGTTTTCTTTCATTTTTTGTCAATTTTCTTGTATTAGTTTTCCCTTTTTGTGAACAAACATTTGGACTAGGCAGATTTGATCATGAACAAATAGAAAACATTATTAGACAGAAGAAGATCGTTTGGGAGGTGAGGAACATTGCAAAAGTTAGACCTCTTATAAAACTGCAATATACTGAGAAATTACAGCAGCAAGGGTCCTAACAAGAAAAAGGAAATCTGAGTACATCTTGCCAGTTTTAACATCGTTACATTGCTTACATTGGTTGTCCTTTAGAAATGACTTCAAAATTCTACTGATGGTGTGTTGTATAAAGCCATAAATAATCCTGCTCCTTCCTATATCTTGGAATGCCTGTTCCCCTACAATCCAAGTCAAAACCTTGGATCTTAATGGTCTGCTTATAATTCTAAGAGCCAAGCTTAAAAGAAGTCTTGAGGCGGCCTTTTGTTATTACACACCAGAAATCTGGAATACATTACCAATTGAGATGTACCAGGCTAATAATGTGGAACATTTTAAGAAACTCCTAAAATGCATCCATCCATCCCGCTATATCCTAACTACAGGGTCGCAGGGGTCTGCTGGAACCAATCCCAGCCAACACAGGGCGCAAGGCAGGAAACAAACCCCGGGCAGGGCGCCAGCCCACCGCAGGGTGCACATACAGACACACACCCATACACCAAGCACGAACTAGGGACAATTTAGGATCGTCAATGCACCTAATCTGCATGTCTTTGGACTGTGGGAGGAAACCCACACAAACACGGGGAGAACATGCAAACTCCACGCAGGGAGGACCCGGGAAGTGAACCCGGGTCTCCTAACTGCGAGGCAGCACCACCCACTAGTTTTACACTTAACACCCTTGATATGCACAAAGTTATCATTCTCTAAAGTGAATCTGCAATTGTTATTAATCTTTACTTTTCTCATTTTTCTTTTCTGTGGAGGTTTTTATGTCACCACCACCTGATCACCTCTGCAGCCACCTGTAATGTTTGAATTAAAGTGGATACCCCAGCATGTGACAAACCCCACTGTGTTGAATCCTCACAATGAAGCTTAAAAAGAAACAATAAAGAATTACTTCAGAACATTTATATTAGGCAGAATGCCCAGTGGGGGATGGGTGATCCTTTGTTAATGAATTCATTATTCCCATTTATGTTCCCAGTTTTACAGTATATATGAATACACTGTTGTACTGTGCAAAAGTCTAAATATCCCATTTTTTTTGCTTTTTTTTTTAAACCCAAGATTCAAACTTGACAACTGCATTTGCTGGGTTTGTCATATTGCACAACTACTAACTGCAGGACATGACAAATTATACAGCTCGGTGATAACTTTCCAGCACAGCTGCACATTTCCAAGCTATCATCAGCTCACCCCTTTTACTGATGTGCTGCCTGACACAAACAGGGAGTAGATCTCCCAGATTTCCCAGATTTTGTTTTCTTGTTTGCATGGTGTTAACCATCCACATTCCTTATTCCTTGCGTTGGACTTTCATGCATTGTTCTTCCAGGTGATAATTCATTGGTTCTCAGCTCTCACACACACATCCCACCCCATGAATTAAGACACAAATCCAACATGTTTGTTGCAGTAAGTCGCAGATTGGTTGGACTGAGTCGCTGAGTATGTCAGGCAAAATGATGGGTGTGATGAGTGTGGACCATGACTGCCTCTAACTTGCTTATTATGTAAATGATTATGCAAATTAAGCATGTGACTAAAAATCACTGGAAGAGTCGTGCAGTGACAAGGCCTTTAGATGTTAGTTTTTTTTCTCATCTGCATTAGTGTGTCAGTAGAAAAGAGCAAATTTAAGATATCTAAACATTTATTTCCCAAAAATTGCTCAGAAGAAATATTTGTGTTTTGTTAAAAAAAGTAAAATATTAATTAATAGACTACTTTTCAGATAAAGCTTAATAATTTTATAACTATAGCTGAATGCATGATTGAACAAAGATAACAAACAATCAGGTGTTAAGATTCAGGGGTATAATGATTTGATTGAAACAAACTGATTAACTAATATAATATATAGGAGTATATAGGTATAGGAGGAATCAAATTGAACAAAGGAGAAGCAAACCTAAAGGTTTATGTTACAGTTTAACCTTTAAAAAATTAAATCTTACACCATGACAAGAGTGAGCACAGCGACAAGTGGTGGTCATCAAGCATCATCAAGGTCTCTCTCAGTTTTCAAGTTTCAAGATATGATGTCCAAGCTCGTCTGGAGAAGCAGAAGGAAACAGGCAAGGCTGAGGTCCAGAAAGACAGGTTGAGTGCATTAAATGAGTAATTAATCAAACTGATGCCCCTTAGAAATTTGAAGAAGTCTAGCACTGTTATCAGCTCTGGACACGGAAATCACTGGAACCCAAGTACACACCTTTACAATCCATAAAAGTCTTTCTAGAAGCTGCTGCCAAAATGCTATTCATTCATAGTGGAAATAAAGCCAAGAGACTCACTGACAAGGTCAAAGATCACGCAAGGCTTATAGCCAAAAAGTCAGACTGTACTTTCACTGTAACCAAAGTGTAACTTAAAAATTTTGTCAAAAGTCATAGGAAGAATCTCGAGAAACCAGAGGGAATATACGTCTTGTATGAAATATCCACAAAGATGAATAAAATAAAACATCAGGGTTAAACTCTTAAGCTGATGTGTTACTGACATCAGACGCTGTGACTCACATGACTCTGCACCACCAACTGTGACAGGCATCATGACATCAGGCATTGCCCATATACAAAAAGAAAATGGTAATGCAAGTGGTGGAAAATACTTTGCATAACATAAATAAATGTTACAAATACAAGTTAGATATTTAAAATCTCCAAGTTCAAGAAAACCCCTTAATTAGATATAAAGTTGTTATGATGAACTTTAATTGAGAGCTAAGAAAAATTAAGAACAATTGTTAATAATGTTGAGCCATTCCTCATTGTTGTATAAATAACGTCAACATTCTCAGGTTAAATTGCTCATTGTACATGATGCTCACGTCCAGACAATGCATTACAAAAAAAAAATTAAAATAGGTAAAAAGTCAGTAAAATAGGTTCTTTACCTGTCCCAGCACACTGGATAAAAAAGAACCAATTAGTTGGCAAATGATGTCAACCTTCTATATATTTATAAATCCGTAAGAGATTTGCACAAATAGTCAAACATTAATGTCTCAGGTGCAGTAAGTTGGATCATAACATCGTTAACGTTATTCGTTTCAGCTGTTACATCAAAACAAATGTAAAAAGTTTAATTTATGTGTGGCGTAATTAATACATTTCTGACATTAGCTATTCTTTATATTTAAGTAGATACTGTATGTAAAAGCTCTTTACAGAAATGCTGTTTATTTTACCTCCTGTGGAGTATTTTTGGTGTTGAGAGATAAGTGCATATTGCAGGTAATGTTAAAGAAGTTTGAGAGTTAGAGACAGCAGCTGTAAGCTTTGGTTTGTGTACTGAAGCCTACTGCGCAACAGCTGGGATGTGGGCTGCCGAGAGCAACTTGCAACATCTGTTCACTTGATGTTTCCTGATTAACCAGAAGAGTTTTTGTTTTTGTTGGTCATAACAAGCCTCACTTTTAAAGATTTTGGCTGTCTAATCAACTTTTTATTTTTATATATAAAAACAGATAAATGTCTGTGGCTTTGAAAAATTAAACAAATGCATTTATATGCTATACAGGTTGCTGAGGAATTTTGGAAAAAAAATAAGCTACATGCCGTTGAAGGTGGCTAACTTCAGAAAATGCTATTTAAAGAAATGGTGCAGCTTATGGTGCGCATTGGTAGTGTCAGTTTATTCACAAAATACTGAAATGTGAAAGTGGGATATAGAAAAGGCAGCACATTGTTAGTGCCTTGATTTTCCTCTGTGGCTTCTCAGTTCTAAACTGAAAACAAGTTATGTCTACATCGCAATAATATTTTTTAAAGAAATATGTGTCCAGATTTACATTTTTGGCAGCAGAGTTTATATGGGTGCAGGATGACAGCAATAGCTCTAAAGGTTAATGATTAACTGTTTGGAAAACCAGCTTAATACATTATTGTTCTGTATGTACACACCATGAAAGAAAATTCTAATATTTTTACAACTAATTTTGTACTTTACCAACTCATTCAATAAGGCTGAATTTTCCCACAGTGAAATGTCAGCAAACTGCTAACTTCAGCTCTTTTTTCTGTACCTAATTTAAACCATATTTGATAAGTGCATTGTGGAAATATTACCCCTGGCAAATCCTTGAGTCTTAAATCAAACATGAATATTTTTATGTTAAATGTAAGGAAGGAGTGACGACGTGGTTAGCACTGATGCCTCACAAATCCAGCAAGCTAAAATCAAATCCCGCACCCATTTGTTGTTTGTGTGGAGTCTGCACATTCTCCCTGTGACTGTATAAGTTTTTTTTCCAAAAAATGAGGAGATTAAAGATTTAACATGTGGCTCATATCTTGGAGGAGAGAGGGAAATAGGTTTAAGGGACATTAAGGCTTCTATTGGCACAATTGGGGTCTGTTCTACCAAGAGAAATTACATTGCATGCAGAGGGACATCAACGAATGAGGTTTTTACAGTATATGAGTAGGTTAGGCAAAGAAATGGAAGGACAGGATGTTTCTGATAGGTCAGGTTTACACCATCACATGAAGGGATGAATCCATCCATCCATCTATTTTCCAACCCACTGAATCCGAACACAGGGTCACGGGGGTCTGCCGGAGCCAATCCCAGCCAACACCGGGAACAAGGCAGGAACCAATCCTGGGCAGGGTGCCAACCCACTGCAGTGAAGGGATGAATTATAGTGTAAAAACATTTTACACAAGCTAAAATCAATACATTTCTAGCCTAGGGTTAAAAAGCCAAGGTAAAAAAGTTAACCACTGCTTGCTTTAATGCAGAGAATATAAAAACATAAAACAAGTGAGTTGGAGTGGTATGTAGCTGACCATTATTATAATATCATAGCAATTACAGAATCATGGGTAAATATGGAGATGACAATGAGTGTAACATAGATGGAGGCAATTTTTGGCAAAGATAGGCAAAAGCAAAAAGGGGGCGGGGTGTCATTTATGTAAAACTGAATTTAAATGAATGTCTTCTCCAGTTGGATGATGACCCATGTCTTGGTGGGGATGTCTGGACTCCACTTCAAAACATTAGGGATAGATGCCTGATAATGGGCTTGGTATGTTGTACAGCCAATGCTATCAAGGTAAATTTCAGCTCTTTCCAGTGCTGAAATATTTTATAAAAGTAAGGATTATATATGTAAAACACCTGTTTATAGTTTAAATTTTATTCAGCTCAGTTCTGTTCACATTTATATACTGTAGTACTTTCTATTGAAGAGATGGTAAAAGCCATTATAAAGAGCTACAAATTCAAAATGCATAAATGTGTGAAATTTAAATACATTTAAATGCACATGTAAACATCTAATATATATAGTCTATGTTGTAATTTAATCTCTTACAAAATTTTTTTTTTAAACTTGGATCAGTGCAATTCGAGTGTGGAGGCAGTAGTTTCATTCCCAGCAGGGGTTTGTATTTTGAAGCCACTAAGTAATATGGAATCCTTTAATAGTCCATAGTGGGGCCAGTATGTATTTATTTGTATCTAACAATAAATTAAAATTCTGTCCATGGCTTGTTTTTAATTTGTACCTGTTCTTGGTGGATTTTGAAAAACTGAAAGACCAATGAATTCACAGATTATTATGGACCTCAGAAATACAAGCAGTGTGGCCACTGACAGCTATAACAGCAGGCTCAGACAGAAAACAAGAACTGCGGTAGACTTAAGTTTCAGTGGTTCTTGCATATATTCACATTTATCACTCTTATTCAGTGTGTTGTCTAGTCAAATGTGATTTATTCTTCTTAATAGCAAGCTAAATCCTTTCCTAAGTAAACCACAGGGCCAAAGAAGTCAATTTCTTCACAGTTTACCTAGGAAAGCTTTAGCTTTCCAGAGTTCTTTGGCCATCTGTTCTTAAGCATACTAAACATTATACAGTACAGTATATACTTCACTAGCATGTTATGTTTGTTTTCCAATGCTTCTGTATTAACTTTGTACCTTAGAAAATTGTTGTAATCTAGAAAGTCAAATAGCTTTGTGCTGCCTTTTACCATGCTGTACAAACAAGTTCAAGTTCAAATTCACTTTATTTTCCTCATCGACTGAATGTCGATGGCTATTCCTTTTGTAATAGTGTATAAATTGTGGTAAATATTTGATGTTGAATTAATAAATTAGCAGCTCTCCTAGGAATTCAAACAATAAAAAAGACTTTAACAGCATAATACGTTTCTCCTGACTTATCTTCCTATACAGTATTTCTCTGTTAAGCCAATATATTCTATAATATGTACAATTTAACAATATAGCAAAATGCTGAAATGGCTTATACATATTAAACACCTTCTCCGTGGTATGCAATTTGTTTGAGTGTTAAGTAAACATAGCAATTTTGACTTTGAAGGGAAACTGCAGTTGTTAAAATGACTGAGAGAAATGGCACTGCAGCAGGTGTCCCAGCAAATGATAAGTATCTTAATGACTCCCGGGTGCAGTTTTTATTTACAGAAAAACAAAACAAAGTTCATATGATGAGTCTGCCTATACTTGCACAGATGTAACAATCTATTCAATGAAAAGTAACTCTCTTCACTTTTGCTTCTTACAGTATATTTTATAAATATCATCATCATCTGTTTTTTGATCTTCCTTATTCTAGGTTGTATTTTTTTCAGTGACAATTTCATATCAGACACACCGACTTTACTATGAACAAGTTAGTATGCTTTAAAGGTTTTATACCAATTATGATTTGCATTTTGTCTCTTTTTGTTGGTGCTAAGGGGTACATGCTAGTCAGAATCAAAATTGATCCTGTAAAACTAGTGTGTATGACAAACTATAAACTAACACTTTTCTGCTATCTTTAGGCTTATACTACACCTGCATATCTCTAAAGAACATCATTCCACTTTATTTACAGCAGGTATTTTTTTTCCTTTTTTTAATTCAAAAGCCTAATAGATAACACTTGCATTTTTTTTCTTCCACAGACAAATATGAGGCAGCATAGAGTAAGAGAAGGACCAAGAGATGAAACATAGGCCTGGGACAAGAGCCAAAATTCATTAGCTAGAAACGGGTCGCCAAAGCCAAAATACTGAAAGAATTTTTGGTGAAAAATTCAAGTTCAAGAGACGATACAACAGAATATTAAACACACATTAAGTTACCTAAAGTATTTTGGGTTGAATCTGCAATCTCAGATAGCCAGTAAGTGCTCATTAGCAGGGTTGTCTTAACAGCATCATTGACCCCCGGGCAAAGTAGAGCACTGGTTCCAATATATTGATAGATAGCAAAACAGAAACATACATAGGCATCAGAAAAAAATGTGTGCCCCTATGCTCATGGGGCTGCCGGGCAACTGCCCAGCATGCCCATGTGTTAAGACAGCCCTGCTCATTAGTGACCTTCATACTGTCACGTTTGTGATGTCATGCACTGCACACTCCTAGCTACCACCACATAGCAACAATGTGATAACAGTACACAAAAATGTGACAAAGGAAGTGCCAAGGAAATACAAGAAAAATGATTCATTTCAAACAGAGCACTTTTAAGATAAGAATAAACAATACAGTTCAGTTCTCCAATGTTCACAAACCCAAATATCTCCACATAAGGTCCATGAAACACCAAAACTGAAGATTAATAGTTAATTTGTTATAATAGAGCCCTCTTACTAAGGCACAGTTGGCAAAGCCACCTTCTGACTAACCTTATAATCAGGGGCTAACTTAAGTTTATAGTATACAAATTGATTCACAGTGGTTCCCACCATCTTTATATTCTCCCCAACTAGCCACCACAGTGTCTGAAACCTGGTGAGATACACCGTCACTACAAGAAAAGATGAACCATCAAAGGCATATTAAACAGATACTGAGCTTCAGAAAAAGGCAAATGAAACAAAATTATACAGTCGAACACCGTTATTGGCAAAAATATGTTTCCAGCTGAAAAAGTTCCTCCAAGTCCTTATTAACCCTTTCTGTCTGCCCATAATATTCTGGATGATAACCAGATGGGAGAAAAATGACACAATCCATTCTATTGCAGAAAAGCTGGCAGAATCTATACATAAATTGTGGACCATGGCCTGATATTATTGAAGTAGGATGCACAAGGAAGTATTTAATCAGTGTCTCGAAACCTTTATGACAGTATCACACTCCTATATGTCAACAATGACAATAAACTACAAAGCAATACCTGATTGTATAAATATGTATGCTGAGGTAAGCAATAGCTTTTAATGTCAAAATTGTTTTCATGTAAGTGAAGTCTGCTTAATTTTTTTGGGTTGAATCCACAATCTTGGATAACCAGAAAGTTAACATAACCCCTGGCTACCCCTGTATAAGAACACTAATAAATAGAAATAGTGTCGGTCATAGGAGACAAAGATTGCATTTCAGAAATAATTTAAATATTTTTAATTTCAGGAAGGGTCATTTTGAAAATAAACAATGCAAGTGGCATTCTGCAATATTCACAACCACCAAATTTCTCCTTTGTGTGGGATTTTGTAACTATGACAAACTAGAGTAAAGTACAGTCAGTGATAAAAGCACGATAATTATTTTACTAAGTCTCTGTGTTCTCAGATTGTCACTATCAGTATGTGACTGTGCCAATAAAAGTATTAACTCTTTGTATTAGCTATATGTTGACACACTTCTTTCTAGTGGGTACAGATGAATCTGAATGAATTAAGGAGCTGAGCTGAGATTGCCTTCACTTTTTCATCAAGCATATAGAGTACTAACTGAGGTGATCATGACTTAAAGCTATAATTGTTTTGTAGGTGATAAGCTTTTACCAGATGAACTGAATAACTTTTTTGCCAGATTTGAAACAAGTGATTTCAGCACCCAAAATACAGAAATAAAGGTGATGCTTTATAAAAACACTAAGAATTCTGCTGTGATGGGCAGGTAGGCTTGCAGCAGGCCAAAACAAACAGTGCAGTGGGACCAGACAGCATATCAGGTTGGCTCTTAAAGTCGCGCTTTAAGCAGCTCTCTCCAGTTTTTCATTTACTTTTTAGCTGGTCTTTGACCTTTGGTATTGTACCTAATCTGTGGAAACAATCAATCATTACCCCTGTATCTAAGGTTTCTAGGCCAAGCTGTTTAAATGACTACAGACCAGTGGCACTTACATCTATTCCAATGAAATGCTTTGAACATTTGCTGAAAACATTTTAATGACAGAGACAGTCTTTTCAAGATAACAATCAATTTGCTGATTGTGCAAACAGGAGAATCAAATCTACACCTTTCCTGATCAGCCTGGTTCATACAGTTTGTCAGAGCACTATTTTTGGATTTTTGTTCAGCGTTCAATACTATACAGCCTCATATACTGATTGGGAAATTGAACAGTATGAATGTAAACCCATTTATTACACTATGGATTCAGACCTTTCTTTTAAAACCGTTCACAGACAGTTAAAGTTCAGGACACTTTTTCAATAGTCATTCATTCAAACACAGGAAGTCCGCTGGGGTGTGTCTTATCACCATTACTGTTTACTCTGTACACAAGTGACTTGAGCCAGAACAATGACCACTGCTCTATTATCAAATATGCAGAAGACACCATGCTCATAGGATGTATATCTGGGGAGGATGAAAGCCATTATCTAAATCTAGGGGACTGGATGGTAAACTGGTGTAATAAAAACTCTCTCACTCTGAATGTAAAAAAGACCAAAGAAATTATATTTGATTTTAAGAGACAGAAATCTGTATGTTCACCTATTGTAGTTCTGGGAGAGGAGGTAGAAATAGTGACTAAATATAAATACTTAGGAACTTAACTAGATAACAATCTTAACTGGAATACAAATACAAAAAAAAATATTCTGTAAATGCAACCAGCGCTTATTTCTCCTCGATAAAATCAAACTATTAAAAATGGACAAGGACCTCATGTTGTCCTTCTATCGCAGTATGATCCAGTCTGTAATCACTTTAAGTTTCATTGTCTGGTCTAATAGTCTGACAAACTAAAACTCAAAAAAGCTCTAACAGATTACGAAGTATGCAGCTAAAGTTATTGGGGTTGATGTAGACGATTTGACTAGTGTATGGCAGTGGGCAATGTTAAAGAAACTGGAAATCATCTCAACTGATGACAGTCATCAATTACATGTAGAACTAAAATTCAGTAAATCAGGAAGGATAGTCACTTTGAATACCCACACAAATTGCTCCACAAACTCCTTTCTTCCTAGTGCCATACAACTTTTCAATAAGAAATATCAGAGATAATGATTAAGGTTTTGATATATATCCTGTAACCTTTTTTTTTTTGGTGTAAATTTGTATTATCTAACTGCTTTACCTTAACCTTTCTTGTTTCGTTTTGTCTGTTTTATTTCATTCTGTCTGTTATTAGATGCAACTGAGAAGGCAAATTTCAAGTTTTCTTGTGTAAACATGACTAAATAAAGAAACCTTAAACCCTATTGCAGATGATATATAAATAATCACATTGTTTCAGACATTGGTTGAGATAGAACAATAACGATGGGTTGTAAGTTGCTACTGTTTTTGAAGCTCACTTGCATTGTTTTCACAAAAAATGACAGGCCTGACGATGTATGAGTATGCCAATACATGAGTAAACCATTGGTCTTCTTTGTGTTTATGTATCTGTCATTAAACTCATGTGCGTGATTCAATACATGCGATTGTGTGTAAATGAAATTCAAAACATACTCAAGCATTTCAGTATGGCTGTATTCAAATCATCCTATAAGGTGCCTCACTTGTGGCCAAGTAACACATTGCATCAGTCTTTCCATTTTCACAAAGTAATACTACTATTTATTCTAACATTTGCATTCATTGTCAGTCTGCAATGTCTGAAAACTTCACAAATGAGCCACCATCCTCCTTGGCTCTCTTCAATCATGACTCGACTGCTCCATCCACTATGTCTCACTTCCCCATGTAGAATTGTGGCTGGCTATGTACTTCATTTCTAATGATATATAAAAACATTGCAATGCCAGTTTAAAGTTGTTTTTTTTTTTCCTTTACTGAAATAACTGGAGTGCCAACAGTTTTCGGGTGTGACATTTTCTCATTTAATTTTTTGCAGTTGTTTGATGAAGACAGTCTACTGTACAGTGTGCTTCTGGGAAGCAACTTTCAGTAAAGTCAATAACAGTATGCAAATGTGATCAGTTGGAGTTGGAGTCAGAGAGGAGAGGGTAATTCAAATATTCAATATGTATTGCTTGTTAAAATAGAAGAGGGGCTTTTGTGTGAAAAACAAAAATATAATCAATCACGTTTTTTGAATAGAATTTCAGACTTGCAGCAAATAGGCATTTAAGCTGTGGAAAATTAGGAGAAGTCAAGGAAGGACAGGAGTGTGATGTACATACTAAGGAATTAATTTAAGATAAAAAAAATGCCAATTGGCATGGGCTGAGGTGCTTCTAGTGTTAACCCACCAACATCCCAGGTAGTTTAAAATGATGGTGACAGTACAATTACAAGTACCTATGCTGCCCCATAAAGTACTGTCACATAGATTATATTTAGGCCCTTGAGCTAAACTAACCTAATCACAAAATGATTCGTTTGAAACATGAAAACCACTTGTAGGCCTGTGTTTTACTTAAAGCTGCCTCTTTAAAGCAGTTCCAAGCATCACTACAGTTTCCCTAAGAGAAAACAAAATTTTACGCAGACTCGCAGTTCTTTGTGATGGGTGATCATAAAGAACAGTGAGTTTGCGTTAAATTTTGTTTTCTCTTAGGGGAAATGTCACTTGCTCTTGCTCCATGTGACTTTTTCTTGTTCCTGCATATAAAAAAAGAGTTCAAACGAAAGGGTTTTTGTACCATGGAGGAAGTCAAAGAAAAATCACTGCAGGCATTGGACAACGTTCCTTCTTCAGTGATTCCAAAAATGTTTCCACCAGTGGGAAAAACGTTGGGACAACTGCATTCATTCACATGGAGGGTACTTTGAAGGAGACTAAAGTTTCAGTAAGTTAATATATATTTACACATACAGAGAGAGAGAGGAAAAAATGTGCATGGTGAGAAAGCAGATTAATTTGATTCTTCCATCACTAACCTTGAGCTATGGTTAATGTATTAATTCCTGGGAATTATCATAATTGCCATTTTAGTTGGTAATTAGATACAGTATGCTGCGGCTGAAATCACTAATACTTTGTCTCATAAATCATAAAAATTAAATACATGAAGGCAGAAAAAAAAATGTTTTTTGAATTACTAACATGTAGACATGATGCATCTAGAATCCTTCCACTTCATTTTCTTTCTCACCTTTTGGTCCTTATTTCCATGCACATTACAAAATGTATGTATTTAAATATATCTAGCTGCATGTGTGAAAAAACAACCCAAAGACTACCTACCAGTTTTACTACATTGGTGAACTTGCAGAAGCATTAGGTAAGTGGACCAGAACTGAAAGTATCTTGTCTGAGACGAAACATGTAGTCTGAGTAGCTGTGGCAAGCTGTGGAACCTGTCACAGGTAAAATGGAGGGTAGATCGCTGTGTGAATGTACAACATGTATGTACCACAAAGCTGAGTTTGTCTGCTTGGATTGTAAGAGAAGTAACGTGCATGCAAGTGCCATCTTACCAAGTGCAAGTCATGCTTATATAAGCTTCTACATCCTCTGTAGAATTCACACTCCACACACACATGTCCTTTGTAGTGAGAACTGGGGTGCATGCAAGCGCAGAAAAAATGTAAAAGTGCATGCATGCACCATCTAGTGGCTGTGGTTGAGCATGAACAGAGCGGACTGCTGCATACATGTGCACACAGTTTTTTTATTTATATACGTCTAATTGTATAGTCAAATAAAACTGTAGACTTTTCCACAATGATTTCTTGCTCCCTTGGACATGAGTTGCTATAACTAGTAGGCAAGTTAAAATGCTAACCTACCTTGCTTTGTATGTAAAGGATAATAAACCCTGTGAAAACTTGTACTTTGATTTAATGCTGATGGTTTGCACGCTTAGCTGAATGGAGATAATGGTATAAACAGTGACAGAATAGCAAAGGGATCCCATTCTTTCTTCATGCTAAGGTTTCTAACTTTTTTAAGGAACTTTTCATTTACATTTTCATAATCTCCTGTTCCAAAAACGGGCAGCATGGTGGTGCAGTAGTAGCGCTGCTGCCTCACAGTAAGGAGACCTGGGTTCGCTTCCTGGGTCCTCCCTGCATGGAGTTTGCATGTTCTCCCCGTGTCTGCCTGGTTTACCTCCAGGTACTCTAGTTTCCTCCCACAGTCCAAAGGCACACAGGTTAGGTGCATTGGCGATCCTAAATTGTCCCTACTGTGTGCTTGTTGTGTGGGTGTGCGTGTGTCCCCTGCGATGGGCTGGCATCCTGCCGGGGATTTGTTCCTGCCTTGTGCCCTGTGCTGGCTGGGATTGGCTCCCGCAGACCCCCTTGACCCTGTGTTAGGATATAACGGGTTGGATAATGACTGACTGACTGTTCCAAAAAGAACTAATGAGGTAAAGGGTTTTTAATTACTGGTTAGAAGATCCTGTGTCTCTTCTTCACTTTTTGTAATTCCATATATTTTGTCGAGACACTCAGCCTATTAGAATTAGAATTGCCTTTATATGCCTTTTTGTAGATAGTCTTATTTTTTTCAATTTTTTTTCCAAGCATTTATTCTGTATTATGAAGGGTGACCATTAAAAGTTTGTTCTTAATACAAAAGATACAAATGTAGAACTACAGAACATGCAAGCTTTCAGTAATGTTTTGTTACATTGAATAATAACGAATAAGCCTTGAAAGGCAATAATTTAAAACTGTTTACATATTGCCACATTTATGAACAAATGCTTTTATTTACCACCTCCCAGCATGACACTGTACAAACGCAGGAATTCAGCAAAATTACCTCCTCCTCTGTTTTACTGACTTTCATGTGCACCTCCTCTTTTTTATATAATGTTAAAGTCAGTGAATACTTCATATTAAGTTGGAGAGAAAATATTTTCTTAAGCAGTGCCTCATACCCCATATATATGACTAACTGGTTAATTTTTCTAGAAAGCTACAGTAACAATTTTTGGACTTTAGTTCATCCTTTCACTTTCTGTACCTGCACTATTCATTAGGTCCAAAAAGCTGAAGCCTGGAAGTGCAGTAGCTGACATGAGTAAGCCCTGCAATTACATGTTGCTTGTCATTTTAGTCGTTGCCTTGCCTTTATTCCCAGGATAGGCTATAGCTCCTTGAAGGTTTAGCATAATTCATGAAATGCTACAAGTTATTACTGACCTAGGGTAGCTGTAATTTGCAAACTTGTAATGTTACATTCATTTCTGTAGAGATTCACAATGTCAGTCTGTCAGTCAGTCAGTCATTATCTAAACTGCTTTTCCTGGACAGGGTCATGGGGGTGTTGGGGGAGTCTACCCAATCCAGAATAAGGTGCAAGGTAGGAATAAACCCTGGACAGGGTGCCAGTTCATTACAGGATACACACACACATACACACAAATACACGCCAACCACAATCTGGGGCCATTTTAGTTTCACCAATCCACCTAACTCTCATGTCTTTGGACTCTGGGAGGAAACCACAGCACTCAGAGCAATACCACACAGACACGGTGAGAACTGCATACAGGGAGGACCTGGCACGCACACCCTGCTTAACTTAATGCGAGCAGCAGCTCTACAACTGTGCCACAGTGCCGCCCAATTCACAATGTGATAAGTAAAAAAAAATATATCTTTTTTTTCTACCTTTATGATCATTCTCTTGCTATACAGTGTGTTCTGTTTAACTTTTTAAATTGGGAAACATTTTAAATATGTTCAGGTTCATTTAAAAGTAGTCCTTTAAATCTTTCAGTGTTCCAGAAAGGTCCTTGTAAAGCTTTACATTCCACTAATTTCTACACTTAAAATATTTCATTTACCACACTTGACAGCATTAGTTTTGAATGCCATCACAATTTTTTAGAAATGGTTAGTTTAATAAGGGTACATTTTCAAAAGTAAATAATATGCAACTATAAAAGTCAAAGCATTTATGTTGGCTAGCACATTACAAGAGCTTTTTTTTCAGTGACAAACATGAGAAAAATTTCCCTAAATTTATTTCTTGTACTTATATCAGAGTAGAAACTAGTGCAGGGCAGCATGGTAGTGGCAACGAGTATAGCGGTCTAACTTGTCCAGAAATTCTCATACATTTCTGTGGCTTGATCACCTTCTGAAAGGAGCTTGTTTATTTTCCCTGGGGCTGTGAGGGTTTTCTACAGATACCCCAGGTTCCATTCACATTCTAAAGATTATCCAAAAGTAAATGTTAGGTTATTTGATGAATCAGAATTATCCCAGGGTGAGTGAGTATTAGTGCACACTGCAATTGACTATTGCGCAGTCTTGGGTTCATTCCCTCATTTGGGTTCATTCATTTGGGTTTATTCCAGCATTGGTTTCATTCCTGCATTTAGTCTAGTGTTCGTGGGATAGGCTCCTAAAACTGAAATGTAGGAGATTAATGAAAATGAATGAATGGATACAAGAGGAATACACACAGAGGGTGTGTCTAAAACAGTTGGATCATTTGCAATAATTGAATGACTTATACATTATTTTAATAAAATAAAATAATATCAGTCTTAATAACTAAATAATGCATTTTTTTGCATAACAGAGAAATAGAAGCCAAATTATAGTGGAAAACACTGAAATAGTCAGTATATGCACAGAGAACAACAGAAAAAATATCCACATGTGAGATAGCTTTAGGCAGTTGTGAAGTTCAACTAATATTCAAATGTGTATTTAATCATTTTTTGCACCAATTTGTAGTACATAACCTGCTAATAAATATATGATTCTTTAATAAATTTTATATATTTATTTCAACTTATATTGCTTGCTTTCCCTTTTTATTTTACATTCTTCCGTCTTGTTTTCATTATATTGCTGTAGCAGTCTATAAGAAAGCACTTTTTGGGCTCTGTCGGAAGAAATGCTGGGAAAGTTCTTAGTATGCAGAAATTTAGGGCAAAAGCTCTCAGTTAATTTGTTTTATTGTACCAAAACAATGTTCTCATCTTTAAATCTCAAATTTATAAAATGTGTTAAACACACCATGATACTTGAAAACCCCAAAACCTTTGGACTCTGGACAGGAACAGAAAAATCACTGAACTGATTAACATGAGGTGTTTGAATAGTGTCCCTCTGTAGCCTTCCACCATTCAAATTTCCACACGCTGCAAAAGTACCTGGAGAAGATAACAACCAGAGCTCTCAGAGAAAGAGAGTGATGGAGATTGTCCAAACTGCTATGCCAGCATTCATCTTGGTTTTCCACCAGAACCTGTTGCTGATTGTTTAATACAAGCTAAGTGAATAATAATTATTTTTCCTTCTTATTTTACTCCTCTTCTGGCTTTGAGTCAGTACTTTAAGCAGAACAACCGATCCACTGTTCATTTCCCAGCATTCAACCTGGGATGGGGAAGGAAGTAGTTGAGTCAAACAAAAGAGATACGGAGTGAGGTAACACATATCTGAACATTGAGCTACAACAACTAAAATATAATAACAGACAAATTAGGGTTTTTGCTGCTTTCAGAAATACAGGACACTGTACGTTCTTTGGTGTGAATTGCCACATTCTTTTGCTTTGATGTATGTGTTCTGTCCTTGTGTGTATGCATTAGATTTTGCAGATATGGTATTTTATATTTGCAACAGTGTCAATGATTTTGAGGTAGCAGTGAGTGGTTATGAAAATTAGGTGTAATCAATGCAGTAAATTTATATTTTTTACTATTTTAAAATGAATAAACTTTTGCTTGGTGTAAATGAGAATAAGCGGAAATGAGTAAATATTGATGAGAGTCTGCTTATGGATATCTCAGGGTCAGACTGGTATTGACTACAGAATTGACTCTTTATTTGAGTGTGATGGTTTTAGAACACAGTCTGCTTTCTACCACCTTGTAATGTATAAATGGGTTCAGGAAGATGGATGAATTAATAGATGGAGATTATTTAGTAATATTTTTTGTTCATTTCTCTTTTTATTATAATCACATTTTATGAATTGTGAATGCAAAAAATTACATATTTTTATTTTATAGTTGAAGGTTCAAAGTGAACAGTGCCAATTAAACACACTAAGTTTGCTAATGTTACCAACCTCAGGCCTAGGGGAACCTGGGTCAGGTACAAGTCACTGTTGCTGCAGGGTGTAGCCACAGTGATATGGTGTAAAGCATAAAAGAAACAGTAGTCCGGAGTCTCAGACCATACTTCTCTGTCCTCTTTATTCTCCTTTTCCCAGAAATATATATATATACTTCAATTTCTGGATAGATCAACATGGCAATCAGTGAAACAATGGTGCAAGCCAATTTCCTCTGCATAACAAATAGTGTAAACTCATTTACTTTGAGTACTTGATTAGAAACCAATTTTCCAAGGAAGCAGACAGTTCTGTATCCCCACATTGTATGTAGATGAGATACTAAATCAAAGCAGTCTGACTATTTAAAGCAGGTGACTCTTTAGCAAGACAGGTAAATATTTATGTCCTGTAGATAACCATCAGCAATAACCTGTAGCTGAACACCCTAGTACTACTGAATTTTCCAGAAATTCTGCTTTTTCTTTAAAACAAAGGTTTATAGCCCATTACACTAAGCAACACACCGAAATGTTATTTTCTTTATAATACTGAGATCTAGCCCATTACACTAACAATAGTTTATCAATGTGTTTTCTGTTTCTTTTAATGAGGATGGAAAATCATGTTGTATTTTGTTCATTTGAAAATTAAATGTGTTTTCCAGAAATATATTTCAAAAACTTACATGATGTTAGCTAATGTTCCTGCAATTTAAAACTCTCCTTATATATTTTTACATTCCCTTTGGCAAATTGTAAAATTTTAATCACAATCATGAAAAATGCTCCTTTAAAGATTTCATATTTAGCAATGCGGGGCTTTCCATTCACTGAGACTGTATATCGTAAGTGTGTTCTGCTCAAGTAATTAGAGCAACAACAGTACTTTGGAACAGGTTGCGGAAAAATCAAACTCTATTTATAAGGCACTTTAATAGTTTATTTTACGAATAAAGAATTTATAAATAATGCAAACTTATAGTCAAAAATAAGATATATGAAAACAGCAATATAAAGACAAGCAGGATAATACATTTTACTTTAAGTAACCTATGAATTGGTATGTTAATTCATTAATATCAATGATTTTGCTGTTTTTCTATAAGTATTTCTATACTGTGTAATTTAAAAGTTTTGTTTGGTGATTGGTATCAAAGTATCATTATGCATATTGGGATAGTAGTGGAGAGCATGAATATTGTTTACAGAACCCAGATAAATCAAATATACTGTTGACATTGTGGACTGTAAAGTTGTTAAGTTCTTTTCTTATATGTAGTATTACAGTACTGCATCCCTATTAGGAGAAGTACAGCTGGGGTTCCAAGTGAGCAGACTTTTTGGTTGTTGCGTAACTGTGTGTGAGAGGGCAGAAGTATAGTAATAAAGTTTGTGGCTAGCATCAAAGGTGTTGTATCTTAATTTTAAGTTTGATATTGGCAGAGGATGGCTACTAATTATAGAATACCGTCTGCAATCCACGAGAGTAAGCCATACGAGAGCTGGAAAAATGGTGTTTTAATATGGACACAGGTTACTGATCTTGAAAAGATAAAACATGCACTTGCAATTGGACTGTTGCTTACAGGGAGAGCAAACGATGCCAGTTTCGTGCGGGAAACCTGAATAAAGATGAATGTATGACTATTCTGGTAGAAAGACTCAATGCTGTGTTTTTAAAGGAGGAAAAGAATTGTATCTATGTAGCATATTCAAATTTAGACAGCTAACAGGGACAGGGTAGAGTGGAGGCCCTGAGGCTAGGCATTCAGAAGGTTGCCGGTTTGAATCCTGTAAACACTAAAAGAGATTCTACTCTGTTGGGCCCTTGAGCACGGCCCTTAATCTGCAATTGTTCTGTCCTGGGTTTGACATCAATCTGCATCAAGCCTTGCATGTAGGCCCTCCAACATGCAGGGAAAACCTGGGAGTTGGTGGCAGAACTGGCACTCCAGCCACCATATAAAATCTCACATTGTTCCATTCTTTCTGAACTAGTGTGGTGCTGAGGTGTCACCCGTTACATGGCTGTACTTGGGCCCTATTCTGGGTTCCTGAGTTGGTTTGTCATGTGGTGAGTGCAGCAATACACTGTATCACTGTGTGCTCCTAACCTCTAAACTCTCCTCTAACAGGGATGCCGTACTGTAGTACTACAAACAGGAATGTATATATACAGTAATACTGTATATAGAACATAGCATGGACAATACAGGGCATTTTATAGCTGACACTCTAAATGAACACAATGAAGGCTGAAGAGACAAAAGTACAGAAAATATTTTTGAAAGTCTAAATTAAAACCGAGGAGCAGATTAAGAAAAGCCCTAACAAAAGTAAGCCAAATTAAAGAAGAAAGTGGTGTTACCCAAAATAAGTCAGTCACCCTACCTATTAGGTAGGATGGCGTGGCCATGTCCCACCTCAATAGCACAAACATGCTTTTCAGATACTCCTGCCTGTATCTCTACATCCAGTTAAGCATTTTCCCCAGCCTTTCCAACTCTACACACACTGCAGCTTTGATCAGAAAGGACTTTTACATCACACTCTGGGATCACATTTAGGCCACCATTCTTGATGACCACAGGAATCTGGAATGACCTCTGGAACTCCTGAATCCATTCTTCTTAGTCCTCAGGGCCTGCTTTAATTTAAAGGACCAGGCAACTTTCAAAAGACCTGTCCAGCATAACACTTTGCATAATGAACATCCCTAATGCCTGAGAGTTTTCAGCCTCTTTTTTCAATGATTCACAGTGCCATTTCTTGCCTTGGTGTGCCAGGGGTAATTAGACATAGGACACTGACTGAGAATGTATACTTTACAGCTCTAATAATCTTTCTGGTTTACTGGAACATCAATATATCAGGGTCTTGTAGGGCACTTCCCCCTATTGCCTGCCATTCCATTCCTGATTTAGCATCACACTAAAACAGATACAAAAACAATAAAAAATAAATATGCAGACCTCACCAAACATCATGAAATCAGGGAGCTACAGTATGCATGGACATAATAAAAGATATTAAACTGCTGTGTGCTGATGATGCCTTTAGGCCAAAAGATGCTTTTGTTGGGGGAACATTAATATGAGATAGTATCTGCATTTTCACCAATGACAGCTTAATGTTATTAAGAACCCCTACATGCTTCTGACTTCCCATAATACCCTGTACAACTAATTTAAGTGCTACCTGTCTTTTGTTTTCTCATTGTATTACATCCTATACGTTGCTTTTAAACATGGTCTTATGAAGACCACCAAACATATTATGCTATAATAACTAGCTAAAGGTACAAAGCTTATAATTTATACATAATTTAATTTTCTTTTACCAGGTGAAAAATACAACTGAAATAAAAAATGCAACCTCTATTCTTTTGTCAAAATATATGTAAATAAAAATCTTTACTAAACTATCACAGGGAAATTTGAATTAACTAGCACAGGCATGAAAATAGAAAAATTATTAATTGAACATATATAAAAACAATTTTGGAAAAAAATAGATTCACAGTGTTTGTTGTGTGGACCACCATTTGTAGAATATGTAGGAAATGTATGAAAACAGTAAAATCATAAAGGTTTCATTGCTTTTTGGTCTGTGCAAGTTGAAACAAATGGTATTAGATTACCTGTCAATAGCTGCCTGCCAATGCATAAGCATTTAAGAAGACTTAAATTAGATTATATTTAAACTGAATCACAACATGACTGAATGACTGATAGCCGTTAAAGTTAAAGTTTCACATGGAATATTAAGTTATAGTATACTAATTGGAAAGAAAAAAAGGTCTCACTATAAAACATTAGATAGTGCATTTACAAAACTGCACCTTCCAGTGTATCATATATTGCTCACTCTCTACCATCCCTGCACAAGCATGGTGAGTTTTTCTACTGGCAGAGGCAAATGGTCTCACCTTGGGCAGCAGGAAACACAGTGCCATCCTATACTAATCCCATTCTCAGTTCTCAGTTGATTCTATCCTCAGCTGAATTCCTGTTGCTAGGACCGATGGCCATATGGAGCTGTTCAAAATTTTGTAACAGAGCTTCATTTCAATGACTAAAATATCTGTTTGTCAACAAAAAGTTGGACCTTCAACTTCTTTTGTATCGATCTAGGCCTAATGTGACAGAATAATTTAGATGTAATGTGATATAATTTATATGTAATAGTAAGTACAGTATTTTGGTTTGCAGTGTGTACATTGAAATATAAGATTTGGTTTAGGAAAAATACTGAGATGGTCAAGTAAATAATGAATGTACCAGAAGAAAGGTTGATGTAATACACAAAATTTACTGAAGGATGACTAAGAAGTCAGCAGATGTCCTACACAACTAGAATGGACAGTTGTTATATACAGAGAAATTTCAAGGGTGGTAGTCCAACTCAAAGGTATAAGAAGAACCAGAAAAATAATATGATTGACTTTTATTTATATGTCATTTGGGTATAAGCTGATGAACCAACCAGAGTAAATGTGACACTCTTATGTAAATTCATTAGCTTATAAAACAGACCTCTACCCTTAATATTTTAATTCCTCTTCATGAAGTGACATTAAAGACGCATAGAACAGTTCTTCTCTTGTCTGGTTTCTAATATTAAGAGGTTCTAAATTTAAGATGTTTATTAATATATATAAATTTAATTTCTTCCACACTGTGAAGCTGGGTGTGGGTAACTTCTATGAGCAAAAAGTAGGCTTTTTCGTCTTCAGTTTTTCTGTCATGTTTTGAATTTGGTAACGGTGTAGTCAACTTCTCAGCTCTCAGTCTTTCTAGCATAACAAAACCAAAATGAATGCATCCCCATAGAACCAGTGAATGCAGGTCTATCAAATAATCGCCAGGTTCTTCTGTGAGGCTAATTATGCAACCTGCATCTTGTAGACTTGACATTGTTCTCAGCCTATACAGTATGTTATCAACAGACCCACATTAGGTAAGAACACCTTTCTTTCCATATACGACACCAATCCTGTTTGATCTTATCTTTGTCCATTCATTCATATTTCCATGCAATGATACCAAAAACAAGCCTTGCAAGTGGCATTTTGGTGACACAAAATGAAAGAAAAACAACAAACATAGAGGATACATATTCAGATAGATAGATAGATAGATAGATAGATAGATAGATAGATAGATAGGTCATACTTTATTTGTCCCAAGGAGGAACTTTATTTTTTTACAGAAACTCATTAAATAAATTACAACTACAGACCCCTCTCAAATATTTCACGTAATTACTAAAAAGCATGAAAAATTTGCTGTTGCTTTGAATGTGAAACCTAACATAATAATGCATATGTAAACAACCAAGTTAAGTTTTATTGGAGTCAGAAATATCAAAACAAACCTTAATTAGGCAACTAATTTAATAATTAAAGTAATTATTTGAAGTAAGTTTCAAGTATTGCTAGATTTTCTGAGCAAAATTTGGGGGTATTTTTGGGGTCCAGGAATATTTTAAGTTTCGTCAATTTAAATAAATGATACGTGTTCACATTATGAAAAATATACCTTATGAAGGGGTTTTCAGGAATTGTTAAGCTTCTTAAAGCAACGAACACTGCATATATATATATATATACTGCTGAAAAAAATTAAAGGAACACTTTTTAATCAGAGTATAGCATCAAGTCAATGAAACTTCTGGGATATTAATCTGGTCAGTTAAGTAGCAGAGGGGGTTGTTAATCAGTTTCAGCTGCTGTGGTGTTAATGAAATTAACAACAGATGCACTAGAGGGGCAACAATGAGATGACCCCCAAAACAGGAATGGTTTAACAGGTGGAAGCCACTGACATTTTTCCCTCCTCATCTTTTCTGACTGTTTTTTTCACTAGTTTTGCATTTCGCTATGGTCAGTGTAACTACTGGTAGCATGAGGCGAAACCTGGACCCTACAGAGGTTGCACAGGAAATGCAACTTCTCCAGGATGGCACATCAATGCGTGTCATTGCCAGAAGGTTTGCAGTGTCTCCCAGCACTGTCTCAAGGGCATGGAGGAGATTCCAGGAGACAGGCAGTTAGTCTAGGAGAGCTGGACAGGACGATAGAAGGTCTTTAACCCATCAGCAGGACTGGTATCTGCTCCTTTGGACAAGGACAAACAGGATGAGCATTTCCAGAGCTGTACAAAATGACCTCCAGCAGGCCACTGGTGTGAATGTCTCTGACCAAACAATCAGAAACAGACTTCTTGAAGGTGGTCTGAGGGCCCAACGTCCTCTAATGGGCCCTGTGCTCACAACCCAGCGCAGTGGAGCTCGATCGGCATTTACCATAGAATACCAGAATTGTCAGGTCCACCAATGGCACCCTGTGTTTTTCACAGATGAGAGCAGGTTCACCCTGAGCACATGTGACAGACGTTGAAGGGTCTGCAGAAGCCATGGAGAATGTTATGCTGTCTGTAACATCATTCGGCATGACCAGTTTGGTGGTGGGTCAGTGATGGTCTGGGGAGGCATATCCATGGAGGGACGCACAGACTTCTACAAGCTAGACAAAGACACCTTGACTGCCATTAGGTATCAGGATGAAATCCTTGGACCCATTGTCAGACCCTACGCTGGTGCAGTAGGTCCTGGTTTCCTCCCAATGCACGACAATGCCAGGCCTCATGTGGCAAGAGTATGCATTGAATGGCCTTCACGATCCCCTGACTTAAACCCAATAGAACATCTGTGGGACATTATGTTTCGGTCCATTAGGTGCCGCCAGGTTGCTCCTCAGACTGTACAACAGCTCAGGGATGCCCTCATACAGATCTGGGAGGAAATGCCACAAAACACCATCCGTGGTCTCATTAGGAACATGCCCCGACGTTGTCAAGCATGCATACAAGCTCGTGGGGGCCACACAAGATACTGAAAAGCTTTTTGAGTAGCAGAAATTAAGTTTTTGAAAAATGGACTAGCCTGCCACATCTTCATTTCACTCTGATTTTAGGGTGTCTACACAATTGAGCCCTCTGTAGGCAGAAAACTTTTATTTCCATTAAAAGACTTGGCATCCTTTTGTTCCTAAGACATTGCCCTGTCGTTATTTGTATAGATATCCAACTTCATATTGAGATCTGATGTATCTAATGTGTTTCTTTAAAGTGTTCCTTTAATTTTTGTGAGCAGTATATATATATATATATATATATATATATATATATATATATATATATATATATATATATATATACATAGAGTATATGCTGATTATACTGTTTAAGTAAAATGTATGATATTCAGAGTCATTGACTGCCAATAGGACAAAGGTGCTGCTGCATGGAGACCTGCAGAATGGATTGTTGGATCACTTTCATGCATTTTTGTTTTTCTAGGTGTTTATGTTTTTAACTAATGGTCTGTTAGCTGTAACCATGGCTATCTGGTTGTTAAGGTCTGGATTATTCTTGTTACTTCCATCTGCTGCGGATTTTTATCTGTAGCAATATTCTAGACAAAAGTATTTGAAACAGACCTCTTTGTACAACATTAGATTACAGCATAATCCAATGAAAAATCAAACAGAACCAGAATTTAACAGAATACCATTTAATCACAGAGCACACACACACATGGCTCATAGTCAGCATCCATCCTAACATGCATAACTTTGGAATGTGGGAAGAAATCAGACTACCAGAAGGAAACCCATATTGATATGAGAGGAACTCAGATCCCTGGTGTGAAGCACAAAGACTGGCTTGTGGATGACCTGATGAGTTTGTACCAGATGAGATTCTTCAAATGAATACCCACTACCTTCAGTAAATCTGTTAGACTGTGTATAAAAATGGACATCAGGTCTGCTAAGGGAAGTCCTCTTAAACATAAATGTTTTTTTTAGGCTATTATTTTTGACACATTTATAGATGTGTTTGTTGTCTCGTTTTATTCTACAAAATAATACATTTCTTTACTTACTGCTTTCTAATGAACTTCTGAAAATTAACATATTACTAACAGACATTGTCAATTCATTCATTCATTCATTTTGTAGCCCATTTCATCAAAATAAAGGCTTGCAGGAGGACCAGCACCTAACATGGCAATATTACAGTAGGTGCGAGGCAGGATCAAACTCTAATAGGGGTTCTAGCACATTACAAAGCACGCTTACACAAACACTTGTTTTTTCTCTAAATTGGCTGTGTATAAGTGTGAGTATGTGTGTCCTCTGATGAACAGACCACCCTTCCAGTATTGGCTTCAGCATTGCAGGCAATACCAGGAGAGACTATAACCCTCTGCAGCCCTGAATCAAATGAGTTTTTATCTTGTTGTTTTAGAGCATTTTTTAGTCCTTTAAAAAGAAATTTACATTTACAAATAGAGAATGATTTCCATTTTCATGCTTAAAAGAAAAGACTGAATACAAAAAGGTCAAGAAAGTTGTCCATGGTCACAGATGAACTCGCTCACTGATCCTGTATCTGTACCAAAAACCTGAAAGACTTGCTCTCTCCTTAATTAATGATTTGTACTACCTTTTATAAACACATGTCATTTTCTTGACTTTTTAAAAATAATTCCTTCACTTCATAAGGGAAGGCATATTGTCTGTTTTGCATACTGTAACCTGTAACCCTCATTTGCAAAGTTCAGTGAACTTCATGCTGTTGCAGTAGGTGTTTCAACTGGTTGTCTTAGACACTGCTTTGGTTAATGAGGACTGCAGTGATGCCACAAGGATGTTTATGTGAAAAGGATGAAATGAATCACTTTATTATAGATACAAAGAAGGCAATGCACAATTGGAAAGAAATCTGTTCAGTAAAAGATATTTTTAGAGAAAGCATGAAATTTTGCATGACACTAATGGGGTCTTCTGGAGGTAACTGAATTCAAACACTATAAACCCTTGTGTCTAATGAAAAATTTAGCAATTAGAGAAAAAGAGTAATATAAAGTACTGCATCAAGGGAGTATTTATCTTTTTCTGAGAACAAAAATAACAAAGCAAATTTCTAATTTTTATAATCTGAGCGCTCAATTGACATAAAAGGCTCAATCCATTATTAAATTCACTTAAACTTATTCAGGTTCACAGGTGCCTGAGTCTATTCTGCTATTCTAATTGATTCAAACACAAGGCATGAACCAATTTTGGATGGTGCACCAGTTATAAAAGATCATTTGTGATCAATTTCTAAAAAGAATTTTTGTTTACTAGTTAGAAAGATTTATACAAAGAGTATCCAAAGAGACCCATTCCTACATTGCATGTTTGAACCTGTTTTAATAGTTGCACAAATTCTTTGTCAGGATACAATATTACAAGTTGTGTGTTATGTTTATAAGTCTACTGATAGCATAAGGCAAAATGCACCTAAAATAAGGTACTGTATGTATAAAAATTAAATGCTACTATCTTTGTCTCAAAACACAAAAATGGCAGGGCTCTTCTTGACTCTTGAAAATCATAATTTTCTTTTAATTCTACATCAACTTATTTCTTAACACAATCTAATACAGTATCACAGGTAGTTACATTATCAATTGGAATAAGGACAATAATCAATATGGGGCACCAGTATGCTTCGTATGGTATATCTATTTATAGTCAGATATATCAGTTAAAATTGGACAACTGGTAAGATCCCTTGGTCTTTCTTCTTCACAACCTGAAGTTATTTTAAGCAAATTATGAGATACAAGTTAAAAAACAAATTCCCCAAAACCTCCATTTCACAACCTCTTACAAACATATACCCACTGGTTAGTTTAATTTAACTTAAACATAAACATTCTAACAGATAATAACATTTCTTCTTAACTTTTCCTTTTGCATTTACATATATTTCCAAAAGATCCCAGCATGTAATTATTTATTTGCATCCCAGACTTGAACTGTTTCCTTCAAACATATTTTTATTGAAGTCAGTATGTTTAGCATAAATTGGTTCAAATGAAGTAAAGATCTACAGTAACAGACACCTTTTCTAGAATGGTCTCAAACTCGGTACATAATGTCTTCTAAAATTTTCACTTCTAAGCCTTTGTAAGCCCATCTTTTCAGCCTCATGTAGGGAGTCAGCCAGTGTGGCTGCTCCCTTTCCCCCATCATCGACAGCCTGATGTCATTGCCTGCCTCTTCGGTCCATTTTGCTAAACCCCTGCTTAAATACACACAATGTTAATTTTCTCTTATGGGCTCTATAATACAGTTATAATTTTGGCCAGGCAATTTATTCATTAAAAGCTAAATCTTAAATAAAATATTCCCAAAATAAAACACACTTGTTAGATATTATGAGTCTTATTGCAAAGATTTTTATGTTAGTCACAATACTTTTCTTGGAGAGATGTCAGCATGCTTTGGAGTCCATAATATACTAGTTTCTCTACTAGGCAAGTTTGTAATCAGAAACAAATTGCTTTTTAAATTAGTCTCTATGTTTCTCAATAGGTGGGAGTGAAGCGGGGTTGTAACATTTAGTGCCCTGTGTACTGAAGTGTCTGATGCATTTCCTTCCAGACACACACTTTAACAAGGAACTATTCCAAACTTACAACTGAACAGACTTGCTTAATAATGTTCCTGTTTCCTTGTTGTATGTCATTTATTAATCTTAGTGTGTGTACATTTACTTTGCATTTCTCATTAATGTAACTTCTTCATAATACTTCCTAATATACTGAATGTTCACACTTAGCTATTCTCAATGTCTTGTAAGACCTAGATTAAAAATGACTTCTTTAATAATGTTAAGACAGTTTGCAGAAACTCAGCACATCAAAGGGCTAAGGCATGTGCAGACTATGTTCAGTCATTGCCTCTTTTAGTTTGATGGCTGTGTATATGAAGAGGTGACTAAAAATCATGTAGTTCTCACCAAATCTAAAACTGAGATACATTGGATTCAGAAAGTATTTAGGCCCTTTCACTTTCTGCACAGTTTATTATTAATTTGAAATGGGAAAATCCACTATTTTTACCATCAATCTACACTCAATAACGCATAATGACCAAGTGAATGTTTTCAGAAAGGTATGCAGATTTATTAAAAATCAGAAACTGAAATCTCATTTACATACTATAAGTATTCAGACTGTTTGCTGTTGCACTCCAAATTTCACTAGGTAAATCCTGTTTGCTCATCCTTGGGGTGTGTCTAGAAGTTGATTGGAGTCCACCTGTTGCTAACTGAATTGATTGGACACAAGGCACACAACTATCTATGCAAGGTCCCACAATGCACAGTACATGTCAGGACAAAAAACAAGCCATAAAGTCCTGGGAACTCTCTGTAGACTGTGGTGAGGCAAACATCAGGGCAAGGGCATAAAATTGTTTCTATCGATTTGAATGTTCCTGTGAATTTAAAGACATTTGAGACTGCAGAACAATATTTAGAGTTGGCTATCTGGACAAACAGTAACCAGGCAAGGAGGGACTTGGTCATGGAGGTGATCGAGAACCCAATAGTCACTCTAACAGAACTTCTCTGCTGAGTAGGGAGAACCTGTCAGAAGGAAGACCATCTTAGCAGCATTCCATCAATCAGGCATTTATGGTAGAGCTGACTACACGGAAGCCAGGACTCTGAGACCATAAGGGAAAGGATTCTCTGGTCAGATGAAACAAAAATTAAACCTCTTTGGGCAGAACTCCAAGCACTATGTCTGGCAAAGACACTGCTCATCACCTGCCTAATAACACCCCTACAGTCAAGCATGCTATTAGCAGAATCATGGGGGTGCTTCTCATCAGTATGGACAGAGAGACTTGTCAAAATCGACAGAGAAAATCAGAGAAATCCTTAAAGAAAACCTGCTCTAGAGTTCATTTAACGTCAAACTTTTCAACATGACAATGACTTCAACATACCTCCAAGACAACACTGGAGTGGCTTCAGGACAAGTCTCTGAATTTCCTTGAGTGGCTCAGCTCAAAGCCCAGACTTAAACCCCACAGAACATGTTTGGTGAGAACTAAAGATGGCAGTTTACAGATGCTTCCCATCTTGTCTAACAAAGCTTGAGTTGATCTTCCAGGAAGAATGGGATAAGATGCCCAAATCCAGGTGTGCAAAGCTTTTACAGACTAACCCTAGAAGACTCAAAGCTGTAGTTGCTGCCAAATTAGTGTCTACAAAGTACTGAGTTAAGAGTCTAAATACTTACATGAAATGTGAATTTTTGAATTTTGAATTTTGAATAAATTTGAAAACGTTTCTGAAAACATGCTTTCACTTTGTCATTATGGGATATTGACTGTAGATTGATGGGCAAAAATGGCAAATTGATGCATGTAAATTAATTCTACAAAGTGTGTAGAAAGTGAAGGGGTCTGAATACTTTTGAAGTCTACTGTAAGCCTAAATTTAGGTGACAAACAACACATAGCAGATTTTACTGTGTCATTACTCTTTTAAGAAAGTGTGCTATATTACATGCTGATAATCAATGTCACCTGAAGTTCACTGGTGTCTGTGTGTGGTAAACTGACCTTGCTGGGCCAAACCATTGGGAAGAAGACAAAATTCAAATGATCAGTAGGTGTTACAATATAAACTGTACAAAAAGTTTGTACACTAATACGGTAGTAGACCTACAAACAGTGAAACAAGAAGTCTAATTAAGATAGAATTTCAATTAGAAGGGCTCTAATCAAAAGCTCATTTGAGAGTAACACTGGCCCCCATTGTGGCTCTTCTGTAAGGTTTGGCACCAAATGTAGTTTTTTTTTAGTCTGCCATTATCTTCCAGTGATATTATAAATGTGCAGTATACTGCAGAACTGTTCTTGCCTGCTCTTCATCTCAAGCACGTTGTGCTTAGGATATCCATTTTAGATACACAACGGCAAGCAAAATTACAAGGTTTAATTAATACATCATTTCCTGTAAAGAAAAAGTTTTTGTTGTGGTGTTGACTAATGGTCCTTGTAAGAAACAAGAATTTCAATGTATTTGTGGCATGGAGTAAATAAAATAAATTGGTCTACTCTGTACATATGAAATTCAATGCACTGGAGCGAGATTAATCAGAGTCTCTCCAGCAGCAAAAGTAACTGACCTTGGGACTATCTCTGTGACCTCATGCATGATTAATAAATAAATATGAAACTCAAACCATCTACTGAGTTGGGCTTCTAATCTCATTATAAGTAAGTTGTGAACGCTCTGATAAAAATGGTTTTGGTCTGAAAGACTCTTACTTTTACACATTGATTAGAAGTAATGCATGTTCTGTATGTAATACTAAAGGGACCCTAGAGATAAGAGCAAATTTCACCGTAAAACTGCGAAGGGCTGTTGAAAATGACAGCAAAAGTACACTTTTTCATTTGCTATCAGACCTGCCAGCTGTTGATAGGATGATGTAAATGATTTTTATAAGATTAAATGAAACTTGAATTATACAGGCATCAGCTTAGTTCCTAGAAAAAAAAGTGAAAAAGTACTTTGTGTCAGTCTTGTCAGGATAAAGGAATGATGGCTTGTATAAAGTACTAATCTTTATTATGAAAGGGCTGCTTGTGATACTATGTTTGCAAAGCATAATCTTGAGTGCTGTGAAACAGGATTCAGAGGATTAACTGATTTAAATTGATGTGAGGAATTAGGCACAGGATGCTAAATTAAGGTCACTCTTGTAATTATGTAATGCATATAATAAATTTGCCGAAAGAACAGTGAAAGATTTTTCATGGGCTTGTTGTTTTAAGGAAAAGGTTTGCCACTACAGTTGATGTGTCTTCTTCAGAATCCATCCTGATATTAAAAGGCATGCACTACATTACGATGACAAAAAATCTAGCATTTTAAATGTATATAAAATAATTTTTAAATAGCTATAGACATATTGTCAATTGCATTTTCTAATTTCCACTTCTTGCCTGCCTTTGATTATTTATGTCTAATCAGTTACCAGCTATCATTCATTGGTTATCATCAATGAAGCTTTTAAAATTGTATTCAGCTCTACAATGAAAACTTCAGCTCCATACTTTGATAGATAAGGAATGTGTACTTATGGAAAATCTGTACTGTATTGTGAGTGGCAAGTACCCAAGATGTGTTTACTAATTCCCATATTGTATACACAATTCATGGAGTGAATTCTAGTACATTTTTTCTACTATTAGATATTGCGTACCTTTTCTTTTAAAAACAGTAACCATTACATTTCTGCAGTTTCTGCCAGTGTCTTTGTGGGTTTTGAGAGAGATAGCCAATTTGAGAAAGAGAATGATTAGGGGGCCAGAATGACTAGGCCATGGTTGGCAGTTTAGCCTGGCTATCACGATACACCCTACTCTTTACAAAGGATGCCCAGGGATCTTTTATGACCACAGAGAGTCAGAACCTTGGTTTTACATCTCATCCAAATGATTGTGTTATTTTTACAGCACAGTGTCCCATTCACTGCACTGGGTCATTGGGATCCATATTCAGACTACAGGCTACGTGCACCCTGATGGTCTCACCAACTCCTCTTTCAGCAGCAACCCAAGCTTTGCTAGATTGTCTCCCATCCAAGTACTGGCCAGGACTAAACATGCTTAGCTCCTGGTTTGTCCGCCATGCTGTCAGGATATCCCCCAGCACTCTGAAACCCTGAGTTGCATTAAGCAAGTTTAAAAAATGAAATAATGGTATAACTGCAAAACTAACAAGTAGAATTGTGAGGTACCACATCCAGGTTGAATATGCAAGATGGGTATTTGCAATCCCTACACACAACATGTCTCTGCTGCATTTAAGTGACAGGCAAAAGTCAGCTTCACCTACCACACTTTTCCAAAGTTTTACATAATCTCTATGAAAGTTCACAAGAAAAAAAAATATTATTTCACAAAACAAAAAAAATCAAATGGCAATTTTTCAAAAAATAGTTTGACACCATGTCCTTGGTGTGAAAAAAATAGTAACGTATGATTTATTCTTCGGGCGGCACGGTGGCGCAGTGGTAGCGCTGCTGCCTCGCAGTTAGGAGACCCAGGTTCGCTTCCCGGGTCCTCCCTGCATGGAGTTTGCATGTTGTCTGCGTGGGTTTCCTCCCACAATCCAAAGACATGCAGGTTAGGTGGATTGGCAATTCTAAATTGGCCCTAGTGTGTGCTTGGTGTGTGGGTGTGTTTGTGTGTGTCCTGCCCAGGATTGGTTCCTGCCTTGTCCCCTGGGATTGGCTCTGGCAGACCCCCATGACCCTGTATTCGGATTCAGCGAGTTAGAAAATGGATGGATTTATTCTTTTTATTGTAGACTCTCAGAAAATGATGCGAAAAAATCTTAAATGGCACATATAGTCAGCATGTATGTCCATGTTAAACAATGTTAGGGGCCGCACAGCTTCTAAAAAAGTAAACATATTGAAGTCTATAACTATGGCTGGTAACTCTTGTGTACCCTTATGTTACTAACCAAAGGAATGAAAACGTTTAAAGAGCCCAGTGCATGTTATGGTGTTGTCATGCTCTGATGTTTCTGAAAGTTTCTATAAGTTTCTTCAGGCAATGATATGTGAAAATCAATGATAAATAAATATGTGAGATGTACACTAAGCATGTGGGTTTGTTGGGAGCTACACACATCACCTGACACCTTTCCACATTTGATAGAGCACAGTGAAGGTGGATTTTAGTCACTAAATAATAACTTTCTCTTTTCTTTTTTATTAAAATGGCTTTATTGTAAGTTAGGTGAATATGGAATGCATATTAAATGCATTCTGATGCTTGTATTCCCTTTGTATTCATTTATATTTTATAAAGAATGAGGGAGTATTAGGATTGTTTCATACCTAGAATATGCCTTTTAAGTGCATAATATTAAACATTTGAATATTTTTCCAAATACTAACCCTTAAATTATATCTAAGGAGTTTTCTTACAGAGAGCCAGCTCACTCTCTGTTTTGAATAGTTCTAGTTTCAGCTCATCGTTTTAATTTGTCACCTACAATACCATTTTGTGGCATCGTAAAAATAATCAAAAGGTACTAAAAAGGATTATGTAAATGTTAAGTGAGATTTTTTTTATGAAAACTTTCTAATTTTTCTGTTCTTTAAGAAAAAAGCCCTCTCAATTGAAAATCAATAGCTAATTCAGCCAAGTGCATCCGTCCATCCTGCAAACATATTTCAATGGATTTTTGAAGTTCTCCTTTGAGCTGTAAAGCTCTGAAGATTAATTACTGTTGCCTGTCTGCCTGTTAATATTACATTCAGATGACCTCCCAGATGAGAGGCCTTTTGCCTGAAGATTGTAATATAAAACTAAGCACTTACCATAATCTTGAATGTGTCTGTGCAGAAGAATGTATAAGTTTGCATTAAAAAATCTAGTATTAAACAGTATAAAATAATTAATTAAATGACTCTTCATTGTTCTTGATGTTTCAGAATATTTCATCAGTTCTTTAAAGAATATATATATATAAAAATGCGCATATGCTATTGAAGTTAATGTGCAGTGAAGTTCACAAGAGGAAGATCTAACAACATCAAGCAGCTCGGAATCAATTGATACACACAAGTTTAATTATAACCTCAACAAAAAACATTGATTGACAAAGAAACATTTTTTCAAGTTTTATTAAGCAAAAATATTGATTTTTTTTGACTGTCAAATAAGATCAATCTTTAACTCTTATTTAAGCAAGCTAATTTCAAAACTATGATACACCAACACATCAGAATAAACAAATCATGCCGATATATTTTGTTAAATAAAACAGCTTTAGATAGAGTGATCATTTTTTGTATAATAAGGGTGTGAAAAATGTTAACATAGTATTGTCTTTACGGGGAAAATCTTACAGTGGATTCATAAAGGGTCATAGCCATGAACCCAGAAGGAGTGTTTGTTTGCCTGCTTTTTTAATGGAAATGAATGCTAAAGTGAGACCTAACTTTGTGTTTTTACAGAATATGTTCATGAGCGGCCAGCAGTCAGATGAGTCAGGGCGGAAAAAGGGAAAGACTCCACCGGAAAGAAAGTGTGAAAGAGAAAGAGATGCAACAATGGGCAAAGAAGATGCTACTGGGGCTGCTGGCAGCTTGCTAAAGCACTCTTCTAAAATGCGCACACTGTTGTCAATTAACTGGGAACTTGTTTGGTATCGGAAATCTTTCTGATTCTCTCTATTGCAGGTTCTAGAACTTAGAAACACATTGCTGTCTTGCTAGAGAGAATAACAATAATAATAATAATAATTCTTTACATTTATATTTTGTCACTACTCAAAGCCTCTTTCATAGTAAGCGGGGAGCCACTTCAATCACCACTAATGTGTAGCATCCACCTGGATGATGCGATAGCAGCCATTTTTGCACCACTACACTCACTACAAATAAGCTATTAAGTGGTGAAGGGGGGTGACATTGGGATATACACTGCACTGCCCATAGAATTTTGATGAACACAGAGTGTCAGAAGCACAGTTTTGTTTCTCAACTGAAAGACGGCCCCATTTTTACAGCACGGTGGCCCCATCACTGCATTGGAGCATTCTTCTGAAACGCATTGGATATGGTTGCTGTCACCACTAATAATAAGCTTGATTTGCTTGATTTATTGCTTGATTTTGCTTGACAGCCTAAAAAACTTTGTTAATAAATTAAATTCATCCACTGTTACAGCAAACAAATATAAAGAAATGTAATTGTCATAAATACAGTGGTTTATACATATAGAGATTAAGCCAGTAAAAGAAACTGGAGTTGGTCAGTTTGAGTTAAATAAGATTTACTGTATTACAAAACAATAATTTTCTTTGTACCTCAACATCAAAACTAATGCAATGACCAAGCAAAAATGTTAATGATTTAAGTATAATGTATAATCTCTTAACTTCTACCTGTGTTTATAATATCACTTCATAAATGGACCACTTTACATTTTAAATCTGCCAAAGAGTTTTTCATAGGGAATTTGTTGGTTTTGCTGGTCACCTTGTTCTCCAAATATTTTCCTAAAAATTTGGTGTTTGGCTACTTTAAACAAACTTTTTTTCTCAGTGCCCTATGATGGCTTGTGAGGCCAGCGTGACATCACAGAGCCGTTGTAGCCAATGTTGATGAGACAGTTCCCTGAGTGTAAAACGCTGATCCTAGCAGTGGGCAGTATGTCAGACCAGCTGCTATACTAGATGAAATACTTCTTTTTGTATGGATTTAGTAAGATCCGTTATGCTAAAAATTAGCTGGAAGCTTGTGAATATATCTGTCCATCCATCTTCCAAATGATTATTTTGAGACTAGTCCAACAAGCATAGGGTGCAAGGAAGGCACAATTCCTGGACCAGTCCATTGCAGGATGAACATACAGACACACACACAAGGGCCAATTTATCATCGCCAATGTTAAATACGAAACATGTGCACAGGAGGAAACTGGAAATTTATTGGTGTATTCATGTCGTACAAATCATGTCTTCTATTCTAATTCTATAAATTTTATCTCAGCTAGACATGGTGACACAGTGGTTAGCACAACCCAGGTCAATATTTGGTCACAATATTCGGTCAAGCATAATTGGTAGATATTAACTAAGCCCTGAGAAAAACTTAAGACTAAACTTAAGACAGTTGTAGCATTTTAATCCACTCAAAACTAATTCACTTTCTCCTTCTCCACTGACTTCATTGAACTTGGCAAAATGCATTGAAGTTCCTAAACATTTCTGTGATTTCCACCATAATTTGCAATTGCCATCCAAGAGGCTTTTGTGAGATTTAATTTTCCAATTTACCTTAATTTGTTCCCTTTCTTAATAAATTTCCACAATTAAGTATTAGTTTTCATTGCTACAGTTACACTCTATTGAAGACGGTGAAGAAGTTAAAGCAGCTTCTTCCAACTCTATTTATTTAGTCACTTACCTCTCCATTTTCCACTATGATTATTGTATGTGTAGAGTTTACAAATACTTTGTGTTTTTTTGAGGTTGCAATCCTGGCACTTTTTTCTCATATTCCTAAGGTATTACATTAATTTGAAACCTTTAAATAGTCTGAGTATTAGTAAGTATACATTGTCACACACGTGCGCATGGGAGGCAGCTAAAGGGCTTGAGTGAAAGCAGTTCTGAGGCAGGCCGGGGTGTGGCAGAGTGCACTGACTCTTTTTCTCACTTCCCTGTAGACCATCCCTGGGAGACTCCACCTGGCTCTCTTGACATCACTTCCGGGACCGAACCAATGGAAACAGACCTTACCGGCTCCGGCCCCCCTGATGTCACATCTGGGCCTGATCCAATGAGTGAGGAACACGTGCTCGATTCATTAATTTGAAACCTTTAAATAGTCTGAGTATTAGTAAGTATACATTGTCACACACGTGCGCATGGGAGGCAGCTAAAGGGCTTGAGTGAAAGCAGTTCTGAGGCAGGCCGGGGTGTGGCAGAGTGCACTGACTCTTTTTCTCACTTCCCTGTAGACCATCCCTGGGAGACTCCACCTGGCTCTCTTGACATCACTTCCGGGACCGAACCAATGGAAACAGACCTTACCGGCTCCGGCCCCCCTGATGTCACATCTGGGCCTGATCCAATGAGTGAGGAACACGTGCTCGATTCCCATGACCTCACTTCCTGTCTTCCCCTTTAAAAGCCTGCCCTTTTTCCCTTTTCCCTCAGTCTTGTTTTGGACTCGGTTGTATGCACTTCAGTGCTCTGTATTACTACAAAACGATTTTGCAGCCAGGAAACCAGATTATACGGGTGGCTGCCCCAAACCTTTATCGGAGTATGTCTCATTTAAATGACAACATATATCCTGGAAGAGTGACATTGACACTCTTGAGATATACTGTGGCCCCAATCACACTAATAATGGAAAAAGCTAATTCTGGAAAATTGTGGACGAATCATTGGACTATCATCAAGTTAAGAGGGCAACAAAGAGACTAACGTGGCTCTGCTAGAGAGGGTTTGTAAACTCCATATGATCTGTATTTTATTTTATCCAAAGTTTATATTATCCTTCTAAGACCTGGTTTTGGTTGTCACTAACAGATAATGTATCATTGTTTTCAGCTTTTTTTCCTTTTTATTTTTGCAGTTCTTTTTGCATCTACACAGACTACTCATTTTTTGTTAGTGCAAGTTAGTTGTTATTTATTGTAGATAATCATAATAGAATGGTGGAATACTGACCAAAAGGTGTGAGTGAAATGAGGTAGCAGGGAAGTAAGGGTAGCTAAATCAGTTATTGGGATTGTGAGTTAGTTAATTTATATACATCTAAATTCAACTATTAAGATCTCTAAAGGAAAAAGTTAGAAACTAAGGAAAAAGTGAATCATATCAAAAAGAGGTACTAAGTAAGTAAATCACATTCAATCAATATATTATACAGTGGCTAGCACTGATGCCTCACACATCTAGAATACTGGATTCAAATTCATGTGCTGCGTGCATGGATTTTGCACTTTCTCACCATGAGGTTTCTCTCTGCGGTATTCCGCCTTTTCCTCCCATATCTAAAAAACATGCGTATTATATGATTTTAAATTAGTTCTACAAAGGCCAGTGGACTGGCATACTATGCAAGGATTCATATCATGCCCTTGTTGATGCTGGAATAGCCTCTGGTTCTCTTTGATTGTATTATGAGGGTTTTAGAATATTATATTGTGTTACATTCAGTCTGGAAAAACTGGAAAGAAGATACAAGCAATTATCTGCAATAAGAAATCATGCAGGGGAATCCAAGCCAAGAAAATCATTTGATATTTGTGAAGTTTATATCATGCAATACGTTAGTTGGTTTCATATGTTTTACATTTTTAGGGCTATGAAAGTACCATCAGCATGCCACCGTTTTGTAGGATGGTTCTTGCTTGGGCACCTTCAATTTGTAATACATATATTCAGTATGAAGTGTATTTTATTGTTTATAGAAATGATCCCGTTGCTAACAGTTCCAGGATTCTGTAACTCTGAGGCAGCAGCATTTACAGCATTCCACCTTATGTAAATTCCTATTATTATGACTAACTGAAGACATGAACATCATCTCGTTAATCACGGGTGACCAATCCAACAAATGACTGAATATAAAAAGTAAAAGCTGGAGTTGATAAATGTTAGATTAATGTAATTCAATCATCAGCCACCTGTACACTGAAACCAACCTGTTAGTGAGGACCAATCATCTGTTTCAGTCCTAAACAGCTCACTTACAGTATATGATCTTCAGGACAAATTTCTAAAGAGCATCACTGTTACTGTTATAAAGAGGACACATGCAGCTTGCAATAGCAGCTTGCATTTTTCCAAGTTACACTATACCCTTTTCACAGACAGAGATTCTTGTAAGCTTGGGTGCAGCAGATCAGCATGTCTGCTTTGAGATGTAACTAAGACAGACATGATTTTCCCCAGCATTTCAACTGACAAGGAATATGGGACTTATGTGAATGTCTGCCTCCAGTGGTGTAGCTAGAGTTCGTGCCACTTGGGGCGGGGCGGTGCTTCAATTTGCCTCCCTCCAACATATCTGAATATGTTAACCTATTTAAATAGAAAACTAAAATGACATATACAGAAAAATAAAGATCAATTTTGGATAGATTTATTCATATATAGAGAAACAGTAATAATTTTTCACATATAATAATTTATAAGCATCACCTAGACAAGAATATAGTATAAATGCACTGATAAGCCGTGTTCTAATCATTAATTTAATATAATTACGCTGCGAAAACCAGAACCAGTGTAGTGTAAAAGTGATAAGTGGGGATGTTTTCTGCACAGAGCAAGAACACATTCAGATTCATAATAAAACAAAATTATAAATTTTAAATTGGTTGTTTAGCTTCCTAGAAATTATTATCGGTGTAATGTTTATTTTTATTTTTGTTATTGCCTCTGTGGATTGAGCCCTGGACACAGACAGACGGACAACGCTTTGTCACCCAGCACACACATATTTATTTACAAAATATACAACAGTCAAGTGCACAACCCAGTGCCTCCAGCACCAATTCCCCAAATTCCAGGCCTCACAGTCCAGTGCCTGCCTTCTTCGCACCGCCTCCACTCTTCTCCAACACGACTTCGTCCACTCCTCGCCCGACTCCAGTCATCGAATGAAGGGAGGCGGCCCCTTTTATACAAGCCCGGATGGGCTCCAGGTGCTTCCTGCCACACCTCCACGGACACTCCCCTGTGTGGCGGAAGTGCCAGCTGCGCACCCGGAAGCCCTCCGGGTGTCCCCAGTCTTCTTCCCCCCAGCACTTCCTGTTTTGGTGCAAGTACTGAGGTGCAGGGCTCTTCAGGCACGGGGCGCCCCCGGTACCACCCCCAACCATCCGCCACAGTACCCCACCACAAGCTGAGACCCCTAGGGGCCAGCGACCCATCCCGGGAGGGCAGGTCCTCCTCGGTGGAAAGCCGACACGCTCCAGTCCTGGGCCTGGTCCTGTAAAACAGAAAACAGAACAAGGGGCGGAGACGTTGCCCTGACGCCACCACTCGGTGCCTCTCTGCCTTGAACAGGGGCAACGCTCCCCCCTCTGACCGGCACCCCGGTGCTTGCGACCTCAGCCTCCCCTTCAAGATCACCATGTCCCCCGTGCCGGGACATCGGACAAGACCGCACACACCCCCATCACCTCAGCCAGCTGTGGGGTTTCCCTCTGGTGGTCCCCAGTGCAACCAGGGCAGTCGCCCCCTCGTGGGCTGGATGAGGCGCAAGCCCTCCTCCAGTCCTCCTGGGCGTCCCAGCTGGGTACCACCCCCAGCCGTCCGCCACACCTCATAAATTTCAACTGCTGTGTCTGATGCCTTCACAGAAAGACAGTCTGAAAAATATTACTGAAGCATTTGTGGATAAAAATCAGAGAATTTTACTTTTTTCCTTCATGCGATTGAAAAATGGAATTTGGAAATTGTATTGAGAAGCCTTTTTAAGTTCAGTTAAATACTTTACTGAGGTTTTTCTATTTTTTACTAATGATTAACCCACTACCCTCTATTATTCGTAGAAATTTCATTTCTGCTTTATTTTGTATTTTTGTCTTTTTATGTTTGCATTTTAATGTTTTGCTCTTTATGCTTTTATTTGTTTCCCTTTCACTTTTTGCTTGCATTCTTATTATGATTCTGCTTTCAATTTTTTGTATATGTATGTATTCTTTTTGGTTTTATTTTTATTTGTATTTCCTTCTTTTGCTTGAGTTTTCTTTTATTGTTGTTTTTTTACCAATTGTGTCCACCATACATGTTTTAAAATAATTTCAAGGCTTACATTTGACACATAAGGGAGGTTTTCACATGTCTGTGTAATCTGAAAAATGAGAATTTCATAATATTTTGGTGTTATTTTTGGGGTTTTGAAATTTCTCACTTAGATCTCATTATGGATTTTAATACTGTTCAGATCCTATGGGAATAGAAAGAGCTAAAGTTGGTCAAACGAGTTAAAAGATTTGTGCGTTTCCCAAATTACTGTAGACGTTTCATCAAGAATTTTGGTACAGTTACAACTTTCATCATGGCTCTGATGAAGAAAACGCAATCTGGGCAAGGGAAACACGAAACCCATCTACTACTCTTAAAGATACTTTAGTTTTTCACCTGTCCTACATCATCCAGATTATACTGTTCCATTAACACTGGACAGTTAATACCTCTAATGTTGTTTCTAAAATTTCTACTTTTTCATGGCTTTCTTGTGCTACCAGGTTTTAGAACATATACATTCCAATTCTGATAATGGTTTTCCTTAACTAACTTTATTTAATTTAATTTAATTATATTTGCACCTTTTGATTACTGTTTTGTTTTACACAGGTGCTGTAATTTTGTGGAGTGATCACTTACACCACTGCTAGATAAACAACAGGAAAGTGAGCAGCCATGACGCCATGGAGTCATGGGAATAAAGGTCACAACAAACATTTCCTGTTCATGTCAGTTGGTTAAGAGAATGTACAGACTACATACAGCATGTTGCAGCACCCACCACACGACAAACCACCTGGACTGGATCCTGAGTGCAGTGGTGCAACAGATGACACCTCAGCACCACACAGTGCCAATCCTGGCACCAACCCCTGAGTTTTCCCCCACATAGTTGGAGGACCTGATTGCAGGGCTGGCTTCAGGTTAACGTCATACCCAGGATGGAGCAATTGCAGGTTAAGGGCCTTGCTCAAGGGCCCATCTGAGTGTACACAGCAAATACTACAAAGTTGCTGTGTTGTACTTTTGATTGTGTTCTTGGCAAAATAAACCCATGTATTGCAAGAACTGACTAAAATTTAGAATTCTGATTTTTGGCTTGATGATTATGTGATTAACTTCCCAGTTATGAATCCTTGCTTGTTTTCTCCTAGACGTCTTATTTCCTGATTCTATTCTAAATTACTTTCTGATTCAGTCTTTCTGGAGGAGCATAATGTCACAATAGGAACAATTCTGTTGGTGATTTATTGATACGGGCAAGGTGAATCAATGTGCTTACTTTTCAGACAAACTCATCTCTATTGAATGAAATAGTAATGCTGAAAATGTCAAAATGTTAGCCATAAACTGTCATCGAAGAGGGCAGCACGTTGGTGCTGTGGTAACCCTACTGCCTCATAGTAAGGAGACCTGGGTTTGCATCCTGGGTCATTGCTGCATAGAGTTTGCATATTTTTCCCATGTCTGTGTGAGTTTTCTCTGGGTACTCTGGTTTCCTCCCACAGCCCAAACACATGCAGATTAATTGGCCCTAGTGTGTGGTCGGGGTGTGTTTGTGTTTATTTTCCCTGTAATGGACTGGCACTTGTCCAGGGTTTGTTCCCGTCTTGCACACAATACTAGCTAGGATAGGCTCCAGCAGTCCCCCGTGACCCAGTTCAGGACTAAGTGGGTTAGAAAATGACTGACTGACTGACTGTCATCAAGGACTGGTAGCACTGGCTGGAATAGGCTGAACACTCATTGTAATCTGCACAGGCCATAAAAGCTCATCATGTTTTAAGTTAGCTAGTTTTAATACTAGCTAGGCAAGTAAGATATTTTCTTGCTGGTTCAACTTTGTGAATTTTACCTGCCTGAAGATAAAAATATCAAGGTAGGTGTTCTGTGAAGGTTATAAGAGGACGATAACTGCATTAATGATCCAGACTGGAGAATAAATTTGGGACAGCAGTCACCCTTAAAAATACAGAGTAATTGCTCACTACACTAAAAAGACATTTGTTAATAATATCATATTATAGTTTTTAAAAGTCCACAGCTTGTCCCATGATGATTACAAAAAAGTATATTATGGTGGGATCATAATGTCTTTCTTGGCTGGTCATCCAAGAATCTGAAAGATACTAGAGCTTATTAAACTATATTTTCATTTGATGTCAAAGAATATATATTGTCATATGTGATGTGCAGTAGATTTGAATATTTCCCCACAGTTCCAGTTGTTTTTTTAGAGCCAATCTCACCCCAAGTCAATCATATTCAGTTATTAAGCTTAACCCAAGGCAAGCAACCTGTTAAGGTAAAAAGAAAAAACAAGCTTACAAGTCCTTCAAATGCATTAATGTATGAGAAGCAGTTTTTTGGTTTTTTTCACAAACTACTACAATGCGAAATTTCTATCACTAAATAAATACATTGCTCATCAGATTTTTAATGTGTCAGTGACTTTTTGCTTTGAATTAATTTATTTTCAAAATTTTTACACTAATTAATAGTAGCATTACATTTTAATAATGGTATGAAATAACCTTTACTATATTTCAATGCATATGCTTTTGCATTCATGGTAATTGTTTTTTTTAACAAATTAAAAGCTTTTGCAAAATGCCCAGAGCAAAAGTTGTACAGGTCAAAATTTCATGAAACCACTGTGGTGTAGACAAAATGAAAAGCTTGGAGAGGGCTTGCCAGGGCATGGGGCCAAAAAGGAAGAAATTTCAGACTGCCTACTAACTAAAATTCTCAAAAATAAAAACAACATGTCTGGAAAAAAACAGAGCAGAATTGTAGTTCAAAGGGGAAGTTGCAGATGCAGAAGAACAAAGAGATAGCAACACAAAGGACAGAAAATCAAATCGCTATAGACATGGTTTTTTTTGGCTTTAAAAGAAAAAAGATTTTGTGTTTTATACTGTGAATGTATTTCTGAAAAAGTTTGCATTTGTTTTTAAGTCAGCGTTAATCTTAGGTGCAGAAGAGTTTTTGAACCTGCCTTAGGTGATCTTGCTTCTAATAATTAAAAACAGATTTTGCTTTATAATGTATAAATGTTACTCTAAACCAAGATTTCTTACCTCTGGTCCTGGAGGGCGCCGTATCTGGTATACATTTCATCTAAATTTCTGAACTGAACTGATCTAATTATTTGTTCAGTTGGAAGTATTTTTTTTTCAACATTACATACAGATGTTAGAAATATTCTTAAGTCATGCTGTAGTTTATATAAGTCAGAAACTAGAGAGCAGACAAAATGAAGGATGATGGTAAAATTACTAAATTGCACTACCTTTAGCTCTTCATTCCCATAATCTTTTCTTATAATTTAACTTTCTCTGTGATTTATTGAGAAGGTAACTTATAATTTTATTATTATTATTATTATAACCCACTATAGCATTCCTGTATGTACAGACCAGCTCATTGCCTTGCTTTAATAATGTCAGCGCATGCAAACAATTCTTTATATCCAGCTGTGGAGCCTGATCACTGAATGTCTTTATTTTGTTACCTTTTAAACACTGCCAGAGCCTGACCCTACCGTTCTTCGTTTTCTGCAATAACACAATACCACTCAATCATTATTTTGTAATTGGTGCAATTATTTAATCAAGCGACTTCCTGCACAAAGAATTAACAGATTACAGAAGGTTTCAAATGTCCCAACTGGAGTCAAAAGCAATAACATCAGCTCTCCTCTACAGTCTCAATTATCCTGACTTCATATACAATAATGCATTATCTTTAAAATTCTGCTACTAATTAATACTTTTTTTAACATCCCATATTATCACCATTGTTGTCTTTTACAGTGTTACCTTCTCGTCTTCTGATATTGCCAGGGACCTAGATGTGACCATACATGATTGTCTCTTTCCACTAGATTCCAAATGAAAACTTTTGTTTTTCCCAAACAACATCCATATGCCTCTGCACCGCAATACCTACACTCTCTACTCTATCATTGTGTTGTTTTTTTAGCCTGTCTACTGACCATTTTTCTCATCAGATTGCTCATGCTGGAAGGTAACTCTCAATTCTCAAACCCAAAATATGGAATGAGCTTTCCATGATCATAAAAATAACTAAAAATCTCAGACTGCTTAGACTTTCTGTGCTTGTTATCTTCCTTAACTGTTAAGAAAGTTCCAATTACAGTTTTTCATCTGTTCTTGGAATTGATTATAGTAATTCTTCATGTACTTTTACTTTCAGATTTGTTCTCTATAGCTTGTGAATTTTGTACTTTCTAAAAACTCATGGCATGCATTATGCTTTGTATGTTGCCATGGATACAGGCATCTTCTAAATAAAGAGCATTAATAATACATTTTTGCTTGTCTTATACTAACATGGAAGACGCTTCTGGGCTCAAGCTTGCCATATCTTCTCAGTTTTGAAAAGCTCCTTGTGAAAGTATTTTAGGGATCTCATTTGGTACTATAGCTCCAACTTTCTGTCTGTCAAGTAATGCTCAAAACATGCCTGAAAGCCCACTTTTCCTCACAAGTGTTTTAGCTATATCTCTTGTCAAGCACAAGTGCATAGGAGGCATATTCACGGCTCTGAATCGAGTTGTACAATAACTCCGGTAGATGAATCAACATTGTCGGTAACATGTTCACCTCTTATGTCCGTGAAAACGAGGATATCCTGCAAATAACATTGATGCTGCTTCCATGTTTATTTTTATCATATTTTTCTGTAGAACACATGGCTGGTACTGACGTGCTGCTTCTCAACTCTTACAGTCAATCTACTTGTACATCCATTCAGTTAATTTTGTATTTTAAAATTTTGTATGGTTCTCTATTATTTATTTCCTCCTTAATTTATTATGTCTGAATAATATGCTGTGCTTTCATCTCTTTTGCTGTCAACTGTATTTTCCAGTGCTTTGTAAAGCTTCTTTTGATGGTAGTACAGTGGTAAGCGCTGCTGCTTCAGATCTTCATACTGTATGCTCAGGGTCTACAAGCATAGTTACTTTTTGTAGTGAGTTGGAATGATCTACCCTTGTCTATAGGTGTTTTCTTGGCATTGCTCTGGTTTCTTCCAATTTCTTAAAGGCATGCATTACAGGAGGACTTGCTTGAGAAAGTGTGGTGACTCATTGTTTCTAACTTTGTGTATCCTGCTCTTTCTTACACAAAAACTGTAAAATAATATGTTTTGTTGAGAAACACTTTAACAAAAATTTCCATCTTTAATTAAAAAGGGGACTACTGAATACAGATATTAATTAAGAAAACAGAAAGCAGAAGCATCACCCCTCCATTGAGCTGAACCTAATTATATAACTTTTCTAGGCCAACCTATCCAGGGCTGCAGCTCAACCTCTTGTCCAACTCTGAAGTACTCTCAAGTACTCCCCTTTATACCGCCTACGTTCTTTATCACCATCTTTCTCAATACTTAGTTCCTCTGTTTATGAGAAGATGAAAACTCCCTGTTGGACTCGCTTTCATCTGAGCCATGCAGTCACACCTGGGGTTCAGAGCTGCCCCGCTTTTGTCACAAAAGACATCAGGCAAGAAGCTGTTCTAGAGTTCCCTGGAGTCCCTTCATCCTGGAGGGCGGGTCTCATGCCATCACTTTTGTCAAAAGGATATCAATGTATTATGTACTTCTCCTCAAACAGCATGCTTTCTCAAAGGTTCCCTTGGCTTTTCTGTTACTAGGGGATCACCAGACACCTACCATATTGGAGAATCACAGCATTCATCTGCCCAAATTGCATTTCTCATGTACTAGTGTTGTTTCCCCTGCCTACTGTACTGCTGTGCAATTCAGCACAATTACAGGGCTTATTACTTTATATCAGCCTCTCTGTTTTTACAGTGGTAAGTGCATCACTGTCTCCTTTGATAATCTTATGCAAGACGTAGTGCTGGTCTCTGCCATTCTGATGCTAACCCTTTCTCTCTCAGCAGATCAAACCCTCAAAAAGTGTTTTTATGTGTGCTGATTATGCTGCCTATAACTTATGTATTATTGGTTAATTTGTCTTGGTGCCATCTGGACTGCAGTGTGCATTGAAAATGGGAGATCAGATGAATGGATGAATTTAATTTATTAATTAGACAGATTAATTAACTCATTAACAGTTAAAAGAGGCTTGGTAGAAATACCATTTTTAATGAGAGCCATTTTATTGATTAATTAACAGGGGTATTTTTGGACTTATATAAAGTGTAATATTTTACATGTTGGGCTGGGTTTTTCACAAATGTATTTGTGAAAGCCTAGAGTAATATTGCAATTTTTTAAGAATTGCAGTTATACGTATATTATGTAAATTATACAATTCCTCAGACCATTCACCAAAACAGTAAATTCTGTTGCTGGAGCTAAGCCAACCACTATAATGACACTGCAAATAAAAAAAACTATTATATTAAGACAGACTAATAAATAGAGGTTGTGACAGGAAAATATATGCATCAAAGTAAGCTGAAAGTGTTGTTGTTTTGTATTATTAATCACAAAGGAATCTTTTCAACAAATGTACTTTAAAAGCCATTCTGTGTTCATTACGAGATCAAGTGACAAACCAATGCTTAAAGAGAATGACAATGAAGACTGTTCTGCAAGGTCATGTTCCAGATTCCAGTAATGCTACTTGATTATGTCAAAGTTGTTTTGTGTATTATTAGAACTTTTCTGCATTTCAGTCAAATATAGATTGAAAGAAAAACATGCACATAATTCAGCATCGGCCCTGACATTATTTAAAGGAATGAAGGAAAAATGTATGCTCCACTGGAAAGTATTTCGACATCATTTGCTCAGATTCCCTGAGGCACAATCCGGGAATTGTTCTCATTAAATGCTGGTTCATTCATAAAAAAGGAGATGGATGAAGTCATACAAGAACCTATGGATAAAATATCACTTTTAAAAAATGTGAGCATGAAATAAGAAGGAGGCATACACCTAGGCTTGTCGGATTGATGAGACAGCAACATTAAAAAATGATGTGAAAAAATTAGCATTATGTGAAATGTTACAGTTTTTGTTCCAAATATATATATATATATTGTGTTGGATGGCTGGGGACCCGATCCAGCCAGGATACCTGGAAGGACTTGGAGAAAGACGATACCTTCCCTAGGCCACGAGTGGGTAGCCGCCCTGGTTCAGATGGTGGAATCAGAGCTTAGAAGCTCAACCCTGTGGGGGTCCTTGGCCAACGCAAGGGGGTGCCTGGAGGAGTATAGAGTCTTGGATTGCAGCACTTCCACCACACTCAGGAAGTGTTGCCAGAAGTTCATCACAAAGCACCTGGAGCACATACAGAGCATTATAAAAGGGGCCGCCTCACTCCATTAGTCAAGCTAGAGTTGGGTGAAAGAGGATGGAGATTGTGTGAGGAGGAGTGAAGGCAGCAGAAGGAAAAAAAAGTTATATAGTAAGCCACTAGGGGGCGTACTGCCACCCTAACCCCTGACAGAGATAGGCAGGACACAGGTTCACACACCACCCGTATTTATTTACAGTCAAAGTACACCAATTACCAACACCACAATACACAGTCCATTCCCTTCCTTGCCACTAGTCCATCTGCTTCCATTCTTCCTCAGGCTTTCTATTACCTTCCTCCTGACTCTGGCCCCTCAATGGAGTGAGGCAACTCCTCTTATTCAGGTCCTGGGAGTGTTCCAGGTGGCTCATCAGTATTACCTGGAATCACTCCCAGGTGCGCTGGGGGTCCTCTATAGAGCCCTGCAGCTCCGTCTGGCTTCCCCCACGGAACTCAGCAGGGCTTCACCAAACTCCAGTTCCCAACATGCCCTGTGGGAATCTGTGGTGCCATAGCCACCCAGGAGGGCTGCCCTCTAGTGATCAATGCCCTCTCCCCTGGTCCTTCTACTCTGCTGGTATCCTGCCCAGGTAGTGGCTGTGGCTGCCCATCACTATATATATATATATATATATATATATATATATATATATATATGTTCGTAGTCTGAAACATGATTTGATTGTATGGGTGGTTACCTACCAGGTAACGCATGTGGTGTAATTACTCCAACCTCCAGGCTGTCAAATAAAAGAACCACATGCTGTGGCGTCTGTATGCCTGATGAGCCCAAATAAGGTTGAAACACGTGTCGCGTACTCTTTGCATTATTTGACAGTTAAACTATATAATATTCTATGATCTGCTTCTCGCGACTGAGAGCGCTTGGCAGATGTTTGCCGACTTGCAGACCAACCACATGCGTTACCTGGTAGGTAACCACCCATACAATCAGATCGTGTTTCAGACTACGAATGCTATGAATGTAATTACTCCAACCTCCTCCACGCTGTCAAATAAACGAATCACACGCCGTGGCACAGCGTAAAGTGGTTTTGCCTCTGACGTCTGAGGTTTGATCCCCATGAGGGGCTGCAGTGGAATGTGTACGCGTGATGAGCCCAAATAAGGATCGAAACACCTGTCGCATACTCTGCATTATTTGACACTAAAACTGTATAACATATATATATGTACAGTATATACCTGTATATATATCTGACCTGAACATATGATGAATGATGCCTAACTCAAGGTATCTAGTTTATATGCAATCCCCATTGTTTGCACAACCTTTTCAACAGTATCTGCAGGGAGCTGCAACGTTCTTTTGAGCACAGCCAATTTTTTTTTAATTCACAATAAACAGATAAATAGGTTTACTTCTGTAAAATCCATTGTTTGTTAAGATATGTATTGGGAAACTTCAATTCACAGCTTTCTTTGTTCCAAGATATTCTAAAATAGTGAGCAGAACATTCAGCTTGGTCATGTTTTCAAGCATGTGGGTGACGTTCAGGATGTTGTAATTAGAAAGGCATTAAAACAATAATGAAGATTCCATAGAAAGTATTGCATTTTAACATATAAATGCTAGTCTTTGAAAAATGTGTGTTGACATTATAGTAAAAATTTCACTGCATTCTGTACATATGACAGAAACAACCCTATTTATCTATTAAACCTATAAAACAGAACAGCATTCCATTCGTTTCATTCTAGATAACTTTGGGAGGCTACATAAGAAACATGTCAGTAGAATCGTGAAAACTGATCAAACGTGCACAGACCATTCTATAATCAGGAGATCCTGTCATTAGTTTTGTCATTATATGTTGTTAATATTATTTTTAAGTGAATCTGGCAAATTTTTATCAATGTTGATTCATGGTACTACACCAGTGATGTCACTGGTTTGCTCTTTTTTGTATACAAAAATGACAGAATTGTTTCATACAGCATTTCCACATGAAAAATGTCTTTTGTCAATTAAAAGATAGTCTGTTCCACTTTGATTTCATCATTTTATAACCATGGATCTTGATGTTATGTTGTCTGAACTTTAAAAGTAAAGAATCTCTCTCAAACAAAGAATACCATTTTGTTAAAAATTAATGATTTCAGACATAAGAAAGTGATGGCTTCTGTGTGGACTAAGTCACATCGTAGCCCTTTAACAGAGAAGGTCTCATCTACGAATAATCACTGCAAGGTAAGAAAGTGCCAATAACCATTAACTGGTCTAGTCTTTCATTTTGTACCTGATTAAATAAAAAGAATGGAAAAAAAAAAAGAAAAGAAAGTGATGCTGGAGTATTGAACTAAACAAACAACAAAACATTTATTTACATAGCACATTTTCTTATAAAGGATGTTTCTCAAACTGCTTTACAAGATGTCAAATAAGTAGTTACATGCAATGAAAAACAAAGTAAAATAAATAAGAAAAAAAATGCATGTATATTATGTAAAAATAAATAACGCACATTTAAAGAAGAGAGGGAGAAATTGAGTCCTTAAATATGGAATTGTCTGTAAGTGACAGACCAATGATAAGGTCATTTGGCCAGGGTGGACAGAAAAATAATGTCACGAAGAAAAACCTTTCACCATGTAATAATCACTTCTGTAGGCTTTGTACAATTTCACTATTCTTGCACTCCTCAAAAGAACAACCTAGTTTAACTACATCTTTGTACTCAAATATAAAAACAAAACTGGTATAACGCATCTTGTCATTGCCTCCATCTTGTCATCATGTTATGGCATCCTCTTAAGCCAATTTTACCGCCACAGAACCTATCCCAGCAAGCTAGCTGGGATAGCTAACACTGGACAGGAAGCCAGCCAGTCCATTACAGGTCACCACCACACACAGGACTAATTTACCCACGCATCTCCGAAATATATGAGATAACCCAGAAGAAACCTACACACTGTAAATAGAGAGAATGTTTAGGCTCCTCAAAGAGTATGTCACAGCCATAATTTTTAAAACCCAACACTCTGGAGCTGCCCTGTAAAATATGTAGTTTAATATAATTTAAAATTATATCTACTCTATATGTATGAATCCTAAACCTAAAAGTGCAACAATTTTGTGCAACGATTTTATGTGACGTTTTAATGTCACATTTTTTGTCATGCTTTATTTTAAAACTTACATGTTTTGTATCATTCTTTTCAGAATTTATCGAACTTTAATGTGATGTTGTTAGATTTTCAGATTGTTATTCCATTTTTAAATTATAAACTAAAACATCAAGAAAGACATGCTTTGAGCATAATGGACCTCAGTTTAACGGGAATACTCCAATCGGTGAGAGAGTAAATATTTTATCCTCATTTCATGATTTTTACTCCATTAAATAATTAACTATTCTTTTACATATTTACAGAATTTTGTGATTTTGACTTCAATAAATAATAATTTTTCTTTTGTACATTTACAGATTTTTTTTTTGTTGTTCTTTATTTCGCCTTATACAATTTCTCGTATTAGGAATTTGTTAGTTTTCGCATACCTCTTGGGGTCAGAGCGTAGGGTCAGCCATTGTACAGCGCCTCTGGAGCAATTGAAGGTTAAGGGCCTTGCTCAAGGGCCCAGCAGAGTAGAAACTCTTTTGGCAGTGACAGGGATTCAAACCAGCAACCTTCGGGATACCAGCGCAGATCCTTAGTCCCAGAGCCACCACTCCACCCTACTAATATTCTGGCTGTAACTGGGGGTTGGGCACCAAAGGCACCAGGGGCTTGGGTGCTGAAGGTGCCAGGGGGACTTGCCCCCTTAATGTAAGTAAAAAAGATTAGTTGTATTACGGTACAATCCCCCAACCATGCATAGTAAATCAAAATTCTGAAACCTTCTGTATTGCAAGAAAGTATTCAGCAACAATGCACTGCTGCCCTTTAACAGACTATACATTTTATGTGGATTTGAAATAGTTTAAAACAAACTATTAAACTAAAAAAAGCTTCCAAATGCTTCCAATATTTAAAACTACACGTAAGTCTACCATCACTAGATATTTAAGAAACTTAAAGGGCACATTTTTTTTTTACTTATTTGTGGAAGTGTCAATTCACTGGGAAAAGAAACTCAAAGGAATACCAATTTGTCAGTATATTTATGTGTTCCCTGCGACAAAAAGTGTCCCATTCAAGATTGACTGTTGACCCTTAAAAGGAATATGTGAATTCACATAATCGAATGGTGAATTATATGTCTAAATGCAGTGTTAATAACTTTTTATATTTAGTTTGAGTGTTTTACTGTTTATTCTAATCTACATTCAAATGATAATTATAGGTTTTCCCATCATCCTCAAAATATGTCTCCAAAAGGAGCAGCAGATAAATAAGAATGTCAAACATGAGGGGATAAAAGGTTTGAGATTAATTTAATCTCAATATCTTGACAGATATTATTTAGTGAGGCATGTATGCAGGGTTATTCTCTGATTACTGATATATTTCTAATTTCCCGAAGTAAACTTTTCAAGTCTTGCTGAAGCTTCATGTTCAGTGAGGTGTAAAACTGAACCAGAAGCAACTGAACCAGAAATAAGATTCTCATTACTTCTGAGAAAGTCCGTTAATATTCATTGAAGTTTGAACTGCTTGTTTGTTGTCACCAGTCATGCTATCATTTTTTTCAATTATGTTCAGTTTTAGATAGTTCCTTTTGGAGAAGCTGTTTAAAGGTTTGGAACATGTTTTCACTGCAATGCTGATAATAAGCTCTGTAAGCAGTAAACCCTTTGGAATTACCTGTATTCTTAGATTAATTTGACATGAATTGTCAAATTTGGGCAGCGTGGCAACTCAATGATTCGCACTGCTTCCTCCTTGCTCTTAAGTTTTGGCTTCAGTTTCCAACCTGGCCCCTTTCTGTGTGGTGCTTACACATTCTTCTTGTGTCTGTGGCTGCTCTCCAGCAGCCATTCTTTGACAGCTTTAATGCACGCAAATTGGTAACTGTAAATCAGCCTCATATAAGCAGCAGTGGGTATGCAAGTACTGTAAATGTGCCCTTTAATGGCATGGTATCCCGTCCAGGGTTATTACTAATGTTGTAGGGATTGGCAGCAGCTCCTGTTCATGAGAATATGTCCATCAAGAAAGTTAAAGGGTGTGATTAGACATTTGTCTAATAAAAGAAATCTTATTAACATACAAGGACAGATTTATACTTTACAGTCTATTTAATAGCAATTTTCAAGCATTAATGTACTTAGTGGAGAACATCACGTGAACCTCCAGAATAATCAGCACTGTACATACTGTACATGGGGCAATCTGAGTCATGTCTTTCAATCACTGAGTGACGGCCTTCTCTGTAAATAAAACACGAGCAATGTTCACTTTTAGAAAGTGATCCTAGACATTGTCAAATAAGAAGTACTCAGAAAAAGAGATGTTATAAAGTCTTTGACATCAATCAGTAAACAGGTAACTTATGTCCAAAGTGATTAAAAATTTAACACTCTTTCTATTCTTAGGAGGGCTGATTCTTCAACAATACTCAATGTAAAAGAGAATACCTCAGATTGTGAGGATGGTGCTTCTTTTTTCCTGAATCATAAAGAGTAATTTTATCTGCAAATTGGTATGGCTTTTCATGCATTTTAACTTGTTTGTCTGGAGGTAAATGATCCTTCAGAATCACACCTTTGATGTGCCTTGCCAAAAACCAGCAGTAACCTATTAAATACCAGGCTGACCAGTATCAATCTACATAATGTAAGTGGTGTGTTGTAACAGCACTACTTAACACACACGTCAGTCTCCAAACTGATTGGCTGAAGCAGAATAAATCTGCATTTTAGAATGTACTTGTTTGGAACGCTACATGGCCAGTTTCTACTGCTCCCTTACCTTTCTGTTCTTTACATTTTATTTTGTGCTTTTGATTTGCTCCTAGCCCCATGTTCTTTAGGTTTTTTGTTACTGTGGGTAGGCCCCTTTATTAAAATAATGCCCTTATGTGCCTTATGTGTTGCTGCAGTTACAGTAGGGATAGTTAAAGACACCTTTGCCACTGACTTTCTGCAGTGGCATTAGTTGTCTTTTAACTGTTCAAGTGTTTAGCAATTATCTTTGACATCCCATTATTACATTAACTTCCCTCTTATCACAGTAATAATAATGTACTATATGATTATTTTAAAATCATTAAAAAGAAAGCATAGCATACTGTATATGATGAATTCCAGTACAGCCCATGGCAGTATGACAAACTGACAGTGTTTTCCATTTTTGCTGTTTGGTTTTATGAAGTACTAGCTGCCCCCACTACGTAGTAGTGAAAGAGGACAATGAGGAGGGCCCTGCCCAGCTCTCTACTCCTGATGTTATGCTTTCCCCTCCCCTCAGCCAATAGTCTCTGTCTCAGTTTAGCGTGAATATATCACTCCTGTAAGGGAAATATCATTCTTAGTACATTGAGAGAAGTCACAAAATCAACCGGAATGTTTAAGCAAATTATAGAAAAAAACTGTATCTAATTTTGGTTCTCTCAAGGCTGGTGCATGAGTAAGGAGGGCCCCACCCCCCTCGGCCTGCTGCAACTCTCTCAGATTCGCACAAATAAATCGGTACCAGAAGTGAACTATGATACATAGTGCACTGAGAGAAGTCGCAAAATCAACCGAAATGTTAGAGCAAATTATAGAAAAAAACCCGATCTAAATCTGTTAAGTAGTTCTCTCATGAAAAGCGGACAGACAGACAGACATTGGATTTAATATATATAGAGACGTGAGTCATGAAATAGATTTTTTTTAAAAAAATCTATATTGACTATGCTTAACAATAATGAAAATTATGTGAGAACAAGGAACATTAAGCTTTCATGTTGGTAACAACTAAAATCACTGAATATTCTCAAAGTTGTTGAAATTCCTAAATTATTTGATGATAATGAAGATGTCAAACTGGATACAATGCCAGATTAAAACAGTTTCTTCATAAACCACTTCATTGTATAGCTTCAAGAACAGCACAAATAACACTCAAGCTGCATCTAAAAGTTTCAAACCTTTGCCTCAGCAGTTACCTGACAGATTCTGATCAAAATGAAACTGAAAAATTATTCTTTATATCTGTTTAACACAGGAAACACAGAGTATGGCACAGTGTACAGGAAGGACAAGCATTAATAAGTAAAGGCAACAACAAGAAGATCCTCTAGTTTTCTTAAGTGAGAATGTCCTTTTGAATAAATGACATGTGAAAAAGTTCCACAGACCATGTAATGGATAGTAAGTTGAAAGTGTTGTGGGGCTAGCATTTTAGATTGAGGGAAAATTTCAGGATCAATAATTATTTTCTTGTAAAAGTTCATGAGGATGACAGCATATCTTGCTACAAAACCAAAGTGCTGGTATTAATGAAAAGAGCAGATAACTAACATGTCTTGAACACAATTAACCAACAATCTTTTTTTTTACTTAGTAACCATTTCTGTTGGTATTCTCATCAATGTTTGTGTGATGTTTCACCATTTCACCCATTCCCATATGGCATGTAGGGCACCATTACTAAATCATTGAAAACAATAATAAACAGAACATTTTTACTGGACTCAAAGGCATCTATAAACTGCTAAATTCATATTATTGCATTTCAATGCAAAAAAAATCTCTAAAGCTATTTTTGCATATGTCATGAGTTAATATGCCTATTTTGTTAGGAAATCATCAAAAAAAATAATATGATTAGTAGTTTTGAGGCTAAGTAATATTTTTGCTTTGATGACAATAATCTACAGTAATTATTGAGATTAATGCAGATATAGAGAATGTTTTTCAAATGATAATGGCCTTGTGATGCCATTTATGAGACACAATTACCATTACAGGATGTCTGAAAGGTTTGATGGGGAAAAATAAAAATATTTTTTGGCATATAATATGTTACCTAACTGAACCAATCCTTTAGATGATAATTATTTTCACTGACAATAGAGTGAAAAACAGCATTAATCAGAAATTTAAGCAATGATTATTTCAGAGTGAGAGATTGTACATTTAGCACGAGGGCAAGAAAATAAAACAAAAAATGTGGAAGAGCAAAACCATAGAAGGTAGTTTTTTTTAATGCTAAAAAAGATTCAGAAATAAAGACTGCTAAAAGTGTGAAAATGGTTTGAGAGAAAGTGGGACAGACTATGTTTGACAGGATTCAATATTCTATATAATTGCTTAATATCTGAGCAATTTCTGTGTAATTAAAATAAATTATATAAACGTATCTTTGCACTGTAAACAATTTGCAGGGTTTTACAATTAGGAAATCTGCTCCTAATTAGACAGAAGTTTAGAAGTACTACTTGAACATACTAATGGGGCGACATGCCGAAATGTGAATGGTGCATCTGTCGAGGGCTACTTGTCCATCTGAGGCAACAGCAGGTTTACAGTGTCTTGTAGGTTCACAGGCAACTGCAAACTCACCACCTGCTCAGGCAACACGTTTGTTGCCTGATGGGTGATGCAGGAAACATTATAACTTGGCCACTAACCTGGCCTCGGCCCGACCTGTTTGCTGTGTCTGTGTGTAGTAGAGCGGTAGCTCCTGCTGCAATAAATAACCTTGCTGCTCCTGTTTGAGTTGAATAAAGCTGGTTTTCCTGAAGTCCTTAGACTCAGCCTTATTTTTTGGGTGGAAGACAATGACTCATGTGTAATAATATATATATATATATATATATATACTGTATATATATATATATATATATATATATATTGTAAAAGGCGCTATATAGTGCCCGACCCAGCACAGACCACGCAGAGGCACGTGTACGAAAACACACAGGCTTTTATTTTTCTTCAGCTGTGTGACACGTCTTCCCCATGCCACACAGCCCAAACACAGTCCCAAAGCACAAGCAATACACTTCCCTCTCTGGTACCACCACTCCTCCCAGGCAACCTTGTCCCCAATTCTGGCTACCCAGTGGTGGAGGCTGGCTCGTTTTATACCCCACCCGGAAGTGTTCCAGGTGCTTGACCACCTGGTCCTAATTGCACCTCCGGGTGGGGCCGAAGATTCGTCCAGCCAGGCTCTTGAATCGTGGCAGTGCCCCCTAGCGGCCACCCCCTCTCCCAACCAGGCTGTAGAGGACTCCATGTCCCAGGTAGCCACGTGGGAGAGTGGGAAATGAACATTGGCCAGGGAGGCTGCCACCTAGCGTCCCGGGGGGGGGTAATGAGCTGTCCATGATGGCTTCCCCGGAACATATGTAGCAGGGGCGTCCCAACCGGGCATGGGACCCAGCTGTCTGTCACAATATATATATATATATATATATATATATATATATATATATATATATATATATATATATATATATATATATATCCATCCATCCATTATCCAACCCACTATATCCTAACTACAGGGTCACAGGGGTCTGCTGGAGCCAATCCCAGCCAACATATGGCACAAGGCAGGAAACAAACCCCGGGCAGGGCAGGGCACACACACACACACCCACACACCAAGCACACTAGGGACAATTTAGACTCGCCAATGCACCTAACCTGCATGTCTTTGGACTGTGGGAGAAAATCGGAGTACCCAGAGGAAACCCACACAGACACAGGGAGAACATGCAAACTCCATGCAGGGAGGAGCCAGGAAGTGAACTGGGGTCTCCTAACTGCAAGGCAGCAACGTTACCCACTGTGCCACTGTGCCGCCCTATATATATATACACAAGAGAGTTATTCATCAGGTTCTGAGCTACACAAATAAAACTTAGAATTGTTATTTTAAGAACACTTTATTTTTGAATTTGTAGAAACAATATTGGAGGCTTTTAAAAAAACCAAATAATAGGAAAGATGTCTGAAGTGGATTGGGTATAATTACTGGATTCAGGTAACCTGGGGCTCAGGTGCTAATAGGGGATGTGTTCAAAGCTAATGCTCTGAGCCCATTTTTTTAATAGATTTTCCTTCCCACTGCCATTTTCTTTCAATGACTAGTCTCCCCATGCAATCTCTACTGCATCAAAAACTCCTATCAGGTCAACTGAAATGGCCAGTGACGAGTCCACCTCCCACCATTAGTATGCAATATCCATAACTGAAAACCAAGTAATGAGACAACTGAGGAACCTACACACTGGAAAAGCTGTTCTGAGCTGAACAAGTATGTGTTATCCTCTACCACCTGTTCAGTATGCCCCTAAGGCTCTAGAAAGTGCCGCTGCTGTGGAAAACATCCTGCATTGTTTCTGTTTGAAAGAAGGCAGGTGCATCTTCTCCTAATGACTACAGACCAGTGGCACTTACATCTCACTTCATGAATACCATTATCACCTGGAAAAAGCTGGCAACACTGTGAGGATTATGCTCTTTGATTTCTGCAGTGTCTTCAGTACCATCCGGTCATCCCTGTTAATCTCAAAGATATGCAGGTGAATGAGCCTGTGGTGTCTTGGATAACAAACTATCTGTCAAGTGGACCACAGTTTGTGAGATTCAAGGACAGTGTCTCTGATATAGATATGAGCAACACTGGAGCATCACATGAAACAGTCCTGTCTCCTTTATCCTTTACTCTGTACACCTCCGACTAACACTAGGTCATGTCACTTTCAGAAATTCTCAGATGATTCTGCACTTATGGAATGTATTGATAAAGAAAGATAAGGAGTATGGGAGTCAGGTGGAAAGGTTTGCTTTTGCAGAAAGTACTGTCAGCAGCTTAGCATCAGCAAGATCAAGGAAGTGGTTATTGAGTTTTGTTACATCAAGGCCTCTACGCTCTGTCACTATTCAGGAAGTGGATTTAGAGGTGGGTCACTCCTACAAGTACTGGAGCATCCACATCAATGACAGATTGGACTGGTCTTATAACACAGAGGAGCTATACAAGAAAGGTCAAATCAGGCTTTCTTTTCTTAGGAGACTGCATTCCTTTAATGTTGGTAGTGACATACTTCACATGTCTACAACTATGTGATGGCCAGTACAATTTTATACAATGCGCTGTGCTATGCTAGTAACATTACTTCAACAGAGGCCCACAGGATCAAACAACTAATTAAAAGAGCAGGCTCAGTTTTAGGACACACTCTGGACCCCCTAGAGGTATTAGCAAATGAAAGAATGAGAATAAGAATGACAATAATCCACTAAGAACAATGCTGTACATCTTCTCTGACCCAATAACACTGAAGAATTTCAGGCAACAAATTATTCAGCAGAAGTGTGTCAAGAAATGCTACTTGAATTTTTTTTTACCACTAGCAATATGACTCCATTTTGCTGTGACTGTGACAGCAAAGTCAAAACCTTTTTCTTTCTGTTTAAGTCATTCTGGTATGTGTTCAGACCATACTTATATATGTTATATTTAAAGAGCTTCTATAAAAAGCCAGATTTTCCTCTGTGGAGAAATAATGTCCATTATCTTGTTAAATAGTTGAGACTCTGGCACCCTCAACCTCGCTGTACGCTGAAACAGGCAGGAACTGGTTGTCTGCTGCCACTTCAACTACACCTTCACCGACTCACTGCATAACATGACTGTTGTCCATTGGCTGATGTAAGGTGCAGGAAGGCTATCTGTTCTTTTAAATAAAGAAGGGAGCAAATGCAGGAAGACATCATCGTCACTGTTTGTATGCTGTGTGTGCTTAAGTGGCAGCTCCCATTTGAATAAATGCTTTGAGAATGTTCCTGTCTTCACAACAATAAAGTTGATTTTCTAGGAAACCTGGACTCACATCCTTCAAGTCTGTGACCCACATATCACAATCTATCTAAACAGCAAAGGTAGGACAGCCAGAAGCTCCAAGAGAATTCTGCAAGACACAAGAACCCTAGCCAGGGGAACAACTGCTTGTATTAGACAATCACATATAAAGGTTTTCATTATAGTGAGTTATGAGACTTGTGCATGACCACAGTCAATATCTTTTGCTTCTGTCTGAGTAAAAAGTGTCTTTTCTCTGTAACTATTCAGACTCAAGAAAGCAAAAACACAATATGATACATTTCTCTCACTCTCTCTCTGTATATGTATATATATTATTTTGTTAAAAACTGTGGTGGGCTGGCGCCCTGCCCGGGGTTTGTTTCCTGCCTTGCGCCCTGTTTTGGCTGGGATTGGCTCCAGCAGACCCCTGTGACCCTGTAGTTAGGATATAGCGGGTTGGATAATAGATAGATGGATGGATTTTGTTAAAAAGCTAAAGTTTGGCAGGACGGTACATCTAAGGTAGTCAGTATCTGCTAAGAAAGAACATTTTGATATATCAACATTTAGGGGCAAAGCTCCAGCAAAAAAAGGAAAACAAAATCTAAAAAAACTCAAAAATGCCTTGACAGATCTGGTTGAAATTTGTTGACATATAAAAAAAGGGAAATTAGCTGATATGTGTTTTTTTATGTACTGATATTTATTGCTATTATTCTAACTTACATGCTTTGCGCAGAGCAGAGGGCATGCTTTATGCAAATGTAGAATGCAACAAAGTTGATTGACAGGCCACACAAAAAATGACAGTAAATGTTAGGGACAAGGTGGTGTCCTGGGGCTTCATGTATAAACGGTGCATACGCACAAAAATGTTGCATACACACGTTTCCATGCTCAGATTGCGATGTATAAAAACTAAACTTGGCGTAAAGCCACGCACATTTTTACACCAGATAAATGCTTGGCGTACGCAAGTTCTTCGCTCGGTTTTGCAAACTGCCGGCACCCATCGTCAAAGCAGTGATTTAGTTCCACTGTGGTTTCCCTTTCTTTTTTAAATCCACATCCCCGAAGCAGCTTTATCAAATACACTGAAATTAGCTGCATATTGTTTTATTAGTTTAAGGCATCTGATTGTAATTAACCTGTAACAATATAATGGTCCACGGAATGGCCACACTATTCCAAATACCATAGCTGCTTTATTGTTGTTCCTCTCAATGCACCACTCACAGAATTTATCCCACTGTATCTTAGTGTTGAATCATAGCTATACAGCAGCTGATCAAAAAGAGAATTACTGGTATACAGCATGAAGCACACGCTGCATCAGCCATGTGCACTGTCTATTGAACTGCTCCCTTATGGCAATCCCTTCAGAGCCTTTCCTGTAGGGATGGTTCAGAAACTGTTTCATTCCTAGAACTATACACGCTCTCAATCAGTCCATCAAGTGCTCCTTGTAGAACTGTTTTTATTTATAAGTACAATCACCTCACTGTAAACTTGCACTACAGTTATAATATTGCACAACCTGAGACACTTTATAAAGTGCGTATTTACATATGATGACAATATCATTTTCAAGATGAAATGCTGCAAAATGTTTTTTACATTACACAGATAAAATGTTAACATCTTTTAAATAATCTATAATGTTAATAATTAAACATGTGTGGACACTGTGTTGCAGCGCTAGCAAGGAGCTGGCACCCCGTTCAGGTATTGTTTCTGCCTCGCGCTGTATTCTTGCTGTGGCTGGCGCAACATTGGATGAATAGATGGATAGAATAATTAAACATGTACTACGAAGATATTTCAATGTTCCTTAAAAGTTCTGAAGAATCTGCGTTCTAAGCTTACAGATGACTTGACATCTATTACAGCGCTGACTGTGTGGTGATTGGGTACTTGGAGAAAGAAAAGGAAGGGCAGAAATAAGAGGTTAGTACGTTTGAAAGAGACAGTACTGCTGCAATAAATAATTTCATCAAAGGTCACACACGGCACAGAAAGAATTTTGCATGAGGCAGGAACAATCTCTGGATGGGGCACCAGCTTGTCACTATAAGTGTGCCACCGTGTTCCCATGTTTAATAACATGCTTTAATTCTTATCATCTTGAAAATGACATCAAGTATACATCTCAGTATTTAATTTATTCAGAGAGCTGTAATATCATGAATATAATGGATTCTGTGTTCTGTCGGAGGAAGAGAAATCTCAATTAAGAAGCACGTAGTGATTCACACACATAGAGCATATAGAAGAATACATACAATACAAAACATTGAATTTTATGATGTTCTGCTTAAATGACAAAATAAACTACGTAAAGTGGAAATTTCAAGATTAAAGTTGACATTTTGAGCTTTTATTGCCACTGTGTGCCTATTTTTTGTCTTTTCTCTGTACCCTAATAAGTTTCCATATGACTCTCAGATGGTGGGCTGCGACTCACCTTTTCATGGCGACTTTGATATCTGACAACTTCTTTTTTATTTCGGGCACTGTGTGACTTTGTGAACTTTCGAGTTTCTCCGACTCTCTATGTCCCTTGATCAATTTCCTTTTGTTGTTTATACCACTGTTTAAACCAACAAATAATGTGTTTTTCCTTGCCTCCACTTGTTATTCACTGAAATTCTTCTATTTCCCCCCATGATTTTGCCATTGTCTTTTCACAGAACACGGCACTTAAGGGCTATTTATATTCATGTGCATATTCAAAGAGGTGTATTTCTGGGAGAAGTTAAGGAGTGGCAGTATGTGTGTGTATGTGCGTTACTTTTCACGCTGACCAGGATTTATGTAGCGGAAGAATATGGAAGTTGCCGTACACTTCCACTTTTGTCTGTACGCCATGTTTTAGAGTGAATTCTACGCATGGCGTTATGCATGTGGCCTCTGGAGCGGAAAAAAGAGACATGATCAAGTGAAAAGGAAAAAGAAAGATCAGTGAAGCTCAAACAAGGTTCAATGCTCAATGGTTAGCAAGCACTGTTTTTTTGCTGTACACCACCAGCCCTCTTAGAGACATACCAGCTCTTGGTTATCCATTTCACTGTGTCGACTTCCAGCCCCTGGTCAAGAGTCTAAAAAAATTGATCACCAAACTTCGATTGTGGTGCTACAAGTTTAAAGGAAGAAGCAACATTCTTAGACAATGGCACAAAGTTCTAATGGAGAAGGCCCAGAAAATGTGTTAGTGATGATCGAGTTTACCACTCTGCACTCCTTGCCCTTCACATTAAAACAGCAATGCAGGAGCTTTCATAAAATTGATGAGTATAAGTAATCTTCAGATCGTCTGAACTTTGTAGATGAACAGAATCTTCCATAACTTGGAAATATTTTGTTTGCAAAAGTATTCTCTGAAAACAGGCAAAAATGTCTACTGCCATTAAAAATTCACCCACATACGGTAATCCAGTATAAAGTGTGCATGTACACTATGCCGCCGCACTAGGTGCCAATCCATGACACAGAAAAACTATTAATTACCTATTTATGTTAACACATCTGTATACAGCAGGCTAACGAAAGTAAAATCAGGTAACAACAGTCATCATGTTTGATTTATCAAAAGACAAGGCTCCAATTAAAACAGTGTGTAAAAAAGGTTTTAAAAAATAATCCATAGTCAGGGTTAGAGAAGTCATCGTAACCTGCAATTATTATCCCAAAAATCACGTGGCTTTACTATATTCCAAATGTCAGGCAAAAATCAAAATGAATCTGAAATAAGTAGTGCTTTATGTAATCACAACCAATTTGTGGCTGAGTTGCACTATTGAAGCATACCTGTCCATAACAGTTCATTATATTAATGAGGAATATACGCTGAAAAACAGATGCTTGCAATGCTGATTATTTAAATGAGTGTTCCTTTCATTACAATATTTCCCCCAAGAATGGGGACTCCACTGCTCAAGGACTGTGCCTGGCAGCAGCAGGAAACACACAATAGTGTGTTACAATTGAAATACATCTGAAGCTTTTATTAATATTACTACATTTAATCGTTTTATATACCAGTACACAAGAACAATCATGTTGTGTTTACATTAACCCCTTTATTGCACTAAGTGAAACATGGCTTAACTCAGACAGCACGGCTGTTTTAATCGAATCTGCTCTTCCGGATTACAGTTTTACTCGTGCAGATCGGCAAGGAAAAAGAGGCGGGTGCTTGGCAAACATTTACTCGAGCCGGTTAAAATGTAAAGATGTCAGTTTTGGTAAGTTCAAGTCCTTTGAGTATCTCACGTTGTTATCCATGGAGATTCTCAAGTTCTAGTATTATTCGTGTATAGACCTCCAAAATTCAACGCGTCTTTTTGAGGAATTCTCTGACTTAATGTCAATTTTAATTACTAACTATGACACACTCCTAATAGTTGGTGACTTTAATTTTCATATAGATAATCAGTGTGACCTAAAAGTAAAAGAATTTATGAACCTCCTGGATTCTTTTGATTTGAGACAGCTCGTTAATCAGCCTACACATAAAGCAGGTCATACGTTAGACTTAGTGATTACTAAAGGACTGAAAGTTGATATAAAGCAGGTCATTGATATTGGTCTATCAGACCATTTTCTTCTACTTTTTAATATAGAAATAATGATAGAAAACACCCATGAGAAGCATATTGTTAAAAAATGCTTCTTTGACTCATCAGCAGCTTTAAAACTTACAAACATTCTAAGCAATCAGTCCGTTTATAGTGCCAACTATAATAGCGAGGATAATGTAAATAGTAAGGTGGAAAGATTTAATACTAAAGTGAGAGCTGCTGTTGACATAGTTGCACCTGAAAAGACAGTTAAAAATCTTCTAGCATTGTTATACCATGGAAGACCCAAAGAGTGTCTGATTTAAAGAGAACATGCCGTAGAGCTGAGCGTTAATGGAGGAAGACTAAACTAACTATCCACTATGAAATATTAAAAGTTAAAATAACAGAATACAATAACACTGTCCGTCTTGAGAGGCGCTGCTATATCTCTAAGATTATAAATAACAATGCTAGTAATCCCAGAGTGTTATTTTCTACATTGATCGCCTACTAAACCCAGGTAACTCAAAGGAATGCCTCCTAAGTACTTCCAGTAAAACCTGTGAGGCTATTGCTGTATTTTTCAATCAAAAAATTAATGATATTAGAAATAACATAGTATATCTCCCCAACACTAAGGATCCTCCTAAACCCCAGCATTCCGTTATAAACAAATTAAACTCTTTCACTAGGATAGATTTACCTGATTTACAAAAAATAATATCTCAATTAAAACCCTCCACCTGCATCCTTGACCCAATACCAACAAATTATTTAAAAGAAGTATCGGGCGTGCTAATTGATAATGTTCTTGACATAGTAAATTCGTCATTAGATACGGGGGTCTTCCCAGACTGTCTTAAGACTGCTGTAGTTAAACCCCTACTTAAGAAACATAATCTTGACCCTCTGCTCTTGAAAATTTTAGACCCATCTCTAACCTGCCTTTCTTAAGTAAAGTTCTGGAGAAGGCAGTCATTATGCAGTTAAATGACCACCTAAATAAACATGCTATTCTTGATAAATTTCATTCGGGTTTAGGAAAAATCACAGCACAGAAACTGCACTTGTTAAAGTAGTAAATGATTTGCAGGTGAATGCAGACAGAGGGCATTTATCTGTTCTCATCCTCTTAGATCTGAGTGCTGCATTTGACACCATTGATCACAACATTCTTAGAAATCGCCTTAGTCAATGGGTGGGCCTCTCTGGCAGTGTCTTAAATTGGTTTGAATCCTACCTGACAGGGAGAAAATATTTTGTTAGTTGTGGAATTACAACTCGAAGACACATGATATCCTATATGGTGTTCCACAAGGCTCTATCCTGGGTCCGCTGTTATTCTCAATCTACATGCTTCCGTTAGGTCAGATTATCTCAGGGCACAACGTGAGCTACCACAGCTATGCTGATGACACACAGCTGTACTTATCAATAGCACCTGATGACCCCGATTCTCTTGAGTCACTAACACAACGTCTGACTTGTATCTCAGAATGGATGAATAGTAACTTTCTCAAGTTAAATAAAGAGAAAACTGAAATCTTAGTGATTGGCAATAATGGATACAATGAGGCTATTAGAAATAAACTGGATACATTAGGATTAAAAGTCAAGACGGAGGTAAAAAGCTTAGGGGTAATTGTTGACTGTAATCTGAATTTTAAATCGCATATTAATCAGATCACTTGGACAGCATTTTTTCACTTAAGAAACATAGCTAAAGTTAGACCTCTTATATCACTGAAAGATGCTGAGAAATTAGTTCATGCGTTTGTTTTCAGTCGACTAGATTACTGTAATGCACTCCTCTTAGGACTACCCAAAAAAGACATAAATCGTTTGCAACGAGTGCAGAATGCAGCTGCTAGAATCCTAACTAGGATGTCACTACACTGGTTACCTGTGTCATTCAGGATTGACTTTAAAATTCTGCTTATGGTTTATAAAGCCTTAAATAATCTTGCCCCATCTTATATATCGGAATGTCTGACACCTTATATTCCAAATCGTAACCTCAGATCCTCAAATGAGTATCTCCTTAGAATTCTAAGAACAAAACTTAAAAGTGGTAAGGCGGCCTTCTGGAATAGCCTGCCGATAGGAATTCACGAGGCTAATACAGTGGAGCACTTTAAAAAACTGCTAAAAACACATTATTTTAATATGGCCTTCTCATACCTTCACTGTAATCAAAATATTGATACTCTGTATATCGAAATCATTATAATAACTATTCATGGTGGCTCTAAAATCCGTACTGACCTCTACTCTCTCTTCTGTGTCCTTTTCCGGTATCCTTTTGGTGGTGGCATCTACTCAAAGGACTGTGATGTTCCAACAAATAATTACAAATTAATCCAATGGATGGATTAAAAGCCAGAAGTCTGTATGACCATCAACATCAAGTGACTCCGTGAGAACCCTAACTACAAAGAGGACTATTTCATTTATGTTAGGTAGAATGCCCAGAGGGGATGGGGCGGTCCCGGTTTTTTTTCTCCAGCCGTCTGGAGTTTTTTTTTCTGTTTTTTGTGTCCACCCTGGCCATCGGAGCTTACTCCTTTTCTATGTTAACGAATGTTGTCTTATTTTAATTTCTTATTTTGTCTTTTATTTTTCTTATCTTCATTATGTAAAGCACTTTAAGCTACTTTTTATATGAAAATGTGCTATATAAATAAATGTTGTTGTTAATCTTACATTACTGTCGTTTAAGATTTTATCATTTACTTTAATTTTTACATGCAATATTTGTTTTCTTAATATAGCAGAGCCCCTATGTACTGTACTGTAAGAAGTCTGTCTGCATTTTCAGTATCATGCATAACGTGATATACAGACATGTTCAAATGACAACTCATGTTGAAATGGCATAGTGCTTTTATTCATTAATTCATAATGAATGTGTGTGCGTGCACAAGAGAGGCAGATTCAATCTCATTAAAATGGTTGCTGGAATATAAAATAAACACTTTCGTAAAGGTATAATGAAACAAGTATGCTTTTATTCAAGAATAAAACTGAATAACAAAAAATTCAAGTGACAACAAGATACCAAGAAGACATGTTTCACCAGCGTTTGTATGTCTGCTTATATCCCTTTAGCGATAATTTTTTATAGGTAGCAAAACTTTACACTGACTGTTACAGACTGAAATCAAAGGCTTAATTTTTTTTGGGTGCATACACTGTCAGCATGGCACTGCCAGATCTAAACACTAGCATGGTGAATTGCTCGCATACTGAAATGACTTCAGCTGCAGGAGGAAATCCCATTTTACTTATGATGCCAAACAGAGTTTTGTTGCGGTGCAGCAGTCTATTAGCCAGTGAAAGCGCTGTGAAGAAGCTGTCATTTGTTACAGTGGTCATCACTACTCTTGTGAAAAGAATAGAGATAAATGCCATCAACTCAGAGAGGGACAGGCAAGTTCATTGCACCACGTGAACGTCACTGACAGAATAATAAAAAAAACAAGAGCTAACTTTTATAAGTAGCCAAAATTTACACCGGGTGTTACAGACTCAAATCAAATGTACTGTATGTTTTTATTATATTAAAATAATAATAAGCGTCTCATTTCTCACATTGTGGAGCGTCCGGACTCAAACCCAGTACCTTTGGGTTATAAGGCAGCAGTTCTTACCTCTGCACCATCCAAGGATACATGTAAACTCCCTGTCAATTGACATCTGAGCTAGGGTTTTTAACTTATTGACAGCAACATGTAAGACAAATGATGTTTTTTCTTTGGTTATATTCTTGAATAAAAGCACACGTTTATTTGATATTTGGACTAAAGTCTTCACACTTTATACACTTCATGTCATTATTAGCATAACATGAAAAAAGTTTCTGCTTTTGGTATGTGTTCAGCATTTCTTGCCTCACATTTCCTGCCATCCTACATTTACACATATCATTGTAGACACGGCACACACATGAAATGTATGTATTCCAAATAACGATATGTTATTTACCTTATACAACTCCAGGCACCTCACACCCAGATAAAGAGATTTGAGGTCTGAGAATTTTGCGACAGACTCAGTTCCATTGGTGAGGGGATTGGATAGCAAGCTGCTTGATGATTGTGTTGATCAACACATTTGAAAAAGACGCTGATGGAGAGGTGCGAAGGAATTTAAGGTGGCCCAGGATTATAAGTGTTTATGTAGGCTTCAGGGATTCTAGTGTTAACATTTTCCATTTTTGAATTGTGAGTGGTGGTGATGGCTGACTTTTCAGAAGGAACATTAATTTTGGAAAACAAATGTCTGTATTATACTTACATTTTATTTTATAAATACTTTTATGAAAGAAATGTAATGTATTTACTGTATTAAAAATTGAAAAATTCTACAGGTTTTTGTATCTTTATTGTTACAAATAAAAAAGAAACATTATTAAACACTAAAGATTTACAGTAACTATTCAGCTAATACACCATTTACCAATTTCATATTAACTTTTAAGTGGCTCCTTGCACAATGTGCTGTGTGTAAACAGAATACAGGATATGCAGTTGGTAATAGAAGGCACATTTTTCATTGCACTGTTAATTGAAATTAATACTAATAATTATAATACAAAAGTCAATAATAGTGAAATTTGAATTTTGTCATGGACCTCTATTAAAATGTGCCACATGAATATAAAGCTTGTAAATGTCAAGGCTGTACGTAATAAGCTGAAGTAAACCACAATTCATTACAGAACAAAACATTACATTCAAATCTGATTGAAACCATAATTTTTTCAAGATATGCTACAGAGTGAAATGATATTTATATCCAATATTCCAATAATTGTTACAATTCAGTTCAAAAGAATACAGTTTCCTGTAAAATTGTGTTTTGCAGTGACCATTAACAAAAGCTAAGTCACTAAGAAAGGCATGGACTGATCTCTGGTGGGAATGTTTTACTCATTGGCACTCTAGCCAATGTCTAGCATATTCCAGAAAAAGGAGCTCAAATGAACAAAAATAACAAATATCATATACAAAGGAGTACTCAAGTAGTTAGATAGTTTTTCTGATACACCTGAATTACCAATGCACCTATAACCGAGGCCCATCGTCTGAGGAATTTTCCCAGGTGAAGCCAGGTAACACAGCTACTTTAGCCCATAAAGGTCTAGGTGCTATGAAAAAATATATTGTATTATGTCTATTAGTCCTATACTTTATTAAAATTATTTAGTTATTTCAACATGTATTTATTTATCAGACTTTTTTTTTTTGAGGCAGCACTGCTCGTACAGTTGGAGCACTGGAAGGTTAAATGATTTGTTGTGGATAACACAATGAATCAGTAATTAGTATTAGTCTAACAACTCTGTGGTTAACTGGCCATCACTTTAGACGTTAGGCCATACAGCTTTATTGAAGAAAGTTATATGTTTCCATTTGCCCGTATTAATGATTAATTTTCAAAATATCAATTTTTAAAAGCAGACCTTTATTTTCAATGCAAAAACATCTTTAGGTGTATGACTTTTACAGTACGGCTTAAAATAACAGTTGTTTTTTAAAAATGCTAGTTAATGATTGCTCTCAATTTTTGGAAATTGCCATCATATGTAATCGTCAGTCTATTTCTATTATGCATGTTCTATGCCAGTCCAATCTGACATGCCATGGCTGATGATCCAGCCTTCAGGCGATTAGTCTGCAGCAACTGAGCTCTCGTTTAAGGTTATTTAGCTGTGGCATATGTGTAACTGATGGTGGGAAAATCTGGGAGAGAAACAGACGCATTTTCAGACATCTGTCTGTCTCATGAACGAATGAAATTTTGTGATGCTCTAATTAACCTTTTAAGGGCTTGATTAGAGAAAGGCCATGTGGAAAAGGCAGGAATTCAAATTTGACCCAGATGAAATTGCTTAAATCCACCAAAGTATAATAATTGCACTGGGAATGAAAGCCATGATATGTTTTATAGATCTGGATGTAACTATGTTTTTCCTTTACCCAATATAACTGTTTAGAAAATTATATTGACTTTATGTGGGATTTTCTATAGGAGATATTAAAGTCTTTACTTCTGCTGCACAGAATTCTCAATACTGAAAAGTAAAATTAATCACATTAACTTTACATTGTCCTTCAAGAGCATAATTTCAAATTATATTACTATGTAAAATATAGTTAGAGAACTAACCTGTATAAAAAGTACATATTTTTCACTCTGTTTAAAAAACTCAAAATAAAAAACCTCAGTTATTTGAAAGCCATTTAGTAGCAATAATGTATACAAAAGTATTTTTGCTGTAAAAAGCTTGAGTGATATTTCTTATTTTATTATTTATAAGGTGAACTGCATATAGTAAAACTGAGTGAGTCTTTTTACTGCATAATCATTATCACCTTATATATAAATCATGATTTGTTCACTTTAGAAGCTGAACATCAAAATTTCCCCACAGCACAATGAAAAAGTGACAATCCTGAATTAAATATTAAATTTACTGTGCTTTTGTACAGACACACACAATATAATGTAAATAGGATGAGTAATAGCAGGAAAATGATTTCAGAAGGAGCTGTATTTTAAAAGCTATTGGGCTAGGAAAAAATATCTTGACATAAAACCAAAGGAAGGAACCAATTAAGGGAGCTAAAGGCCTATTAACGCTTGTTGGAGACCAAAGAAGATGGGGAGCTGATTGTGATGGGGAAACATAAATGACACCCACTCCATTTTCTAGCCAGCATAGCCATTTCAGAGAGGAGGGTATATCCTGAGACAGTTGAAACAATGGGTGATCAAATCCCAGACATTGTGAAAGTCCATCACAGGGCACATGCTGACCCATAACAACAATAATAACCGCAACATTTATTTATATAGTACATTTTCATACATGAAAGTAGTTCAAAGTGCTTTAAATAATAATGACTAAACAGAGTTACAAAAGAAGGAAAAAACAAAAGAACAGCTGTTTATATCAGAGATTTATAATATCTATATTAAATACAAACTATGGTCAGATGGTCAGGGAGAACAGGAAAATAAAACATCTGCTGGAAAGGATGATGGAAGAAGTAATTTTGTGAGGTACTATGGTTCCAAGTCCATACATGTGTCACCATTAACAGGATACTTCACCTTTGCAGCCTCTACAGTGGTTGCAGTATACTTAGGCTAAAGGGTAAAGTACCAGAACAAAAAGAAAACACACAAAAGTAGAGATTAGTGAACAGCATATAAAAATGTAAATCAAATTACATTTAATGAAAAGAACCTATTTCTCTCTCCACTTGGTATGAAAGAATGCTAGTGATGTTCGGAATATCTTAAGTGATCAAGAAAGTCAGATTAAAGATATGGGTTTTTAGTAGTTATTTGAAGTGGTTAACTGTATTAGCCCAATGTATCTCTAATGCTAAGTATTTCAGATTTTTGGTACATCCAAACAGAAAGGCAACTTTTATTCTTCCAACTGTGAATACTGAGCAAGCGAGAGTTAGAGGATCTCAGATTACAATTAGGAATATAGGGGGACAATACTAAAGGTACACTGTTGTTTAGAACCGTATGTACAATTAAAAGTATTTTAAAGTCAATCCTAAAGGACAAAGTAATGATACTAAGACTGGTGAGAAATGCTCATATTATCTCTTTTGCTTAAAATTCTTGCTACCACATTTTGGACTAATTGAAGCTAAGATTTAGATTTTTTTTTGGTAACTCTGATAGGAATGCATTGCATTAATCTGGACAGCTAACGACAAAAGCATGTATTAACTTTTTAGCATCATACAGTGCTAAAAAAGATCTCACTCCAGCAATGTTTCTTAAGTGAAACAGTGCAGTATCAGTTGTATGTCTAATTTGTGTCACACTTGGGCGTGTGAGGGTTACCTTCCAGACTCTACTAAGGTATGTAATACCACACCAAGACAAGAGGGGGTGTTGTAACTAAACATGTCATCTCTTTTTGTTTCTGCAGCACAGAGAAACTGCCCCAGGAGGGCAAATGATCTCCATTGAAAATGTTTCAGAGGCTATCCTCATGTACTTGGATGATATAATACTGAGACTTTCCCAGAGGAGGGCATCTCACTTCAGGGAAAAGTCTCCTCATGACAGAACTGACCCACTTAATCAAGCCCCTTTTTCTAAGGGCCTAGTTGGCTAAGAAGGCATATTAGAAACCTGTTTTCTGTTGTGCCACTGTGCAGTTGTCTCTGCTTTCAGTTTTCTGGATAAATGCATTAAAGCAGGGGGCTTGGTTGGCACCCCAACTTTTCTTTGGGATTCCAGTCATCTCTCCATTTATTACAGTGCAATTAGACAGGACCAGTTTAGAGTCACCAACGACCTTAATATGAATGTGATAGGAACACCATAGCAATAGATTAGGGGAAACCATCCAAAATCGAGCATTGTGCAGGCCAGAATTTGAATTCACAACTTATAAGTTTTATAATTGGGATATTCACCATTGCTCCTTGAAACCCCAAACTAGTGTGTTAAATGCAAATACTTGTCCAGGTATGTCACTGAAACTGCAAACACGAATTTCAGAAAAGAACTGAACCAAATTGAACTGCATGTGTCTAACAGACACCAGTGATATGCAACCTCAAGTGCCATGTTGGAATGTTTAGGGTACAATTTTAATTAATTTGAAATATATCCCACACTGCAGTAATCCCTGTACCTAAAAGCAAATTTAAGATCAATTTCCTTTTGCTTCCTAGTCTATAATGGAGGGACAGAGGACACTATTGTTAGTTTACTTCATCTGTTCTATAGCCACCTGGAAGACTCATCTGAAGATTCTGTTTCTAGAAATCTCATCAGCTTTTAATATAACCCTGTCCCATTTTTTATTCAGAGAGGCTTATTAAAGAGGTTACTAGAGGTTTATTATTGACTTAACCATAGTAGGATTAACTGATTGGCTTTTTCACAGACAGAACTCAATAACCAGTGGCGGCTGGAGAAAACATTTGGGCAGGGTGCAGATTTTGTTGGGACAAACTGAAGCAGCACTTATCTATTATATATTGCCTTTCACATCTATCTATTGTACAAATACCTTTCATATCTATTTAACTATCCAGTTATTCCACATGCTTTTGTGGTCCTCATCTAGTGTCAATGCACATCTTGGCCTGTCTAGTACTGGCCCCATAGAACAAGTACAGGTTAAAATGTATTATACCCTTTCCACCATGCTGTCCAATTTGATGCCAGCTTTCACATTTCTACTGTGCTCCAAAGCTTCAGTCAGTGACATCCACAGTCCCCTCATTCTTCTCATAAGTTGCCCTATAAATGTGGAATAGAACAGGTGCATCTGCCACCAAATTTTATGCTACACCTGTCTCTACATTGCCCAAACCTGTGCCAACCTATCCAGTTCCTCATTCTGCCAAAACCCATACCATAATATCTGTACCCCCACCTCTGTAATCATAACATAAGTCTCCTCCAAATATTATTCTGCTAATACAGTGCACAGTCCTTGGCCATTTCCCCTATATTCCATTAAACCATATCATACAATCAACAGTCCTCTGATTTTTCTCAAGTCTTGCATCCCAGTTTAACATCTACCACACCTATACAGGCAGTCCCCGGGTTACGTATGAGATAGGGACTGTAGGTTTGTACTTAATTTGAATTTGTATGTAAGTCGGAACAGGTACATTATTTTAGTAAATGCTTTTGTTGACCGACTGTAACCAAGTGCACTGCCATTGAATGATGGAGTTTCACCTCTCTCTGACCTTTTTATTATTTCTACTTTATTTTCAATGGTGATGGTTTTTCTCTTCTTTACTGTATCACCAGCACATGCATCAGATTTGTGTTTCAGAGACATTCTTGAAGAGTGAAGACAAAAGGTTAAGATGGGCTCTTCTGCACAGCACTGTACACGTTATCACAGCAGGAAGGCACCCATCGTCAACACGTCTGATGTACTGACAAGCGACAACTTCCTGCTATGTGTGTAACAGTAAAAGCAGGCTTGCTATTGAGAATAAATGGGGGCGGCGAGGGTCGGTTCACCACCCACCCACCACACAGTCACCTCCACTACATTATGCTGCCTGCAGCGTCCGCCCACTGAGAACGAACACGGTGCGGCCAAGGCGGGTAGTGAATCACCCACCACCGCCCCCATTCAACAGGCAATAATCCGAAGCACACTACAATGCAACCCCCTGCCACCTCATTCACCCTCAATGGCCTCCATTCAGCCACAACCGGGTCATTGCTTTTCACGAGAACGAACGGGGCAGCCGTGTGTGGTGGGTGGGCAGTGAAACACCCTCCTCCACTCCATCCAGCCTGCAACCAGTCAGGAGCAGTAGCTGCGGCTGCAGCTAACCCCCCTAATCAACCCTCCATCCTGCACATGAGCGATAGCTGTGGCCCAGGTGACTATGGACCACGGGTCACCGCTTGCCAGTGGGAGCTGCCCGAGGGACACTACACTGCGCGAGCAGCGAAATCGCCCCCTCCAGCCTCCATCCAGCCATCGCTTGCAGCGTCCCCAGGACGAAGATGATGGAGCGGCAGTTACTAAGGTGCATGCATTGCAGCTGTGGCCCCGTTCGTAAGTCGTAGGTCAGATGTTCGTAACATGGGGACTACCTTTAAAGTCATTCTAAAACTAATTTTATTCTACAATTGCTGCTAGTCTGCCCAGTCCTATGCTAGTTTGCCAGGCTTACCTCACCTGGGCACAAATTCACATTGTAATATCCACAGACCCGCCCACATCTTAAAACATAACACCCCCCCGCCAATCTTTCTTATACTACATCCACCGGACAAGTCCAACTTAAATCTTATTCTACCTTGATGATATTATATCCTTGAACATAAATTTTGCTCTCCTTTCCTTCAGGCCTGAAAATTTTACAATTAGTTTCTGATGAAATTGAGTCATTTCATTAAGTTTTCCAAAAATACCTTCTAATTATTATCTAGATCAGTGTTTCTCAACATTTTTTTCTGTAGTAGCACACACTTTTTTTGTAACCAAAATCATCCCAAGGGACACCACTATCTTACTAACCACAAACACATATATATCTCATACACTTGCTCAGCTACCCGAAGGGGGGGACTACTAGAGGAGCTGGTAAAACAGCCACTCTGAGATGAGCGTTCACAGACACAGCACTTAGTGAGCACTTTGGTGCCATCTCCAAGCTCCCTCTCTGTCTCAGAATAAACTTGCATGCCCACTATCCACCAGTGTTGTGCTTACTGGTGACCACAAACCCAAGCAGATGGACTCTAGCAGGCTGTAGATACACCTGAAGTGCCTGAAATGCTATGTCTGAAGCTGCTATGGCTGCTTTTATGCCAGCTTCTCCAGGAAGACCTATCCTCCTCAGACAGGTCTCAATCACCTGCGGAGCTCTTTTCTCTCAGGTTCAGACCCAAGTGTGTTACACTATTATTTCCAGAGCACACCTGAGTAGCTCTCATGGTGCACCACTGTGCGGTAGTACACTGGTTGAAAAACACTGCTCTAGATGACTGCAGCTACTTTCATGCCGCTTGCGTCTTTCAGAAAGAAGTTTTAGGTACCCCTGTTATTGTCCACAACATTTCAACATTTTGAAACAGCAAACAGGGAAAGCAAAAAAAGCATACTTACACCACATCCTGTTAGCCCACTGCGGGTTTAAGATCGTCCTTGATTACTTGCCTGCTACTGAATACTTAAGTCAAGTCTATCTGGTCCAAGCTCCTTTAACTTCTTTTTTCTTGAAGTGAATGATTTATGAAGGGGTATTTCATTAAAAAAAGAATTGAATTTTCTTTGATTTCTGAAGTTCCTCTTGAAGTTGTCATCTCTGTAAAGTCGTGCTCACTCATCCAAAGTGTGTCAACAATTGTCCAATTACATTACATTAAAAAGACCTACAACAATACTAATTCACTGCCAATAAATGTATAGGGTGGTCCAGATCTAATTATGCAATTTTCATTATGCTATAACTTATTAAATTTATTACATAGAAAATCACCTAAAAAATCCCGGACCATCAAGAAGTGTGTGAACTGACGACATCAAGAATCGTCTTCACGCCGAACTGGAATCGTCTCCACATAAATCAAAGTCATTAAGATGATCTGGATCTGCATAATTAGATCTGGACCACCATGTAGGAGTGTCCAGGACGCAGAGAGCAGTGTCCTTGGAAAAATCTGAAAGCAATCAATTAAAAGGCAGCCTCAGATCACCTGCTTGCCAAAAGATCGATGACTTGCATAAACTCTCATTTGGCCGGTGCCCTTCACTCAAGAAATATTGGTATTCACACAGAAATTAAACAAGTAGAAGTCGGAAACAGTTTTTAATAGATATTGACATGCACTGACACCAGGCACATTGTGCAAATAAACACATTTACAGTATTTCACGATTATTTTGCATTATCTAATTAATTTAAGTACAGTTTCTAAAATATTTGGGGGAGCGGCTCCCCTAGTGCCCCAAATTACAAAAGGCCACTGTCATTACTTGAAAGTAAAGGGTCATCAGTCTAACATGCCACCATCATCATCATCATGGTTTCTTCAGAGGTTTGCTCTTGCACCTAATTTGTAAGTTTTCTAACCTACCAGATACTGCAGTAAATTTGTAAATAGACTATCCTTCAAATTTGCTGATGACTGTTTTGTTTTGAATCTATTTAAGAAAACAAAATTAGTCAAGGATAGATACTTTCAATAGCTGTTGTATATTGTAACTTACAAACTGATAATTCACTTTAGAAGACTCTTTAGTCATCCAAAAGGACAAATCAAGCCAAAACATTCGAGATTTTCTGAAAAGTATAAATACCTTAGAATAATCAAAGACACAATAAAAATTCATTCAACTAAAGCACTAGGGCACTCTGTGAAAAGGGACATGAACTCCAGGACTGTTTCTAGAAGCTGGGATTTTTAGTTTAAATTTTAATCTGATGTCAATTTCTCTGTAAATATCATGGATTTAGTCTGCTTGGTTTTGTAATCTTAATCGTAGCAAAAAAAAAAAGGATGTAGATTATACCTGTAAATAACAAGGTCCCAACAATCAACTCTGACAGATCTCTTTAATAAACTTGCCTTTCAGAAATCAGGTAGCGTCCTCTTAGACAGAACTGATTTTCTATATTTACAATTCCAGTTGTGGCTACAAATTTTTTATTTTTCATAAATAGAAACTGGATTGACTAATGGGCCCAATTATTCTTCATTCCCTGCAAAAAACCATGCTGACAAACCAAGTTTCTCTCTTCATACAATACATTTAAATTGCACTGAATTTTGGTAGCCATTGTCTGTGAAAAAAATGCCTGGTGCCTTACTTTACTCTATTTTCATTAAACACATGAGAGTATTTTCACAAACAAAAAAGAGAACATGACTATGCCAATTCAAATTATATTGCATTCAGAATTGGAAGGCCATCAGTAAGTCAACCACATTTTAATTCAGATGATAACAAATAAAAGGGAAGACAGAAAAGTGAAAATGGAATGGTTTTGGAACTTTCTGTTCAAGATATTTTAACCAGACGTGATCGAATGTTAGAGACTGATGGATTGCAATAGAGCAAAAGTTCTTGAGTTCTTAGTCCTTGCGGTTATTTTATTTATTTTTTCAAAATATTGAAATAAGTTGAAGAGATAAACTCCTGTGCCTGCAGAGGCTCATTTGGACAATAAACCTAAAGAAACAGTTTTCTGCTTTTTATTTCCTTCTCAGTACAGACTGATTGTTTTTTTCTTTAGAACCAGTGTGTGACAAAAATGTTTATTTTTTTGTGAAATAAGTGAGGTAGAGGAGCAGTTTTAAATTCAGTGGATGAGAACATCATTTAAAATGTCATGTTGAAACATGGATGGCTACAAAATATTTTCTTCCTTCTAGGCTACCACATTTCATGCAGGTGGAATTATTTTGTTTATTCTTTACTATGTATGTAGTTTTGCTTTTTTGTAATAATATATACAAGTTTTAGCACCCACTTGGTTGTTTCCCAGTGCTATATACATATTACAAATGACAAATCTTTTCTGAAATAGACAGATTTAGCCCTGCGGTGGGCTGGCAACCTGCCCGGGGTTTGTTTCCTGCCTTGTGCCCTGTGTTGGCTGGGATTGGCTCCAGCAGACCCCCGTGACCCTGTAGTTAGGATATAGTGGGTTGGATAATGGATAGATGGAATAGACAGATTTAATGGGGATCAATAGCCTTACATCGATGTCTGCCTGAACCCGTCTCCTAATCTGGATCTGTATAATACTTTATTAAAGCTATATACAGTCTCTACTGTACTGTAACAAAATGACAAAAGCCATCACAAAGGTAATTGAACAGAAGCAAAACAATTCACTGAAAAAACACAATAACATGTCCTGATCTAGACTGACTCCATGACAGTTATGAGGTGTATGAGGCAGAAGGGGTGGGTTTATTTATATTTACTGTATAGATGATAGTGACTGGCTTCTAATTCAACTTCCTCTTGGAGCTGTGTGCTGAACTGGGGCCAGCTTTATAAAGCCAGACTTTTAGGAATTGTGCTCAACCTGACTTTATTGCAAGTTCTGTCCACCCTTGGTTTTTAGCTAGAGGAGCTTTTCAACATGAACTTGCTGGCCGATCGGGTATTTCACAGTTCTCACGTACCATGCCAGCTGTATGGGATATTACTCGCTTGTCATCCAGATATATAAGATTTCCTTACACTATGGTTGAACTGGCAAAAAAAGCACAATTTGCAGCAATGTCCAGCTTTCCAAATTAAGCAGTCAACTGCATACATATTGCTATTGCAACATAGCTGGACAAGTTACATCAGCCAGGGATGAATCACCAAAACAATGAGGCGGCATTGCATCTAGCAGGAGGGACTATAAAATCTGCAACTCCACACAGTCCCCGTTGCTTGTTTCAACTAGCGTGTCAAAAGGCAAGAAGTCCTTTCAAGGTTAGTGAGTCACCTCAAAGAGTCATGTAAAGAGCAGAGAATCTATCCGTTTTGGCGCTTGGTGTCGACACTACACTATAAAGGCATCTTCAGATAATGAATTTGCTTGTGTAGATAGAAAGCATTTCCACTCTATAAAGTGCTGCTCTATAATCCACAGATAGTGTTTCGAATTGTTCAAGCATGCAGTGGGCTGAACAATGTGGCACACAATCGTGGCTTGCCCGTACCTGAAGAAATGCGGTATGATGAACCTGATCCACCAAATGATCAGCTAAATTGGACAGCTTTATAACTTCATTTCAATGTAATTAGCAGAATTTAAAAAAGGTAATCAAATGCAGCATTTATTTTTTAACCAATTCATTTAATTTGTGCCCTATATATCATGTATTATATCCCTTATATTCCTTAGTTCATTGGCCATATCTCTTACAGCATCCACTATTGCATTTTGTGATTCGAGAACAGCATCCATCAGCACTTAGCCAGGTGGTCACCCAGTAGTTTCCAAGGCAGAGGTGTATGAGCAGCCAGCACCTGAAGATGTGCTGGGCACAGCAGCACCATCACAGCATGGAGTCACATCTTCGTCACCGGGGTCACCTTTTGTAATATTCTCTGAAACAGAATAAACTGACAGTGGGTTGCAACACTCTTTTTCATGTTGAATTGATATGTGACTACTTCTTTTTTTATCTTGGGCACTGAACGACTTTCGGAACTTGAACTTTCGAGTGTCTCCGCCATGCTGTATCACTCCATCAATTTCCTATTGTTGTTTATACCACTACTTAAGCCAGCAAAAAGTACAATTTTCTTTGCCTCCTCTTCACATTCGCTTAACTTCTTTTTTCCACGTGCTTTTGCCATTGTCTTTTAACAAAACACTGAACAGAAGGGGCTGTTTTTATAGATTTGCATATTCAAAAATTTGGTAGTTGTTGGTGTAAGACTGTAGGCACATGCATGTATGTTAAAAATCATGTTGATTGGGATTTATTAAGGGAAAGTGCGTGGAACTTTACTTACAGTTTTATGCAATTTTTTGTGCCTATGGACATTTCTAGTTTTGTCTGTATGCCATATTTTAGTGTGAATTCTACACATAGCATTATAAGGAGGCCCTTGATCTGCAAATAACCTCAAAAGAGCTAAAAGTACAAATCTCAAAGGCAAAACAAAACAATAAATCTAAGCTAGAGAATATAATGGTTGCAGATAAATCTGGATCACTTTGGATAAGTATGAAAACCCTAGCAGGATAAAGGATCAAAAATAATTCTCGTATTACATTGGAGGGTTTTAATTTAGACGGAGAACTTTCTAATGCACTTAAATTGTTTTTACAACTGTTTTAACACCCATAATTTTAGCAATGATATTCAGAAATTGAGTGTGAACCTGGTAGATGGTCAGTATTTTAAAACAGAACAAAAAGATGTGGCAAAGTTTTTTCTCTGTAAGATTAGGAAAGAGTCAGGGCCCTAACACGATTTGCAGTTGCACTATTAAGTTTTCTGCAAAAGAACTAAGCCCTACATTTCATTACCTTTTTAATCAGTTTTTATATAAATTACATGTACCAAATGTCTGGAAGGATGCTATAGTGGTCCCTGTTCCCAAAATCAGTTCCCCCAAAACTCTTGATGATTTTGGGCCAGTGGCTCTTATATCAGTCTTAATGGAATCATTTGAAAAACTGAAAAAGACAGTAATCTTAAAGAAAACTGAACATGCACTAGATCCTATACAGTTTGCTTATAGCCCAAATAGAGGAGTAGAAGATGCCTCTCTTACATTGCTAAATTTTGTCCTCAAACATTTAGAGGGTAATGGGTTACACTCTAGATTTTTATTTGTTGACTCTTCATATACTTTTAATATAATTGAACCACGCTTTTTAATCAATATGCTGTTAGAACAATTTAACTTTGAGGATAACATTGTATGCTGGATATTGAATTTTTTTAACAAACAGGACACAGAAAGTAGTGGTAAATGGTATTTTGTCTGACTAGGTGCCTCATGTATAAACTGTGCGTACGCACAGAAATGTTGTGTAAAAACGTTGCCATGCTCAAATCGCGATGTATAAAACTTACACTTGGTGTAAAGCCATTCACTTTTCCACGGTACTTCATACCCTGTCGTACGCAAGTTCTCCGCTCAGTTTTGCAGACTGGCAGCACCCAGCGTCAAAGCAGTGCTACTGTTCCTGTGTGGTTAACCTATTCTTAGATCCACATCCACGACGTCAGCTTTATCAAATACACTGAAATTAACCGCATATCATTCATAAATTTAAGGCACCTGATTGTAATCAACCTGTAACAATATAACGGTGCACAGAATGGCCAAACTATTCCATTGGCATGGCTGCTTTAGCGTTGCTAGAGGGCCTATCAAATGGAAGGATTAGAAGAGAACGCATATTCCGAGATCATACTGATTTCTTGGCTCATGATGATGACTGGCTTCTAAGTCGGTTTAGATTTCCAAGAGCGATCCTCTTGGAGCTGAGTGCTGAACTAGCGCCGGCTTTACAAAGGCAGACTTTGAGGAATTGTGCTCTACCTGCTCCTTTGCAAGTTTTGCCCACTCTCCGGTTTTTAGCCACAGGAGCTTTTCAGCATGAACTGGCTGACCGATCCGGTATTTCTCAGTCATCACTGAGTCATGCCATGCCAGCTGTATGGGATGGTATTATCCACTTGTCAAGCAGATATATAAGATTTCCGTACACTATGGTTGAACAGGCAAACATCAAAGCGCAATTTGCAGCAATGTCCGGTTTTCTCAATGTAATCGGAGCTGTCGACTGCACACACATTGCTATAAAGGCACCTTCACAGAATGAATTTTTTTATGCAAATAGAAATCATTTTCACTCTATTAATGTGCAAATCATCAGTGATGCGAAAATGCGCAATGTTGTTGCGAGTGGCCTGGCTCAACTCACGATTCATTCATCCTGAGACATAGTAGTGTGGGGAACAAACTTGAAAATGGTGCTGTGCGTGATGGCTGGCTTCTCGGTAAAATAAGACATTTATTACCTTTTTGGTTACAGTTGTACGTTATCTGTACGATGTAACCATATAACATGATTATTCGGGTGACAGTGGGTACCCACTGAAGACGTGGCTCCTCACCCCTCTCACCAACCCACTGACTGAACAAGAGCGACGTTATACTGATCTCCACTCTCAGGCATGGGCAGTGGTAGAACGTACTATAGGGCAGCTTAAGGGACATTGGCGCTGCCTGGATAAGACTGGTGGAGTGCTGCTCTATAGTCCACAGAAAGTGTGTTGCATCGTGCAAGCATGTAGCATTCTACATAATATGGCACTCATTCGTAACATACCTGAAGAGATGCGGTATGATGAACCTGACCCTGGACCACCAAATGATCAGCCAAATCGGACAGAATTACAATGTCGAATGAATGTAATTTACAGAATGTAAAAACAGGTAAGCAGATGCATCATTTATTTTTTCACAAATTCATTTCATTTTTGGTTAATGTCACACAATACTGCCTTGATATTTCGTAGTTCATTGGCTACATCCCATTGTGCATTGGCCACGTTTCTCACCGCATCCACCAATGCATTTTGAGATTCTAGAACTGCATCAGTCAGCACACAGCCAGATAAACGCTCACCAGTTTCCAAGGCAGGGGTGTGTGAGCAGCCAGCTCCTGAAGATGTGGTCGGCACAGAAGCAGCACTATCATCGCCCAGAACAATGTCCTTACCATGCAATGTTCAGCACTCTTGACTGCGTCTGCCACGCTATGCCACTCCATCAATTTCCTTTTGTTGCTAATGCCACTTCCTAAGTTACCAAATAAAACGGCCAAATGAAAAGTTGTTTTTTTTGGGGGGTTTTCCCTGTGCTTTCACCATTGTCTTTGTGAAGCGCTGAAGGTAAGGTGCTATTTAATATTGATTTGCATATTCAAAGAGGCGTAATTCTGGGAGGAGTTGGGGGTGGGGCAGTAAGCGCATGCACGTGGGATGTGGGACACACATGCTGAGCGGAATTTATGTAGCAGAAGAACGCGGAAGTTGTCGAACGCACAGATTCCTGCATCTGAATTTTTCTGTGCGTAAGTACATTTCGGATTTTGTGCTTACATCATGTTATAGTACGAATTCTACGCACACCGTTATGTATGAGTCCCCAGGTCTGTTCTTCAACTGGCACTGCACAAGGATAAGTGCTTTTGCCCCTTTTATTTATCCTGTATAAGACTATGTGTCATAGTAGGTGGGAGAAGAAGATTATTTTAAAATGTACAGATAATTCTGTTTGAGTCTACTAAAGCAAACTGACAATGATCATGGTCCGATAGAGCAGGACTTTGTTGAGTGGTGTGAGCAGTCCCATCTGCAGTTAAATATATCTAAAACTAAGGATATGATCATTGATTTTAGGAAAAATGGTAGTAGTCAAAAAGATGTATGCATTAATGGTTAAACTGTAGAGCATGTGACATCGTACTAATATCTGGGGACAATAATTGATTCTAAACTAAATTTTGAGGCAAATTGTGAACTGTTTGCAAAAAGGCACACCAGCGTTTATTCTGTCTAAAAAAACAGTTTTATTTTCAGATTAATAAAACCCTGTTTAGACTATTTTACACGCTTTTATTGAATCTGTTTCATCCTTATCTCTAGTATCTTGGTTTGGAAATCTTTGTTTTAAATATAGAAGTAAAATAGGTCAAATTGTTAAATGGTCAAGTAGGCTGATTGGGGACTCACAACTCAGCCCACCATTACTGTACTCTAGGCAGATGACGATTTCTATCTTAAGTAATGTCTCCCATCCTTTGCACTCTGAATTTCTGTCACTTCTCTTTGGAAAAATGTATAGTGTACCCAAAAGCAGAACAAAAAGGATTCACGATTTATTTATTATTTTCATTTATATTTTTATTAGTTTCCGTTTTTCATTAAACCTTTTATTTTAGCATGTGTTTTTATAATTTGTGAATGTAATTCTTATGTGTGTGTGTGTCTGTTTTTATTCATTTGTTGTTAACAGGACAGCCAGTCTCTTGTACTGCAACTCAGTTTTAGCTATGGTACTGATAAAGTAAACCTGAACCTGAACCTAACTGTAGTGATTGTGCTGTCTATATGAAAATTTCCATTACAAACAAGTACTAAATACTGTTTATCACTACTTGTAAAGTGTACGCTAGAGAATAATCCTATAAAATCTTTGTGTCTTGTATTGCCTGTATTAGATTGAACTCTGTTCTTGGCACTGTACATTTTACACAATGAAGTGGATAATCTTCACAATGTCATCAGCTTTTTATTATTTTTTTTTACTATCTACGCCTCATGAATATTCTGATGTTAGCTTTAACACTCTCTAATTAGTAGTTTCCTGCATTTCATTTGAGTGGCAGAGAAAATCTTTATGAATGTTAAAGCAAGTGTATTAGTGTTACTGGCTATTATATTTTAAAAAGAAAACATTTTGATTTTACTGGAGTTTTTCTTGATAGTTCAGGCTAAAGTGTATTGATTGTTTAAAAATTGGATAAAGAAAGACTTTGTACTGAATGTTGAATAGCACATGCAAGTAAGAATTTCATTGTCCTTTGCACATGTGAAAATAATGACTCTATGAACCTATACACAAGCAGAAATTTAAAGCAGGTACATAGAAGATGAATAGGAAACATTCAATGGAGCAAGAACTGAAATATATTTGGTGGTTTTCCCTCCTTAAGAATAATTGAATAAAAAAGGAAATATTACATAACTAATGTGACTAATCGGAATTTGAATTCTGCATGGCCAGTTAAGTTAAGTTCATTAATCCACCTTAATAAAAGGGTAAGTATCTCTATTTGTGTGTTTGTCCACTTGCTATGTCTCTGTCATTCCAAAAGATGATGCATCATAAGTTTTTGTAGTAGTAAAATGCATTGTGTTTGCCATTCAAACAGAAACTGCATCACAAACACTGCTTTTATGAGTTCTATACCAAATGGCATACAATGGAGACATATGAATTGCATGGTGCACTGTAAATGTTAACACTGAGGTCTACGTTGATTACTTAGGATTACTTGATTACTTACCCTCTAGGAGGGGTAGCACAGCTAGTGCCACAATAAAAAAAGGTTATAACTAAAATCCTTCAGTAATACACCAAGACTACCCTTGTAATGGGGCAATTAGTTGTATAAAAACTGAGTATTTGATATGGACTGAATTGTTGGTTTCCTGAGGCCAGGACATACTATGGCACGTGTTGGCAGTGTATATGAACTGGCAGTAGGCTAGCAATGATTCCCTAATGTGAACTTACTGGGAGGCACAATTGAAATACAGCACGTGAAGACTGACTGTTAAACATTCCACCTTTTACAATGATATTGTACTTTTCAGAGGTCAGAGGAAAACACCTTGTAGTGGTGATGCGGTACAAGATGGTGGGGGCTGACACAGAGAAAGATCAGTAGTCTATGCTACAAGTGCTCCCCTCTGAGCTGGTGCGACTTGCTGCCGACAGTTCACCACAGAGCAAATCTTCAAACTAAAAAGAAGATGGCATAAAGGGTGGCATTTGAACTGTGGAAAGGTGGAGTGTAGTGGAAACACTGTGTGAGACAGTGGGGTCTGATTTTTAATATAATGTATTGCAGTAGTAATAGTGTATGGGATTGCTGTCTTCCAGCTCCAAGAGACAGTGTGAATCCTTGCATTGTTGCTGTCTCTGTGGTGGTTTTTCTAAATACTCCAGTTTCCTCCTATATCCCAAGATCATTGTCAGGTTAATTGACAACTCTAAAATTATCCTTTAGTGATACTGTGTGAATTAGTGTGCATTGCTGTACCATCCTACCTTGTTTGGAAAGACAAATGACATCACTTCCGGGTTCCAGTCCCCTGAGCCCACCTGTTTTGCATTGCATGCCTCTTAACTGACTCCACTGCTATCTTGAATGCAGTTTATTGTAGACTTCTGTCTGTGAAGATGTTTCTCAAATTAAACGTTAATATTGTTTGCAATTTTGTTTCAGTTGTTTCATCATTTAAAAATGATATAGAAGTTTATATAATGTGTTTATATATAACTGATGACATTGACTTTCAGTAGCAATATACAAAGTATGTCAAGTAATGTCCTTGTATGGCTTGTATTGACTGAGAGGCAGGCATGAAGATAGAAGACTTGAGTCAACTTCAGACAAAATTGACAGAATAGACAAAATGGCATATGCTATGGCAGGATCTAAGTAAGTGGCTCTATAGTTTAAACAATTGCTTTTGTGTAAGTGTCAAGGCTTTATGACCATCCTGCCTCGGGCCAATGAGCAGTAAATTGGACTCTTAGGGAAGGATTGGGGTTTATTGTGTTCATTTTCTTATATGGCATCATGCTGACTAAACAGAATTGTGGAATGGCTTTAGCTCAAAATGGAAAACACTAGTGTTTAGTTCATGTCTGACATTTTACGATTATAATTATAATACTAGCATAACAATCAAATTGGCCACAATTAAAATGAAATCAGTGCTAAAAAGCAGCACAAATAAAATGCTTCCCACAAAGACTCAAAGAGCAGCTGGTTTTGTAAATAGTAGGTTGTCAAAGTTAAATGCTGTAAACACAGCTCTGGATCAAGGGAAATTACTGTGTAATAGGGTGTACTGTTACTGTCCTCCAGTATCTTTCTGTGGCATCTGGCTTTGCAAGTTTATACTAAATTTCACTGAATCATCTAAATACAGAACTGTACAAATGCAGACTGAGGTATGCCTATTTTTACCTTGATTCGTTATATTGACGACAAGTTCTCTGATGTGGCATAAAGGCATAAAATCATGCATTAAACATTTAAAAAAAAAGAAAAAGTCCCCCACCTTTCTCCTATTTCCTGTAAACTACATTTTCCATGATACATTATCCTCTCACCACACTCTCATTCTTGTTTGCCACCTCTTTATGTGAGTTTTTCTTGCTGTACTCTAAAGCATGTATAGGCTTTCAATTCACCATATCGAATAACTTGCACAAAGTCTTATTTCCTCCTGCCAGGATAACACGGGGCTTGCATGTGACAACACTCTGCCACCTGTCTTTTACCAGGGATTACATTCTGCTAGGTTGGATTTGGAACATTTTCTAAGTTGATTAATACATTTAGCTCTGTCTTTGTCTTGCCCTCCATCTTGCTATTCAAATCAATCAATACATTTCTTTATTTTTCTATTCATCTTTTACAATAAATTGCTAGTCATTTTTTAGAAAAATAATGACAAATCATTTTGCCTTTTTGATTAATTTCTCTGGAAGTATCAGATATCCATAATGGTGGTTACTTCTCTACAGAAAGGTTAAGCAACTTTGGTGGTGGAGTACTCCAGGTACTCCAAGTTTTCAGTCATTGTTTTTGCTACAATGTACAGTATTTTATATAAAATGCATTTATTACATTGCACAATGTGAACTGATTTGTCATTTTTGACTATCTTTCAATAAAACTGCAATCTAAAACAAGGAAGGACTTATTGAAATAGAGTTTTGGCATGAAAATTCTGATGGAGCCACTAGGACATTAGGGGGAAATACAACAAAAGATGTCCACAGAGTTTCAAAAGGGACTGAGCTGTCATGAAATGCCAGCCATAAGAGTAGCTTGTACTGAAGGTGTGTGGTGTGTGTACATGCAACTGTGTGTATGTGAGAATGTTTCAGCATGTACACACTTATGTGTATTAGTGAGAATATGTATGTGAGAGAGAGAGAGAGAGATGATGAAGCACTTATTGTGCTATAAAAAATTCTACATTTTTTTGCGTATAAGTCAGGTTTTGAAACCTAAAAAATCAATCATAAAATCAGAACCCGACTTATATGCCCATTCAAAAATACGACACTTAGGTTTTTTATTTTACAGCTTCCTGCTTCCTCCAATCTCACACCAGTTTCTCAGATACATCGAACTTTGTTGCAGCAGCGTAGTTACCAATTTCTTTTGCCACTTCAACAAGTTTTAATTTAAAACCAGCTTCATATTTTCTTCTGATCGAACGCTACAGTCTAGGTAAGGGATGCTCTTACAATAAAGGTGTATGAGGGTGTGATATACAAAAAACGCAAAACAGTGTAAATGTTGCTTCGGAATAGTTTGGGTATTACGGTGTGGTCACATAGGCACAATACATAGAAAAAAAGGCAGCGTGCTCTGTAGTTACTCTCTCAGGTGGGCGTTAGCATATCATAATCTCTTGGAACAATAGCGTGAGTTTTTCGCATTCTACTTGTATGACCGACATTATAAAATACAGAAAATTATACGGTAAAATCAAGCCCCGACTTGTCCGTGGGAGAACTTAAATGCAAGTATATACGGTACAATAAATTTATAACGTTAGCTTCACATTTTGTTTTGAATTAAAAAATGTGATGTTTTTTATCAATTTATTTTTTTGACTTTGAGACCATTTTGATTCTGATCTGATGAATGCAGTTATCACAGTGATGACATGACTTTTTTTGCTCTCACAATAATCCTTGAACACTGTGTGTGTCTGTAACACTGGATATATGGTTGCCATCAATTCTCAGAAAGGATCCTGGCATGGATCAGCTCAAGGAGGGTTTTTCTTCACACAGAGTGAGCAGCGTGAGATGGAGCTGGTGGCTTGAACGTACAGGCAGTGGAAATGGCAGAGAAAAGACTGTTGGAGAAACATGGAAGGAGTCATGGAATACCTGAATGGCAACAGCAGTTTTGGTGGATGGCCAAGGACGAAATCATCCTAAAGTAAATCTAATGTGAGGTAGCGAGGGAGATACACTGCATTTCACAATGCATTAGGGTACCCAGCACCAGTGATGCTAAAATTTCAGCGGAATAATGGCATCAATCTTACAAAATGAAGATCTATTAACATACTTTTTCATTTCAAACATTGACAAAACTCAGCATTGAAAGCTCTCTCAAAATCAAAAGCAACTCAAATGATTACTGACAATTTTTCTAACTTTGTTAAATTGGGAAACACTAAACTATACTGTACATACAGTAAATAAATTATAATATTTAATAAATAATAAAGGCAAACCACCCCAAAATAGTGAGATGTGTAAGTTCAGTCAAATAACTGTTCACTTAAAAGGACTCTAGCCATGAAAATTTCAGGCTGCATATAAGCACATTTCAGTAAAGGTATGGCATGAACACTGAAGGTAGGGTTGAGTGGTATACCGGTACTGGAAAGTTTTAAAGGGGTGCAGTATCATAATTTTGGGATTTTCAGATACTGGAAGTAAACGTTGGTTTTCCTCTCAGTCCCCACCCCTTCCCTTGAAACTTGGTATTGTATTTATGGAAAAAACATCTGTTTTGTAGACTTCATGAAATGAAACAACATACTTCAGAACTTCACAGGGGACCTTCCCCTTATCACTTTGACACAATCAGAACTTCACACGGTTTCCCCTCCATTGCTTTGATGCAACATGGACTTCTTGGGGGACAATTGCTTCCCCTCTTCTGTTATTGCTTTGGAAAATCTATCTAGAGAGAAACAGTGCGTAATACAGTTTGATAAAGGGGCACACCAGGCAGGTGAGGATTTTGTGCTGCGCACCAGGGAGGATAGAGTAAGATGGGAGATTTTTAAGTTATCTGTTATTTGTGCCAGAGCAGTTTTGGTACTGATGCTGAGGTCCGAAAGTTGGTATCAATACTGAAGTTAAAATTTTAGTACTGATTCAACACTAGTCCAACTCTTTTTTTTAATTTTATTAATTTTATTGTAATCATTCCATACAAATAGATCAATTTTTACAAAAAATAGGATTGAAAACAATTCGACCCCCACATCTGAGAAAGAGAGCATGGCCAACGGAGTAAAACTTAAAGCTTGTAAACATACCTATATTGATAGGGCAACAGAGATGAATGGAGAAGAAAAAGAAATGTGGAGAGAGTTACTTCCTTGGTGCTTTAAGAGCTTATTCTAAAATATGATTGATTAGATCCTGCCAGGTTTTGAAAAAGTTCTGTACTGATCCTCTGAGAATTCGATTTTTTCCAATTTCAAATAGTATAAAACATCAGTTTGCCACTGACTTAAAAGAAGAGAGTTAGAATTCTTCCAATCTGGCAAAATAAGTCTGCATGACAAAAGTGTAATGAATACAATCACAGTTTGTTTGTCCTTCTCCACTTTAAACCCATCTGGAAGAACACCAAACACAGCTGTTAATGGGTTAGGAGGGATTGTGACACCGAGGCTGTCTGAAAGGTAATTAAAAATCTTGGTCCAAAATGATGTTAATTTGGTGAAGGCCCAAAACATGTGAGCCAGTGAGGGTGGAACTTGATTGCAGTGTTCGCAGGTTGGATCTTGCCCTGGAAACATTTTGGACAGTTTTAAGCAAGACAGATGTGCTCGATATATAATTTTGAGTTGAATAATTATATGCTTTGCACATATGGAGCTTGAGTGAATTCTCTGCATTGCTACTTTCCACTCCTTTTCTGATGTATTGATTAAGAGATCTTTTTCCCATTGTCCTCTTAGATCTTTGAAAGTGGGGGACTGTAAAATACTTTAACATATTGAAGAAATGGTGTCTAAGTCCTCGAAACACTAGTCCAACTCTTGAAGTGTTAATCCTTAAATGTATAAATGGAATAAGTATATGCAATTTATGTGTAACTTAACACTAATGATTTTGCTATGTACTGCACCCAATGTCAGTATGATAGGAAATGTTGATTTTCTGAATCATCTCACACATAGTGTGCCAGTTAATGGTTATATAATTGGCATGTGATTGGAATGTGTGCGCTCCATGGAAGTAAATAAATCGTTGGAACCCTGGTGGCTACAATTGTCAGGCTGCTTTACTACTGCTTTGCCACTTTGCCTTTATCTTATGACATGTAAAAATAAAGAAAGAAATATTCCCGGGCTAGAAGATGACTTGATGTGTTTGGACTCTGTTTCTTTTTCACTTCACAAATTGTTCTTTTTTTGGTGCTGCGGCTACATCAGTTTAAGCAATATACAGCACCCTGCTGAGATTTCTTCATTTTATAAGTCACATCTGTGGGGTGTTTCAAGCAATGTGTTTTTTATAGGATATGAAGAAGGAGAATCGAGAGGCAGGGTGTGTAAATGTATGTTTGCACCACATATGGGTACAGGCTACAATCATATGTCATTCTCTTAAAAAAAAAAAAAAGTACACTTTTAGAAGTGCCAAAAAAGAAATGTAATGTTTAGTGACACCTCAAAACAATGTGCATATGTCTTAAAATACCTTAGAGTACAGCCACAAAATAAAAAAAGAAATCATCATGCCTTAACTATATCTCTCACAGAAAAAATACTTTCTTTCCGAAGGAAGTCTAATGTACAGCAAAAAAAAAATGTAACAATAAGTAAATAATTTATATATACATAAACCTCTGTATTTCTGCCAAAAACATTTTTCCAACAACAGAATAAAAGCTACTTGGTTAACAGGCTAGCATTTTATGCAGCTATCAGACATTTATAGGCATTGCAGTAGATTTATGTATTTAATTCCCTAAACAGCCAATTCATATTGTTGAAGATACTTCAGTTTGAATTTTAAAATGCAATTGAACTTTCAGCTATCCTCATATGATTTTTTTTATCTCTTCAGTTTTCCAATTTAATATTCACTAGTGCTAAAATTCTTCTCTAAAAGACACCTAATGTGCAAAACAGCAGTGAAGTCATTGCTTCGATTTAAACTTCAGTATTTATGGGTTGGTATCCCATTGAGGGTTTGATCCAGCTCTCTTGGGAAATACTCCAAACTCCTTGAGCATATATTAAAAAATGAACAAACAAATTTGAGCATCCATTTTATTTTATACTAAGGCTGGAAATGCTGTAGTCTTTTCTGACTGCAGTAGGTAACGGCGACACAGTCAAAGTGACAAAATGTTCATTTAAGTGCATTTATGCACAAACTCACCTTTAGCCAAATTAACATAACAAATGAAACTGGAAGCTTTCATATTACAAGAAGTAATGAGTATGGGTGGAAAACTAAGAAAACTACTTGCAGAAAATATAAACTCATATGCACACACAAGGAACCAATAACCAAACTGTAACTTTGACACCAATACTGGAAACCAATTTAAAATTAAACAAGAAGAAAAGTCAACCAGACTTTAAAGCCTCTTTATCAATGTGAACCATACTCAATAATGAATGTAGTTGCTGGTTTTTAACATCCACACATCTAACCTTTTTCAAATCCCAAGTATGTGGAGCAGTGTCGTGGGGGAAGCTGGTGCCTATCCCATCAAGCAATGGGCAAAAGGCAGGAACAATCCCTGGACAATGTGCCAGCGCATCACAAGATGAAAACAAACAAATTTAATCTGCTTGTACATAGACTGTGGAAGAAAACCAGTGCGCCCAAAGGAAATCCACAAATAGACCTGGTGAGAACATGCAAGCTCTAGCCAGGATGCATCTGGGATTTGAACCCAAGTCTCCTTGTTGTGAGGTAACAGTGCTACTACTGCACAGTCTTGAAAAAATCAAAAAAGATCTCGGATAGATTGACCCAGCAAAATTCTTTCAGTTCAACAAGCAAATGACTCAAAGACAATAGTGGAAATTAACAGGAAGTGCATTAAAGATGAAAGTCAGGAAGTATTTCCTTGACAATTTTTTAAAAAGTATCCAAATGAGATAGCTGGACTAGCCATTAGTTAACTGAATGAGGTATATGGCTGAATGATCTTTTCTCTTTCGTCAAACTAAATTGCAAGTTTCATATACACTAGAATGGGGGAGCATTTTAATTAAGGGTGAAGCTTTATAATCATTCAGTACCAATGAATGAAACAGACTACAGCTTCTTTAAAAATTAGGCACTTTAAATGAATAACCATAAAATAAAAATTTGCATAAAAGGTCTCAAAGAACATACAACACCTGATTGAAATAATTGTGCTGACTTTGTTGTTCTGAGCCTACCTGGCTTACATCTGCTAAAGGTCTACCATCACTCACCAGTTATATTATTTAACACCTTGTGATGGATGGCTGGGGATCTTGGCTGGCCAGGACACCCTTCTGAAGAGAAGACTGGGGGAAGGGACAAATAATCAGCAGTACCTCCCCCGGGACACTAGAGGGCAGCTCCTTTGGCTTACATTAGGGCCACGGAACTGGAACTTTTGAAGCTCAACCCGGCAGGGGTCCGTGGCCACTACCAGGGGGTGCCTGGACAGCTACCAAGTCTAGGCATAAAGCACTTTCACCATGCCCAGAGGTACTGCCAGAGGAGGAGCTGAGTTTATGTGCAGCACTTCTGCCACACCCAGGAGACACCTGGAGCACTTCCTGGGTGCAGTATAACGGAGGCCGCCTCACTCCTTTTTGGAACTGGAGTTGGCAAGCCAGAAACAGAGCTTGTAAGAGTGGAGTGGAGATGGGAGAACAAAAGAGAAGAAGAAAAGAACTGTGTATGGTGGTGATTGATACACTGTGTGTGCTGTAGAAGAGAAAAAGAGAATAAACGTGTGTGCTTTGGGACATTTGGTGTCCGTGTCTGTCTGTGTCCGGGGTTCAAGTTCACAACCTTTACATTATAAAGCTTTAACATCACCTCCAAGGGAGTTGCTATTTTTCTAATGAACTTACAAGGACAGGAGAGATGAGCATGAAGGGTGAAATATATGTTAACAACAAAAGAAGAATCTTATATTTACTAATGCTTCGTGCTGGGGATTTTATTGACAACTTCCCTCCTACCATCATGTCTTCATTAGGCTCTGCACGTTTGCTGAAAATTGTGCAAAATCAATGAAGCCAGATAATACTTGTCCTTCACAAAGTGTACAATTACATCATAGCATGTTGACATCCTATACTTAAATCACAAAACGTTTCTTCTGTTTTACTCTACCAAATTCCTTGGGCCTCATGTATAAACGGTGGATACACACAAAAATGTTGTGTACTCCCGTTTCACACTACCTCAAACCCTGGCTTATGCAGTGCTTTTGTTCCAGTGTGGTTTCCCTTTCTTTTTTAGATCCACATCCTTGACACGGCTTTATCATATATGCTGAAATTAACCGCATATTGTTTATTAGTTTAAGGCATCTGCTTGTAATTAACCTGTAACAATATAATGGTCCACAGAATGGCCAAACTATTCCAAATACCATAGCTGCTTTAGCATTGTTACTCTTACTGTACATTCTTCTTTTTTCAGCTGCTCCCATTAGGGGTTGCCACAGTGGATCATTTTTTTCCATATTACTCCCACTGCAACACTAAGAGTATTTATACCACTGTATCTGAGTGTGGAATCACAGCTCTACAGCTGCTGATTTGAAAGAGAATTATTGGTATACAGCATCAAGCACACACTGCCTCAGCCATGCTGTCTATTTGGTCTGCTCTCATACGGCAAACACTTCAGAGCCTTTCCTGTACTGACCTCTCGGTTCAGAAACAGTTTCATCCCAAGAACAATAAACTCAATTAATCAGTCCATCAAGTGTTCCTTGTAGAACTGTTTGTACTTATTAGTACAATTACCTCATTGTAAACTTGCAATACAGTTGTAATATTGCACAACCTGTGCCACTTTATAAAGTGCGTATTTACATATGATGACAATATTTTAAGATGAAATGCAGCAAAATAAGTTTATTACATTACCCAGATAAAATGTTAACATCATTTAAATAATCTATATTTTTAATAATTAAACATGTGAGGACACTGTGTCGCAGCGCTAGCAAGGAGCTGGCGCCCCATTGTTCCTGCCTCACGCTGTATTCTTGCTGAGGCTAGCACGACACCGGAAGGATAGATGAATAGAATAATTAAATATGTACTATGAAGATATTTCAATGTTCCTTAAAAGTTATGAAGAATAAGAGTTCTAAGCTTACAGATGGAGTAACGTCTATGTGATGATGCGGCTTCCACTCCATGCTCCCATCTGCCTTTTGGGAGCTCTTGAACCCGACACTGTCGGTAATGTCACCAATGAGCTAGACAGTGAGGCACAACAATGAAGCAAAGGGATGGTGCAAAAAGTGCAAAGTGCTTTTATTAAAACAACAATCAAAATCAAAACAGTGTTCAAATAAATAAGTACAGTGTCTCTCAAAAATCTTCAGATAAATAATCCAATAAAACTCTGTAAATTGTGGGGGTTAAAAACAATAAATAAACCCTTAAAAAAACAAGGTTAAAACAATGGCAGGTAGCCGTCCTTTTAAAAACAGATCCCGATGCCTTTCTTCTGGTGACTCCCCTGCTTCTCTCGTCCAGGCTATGCACCAGGGGAGCCACCCTACCTGTACCTGACCTTCTTTCTGCTTACTTCTGCTGGTCTGTTCGCCTTGCTGATCCCTGGCTCCGGTGGGCTTTACCTGAATGTGACTTGGGCTCCCCAGCGACCAGGGCACTCATGCTGGGGCTTTCACATCCCAAGTCCCAGCTCCCACTGCCTTCCCAGCCTTATGCGGCGAGCCAACCTCCTTCCGGTCACTACCGCTCCTCAATAATACTCAGCGGGAGCGACCACTACCAACTGCTCCCGGGGTGCCAGCCAAACACCTTGGCTCACTGCTTAGTTGCACCTTCGCTCATTCACACACCGGCTTTCTCCTCCCTGCTTCCTGCCTTCTTCTCCTTCTAACCTCCGTTCATTCCCTTCTTTCTCTCTGTTCTCTTCCCTATCCGCCTTGCGCTTCTATTATTTATCACGGGGACATGGATCAGGTGCGGCAATTAGCAGCTCCCAGCATCAATTACAGATGCGGACGACTCCTCACCTATGCACTTAAGCGAGGACCACCCGCATCAAGGATTCACCCGGGAACTGCTCCAGCCACACATACCATGCCACCACTCTAAGCCACAAGTGAGGTGACTATATATTTAAAAAGTGGCCTTTTTGATTTGAGCTATAGACCCGCTTCACAACAGTCTATTACTGAGCTGATCATAAGGCGATTTGGTACTTGGAGAAAGAAAAGGTAGTACAGGAATTGGAGGTTAGTATGTTTGGAAGAGACAGTACTGCTGCAATAAATCATTTCATCGAAGTTCGCGCAGCAAGCATCTTGCATGAGGTAGGAACAATCTCTGGATAGTTCATCACTATCACTGTGCCACTGTGCTCCCATGTTTAATACGTGCTTTAATTGATATGATATGAATACTGAAATGATATCAAGTATGCATCTTAGTATTTAAATTATTCAGAGAACTGTAATATCATGAATGTAATGGATTCAGTGTCCTGTCGGAGGAAGAAAAAGCCCGTTTAAGAAGCACGTAGTGATTCACAAACATACAGCATATAGAAAAACACATACAAAACAAAGCATTTAACGTGCTACTTTAGTTACGATGGGATTTGACAAACAAGTAAAATAAATGATTTTAAGATGAAGTTTATGATGTTCAATTTTAATGACAAAAAACTACGTGATTAAAGTGGAAATTTCGAGATTAAAGTTGACATTTTGAGCTTTTTTCCCAATGTGTCCCTGTTTTTTTTTTCTTTTGTCTGTACCCTATAAGCTTTCATATGACACTCAGACGATGGGCTACGACTTGCCTTTTCACGGCGACTTTGATATCTGACAACTTCTTTTTTATTTCGGGCACTGTGCGACTTTGTGAACTAGAGCTTTCGAGCTTCTCCGCCACTCTGTTACTCGATCAACTTCCTTTTGTTGATTATACCACAGTTTAAACCAACAAATAGTACGTTTTTCCTTGCCTCCACTTGGTATTCGCTGAAATTCTTCTATTTTTCCCCATGCTTTTACCATTGCCTTTTCACAGAATGCTGAGCTTAAGGGCTATTTATATTGATTTGCATATTCAAAGAGGTGTAATTCTGGAAGGAGTTGGGGAGTGGCAGCAGGCATGTTCATGTGCATTACTTTTCATGCCGACTGGGATTTATATAGCGCGGTGTTTCTCAAACTCGTTCTTGGGGACCCCATGTGGGTGCAGGTTTTTGTTCCAACCAGATTCCTACTCAGTGACAACACCTGATAACAGTGAGTTCATTTAATTAGTTGTTTTTTTTTTTCTTTTATTTGACATTCAGAAAAGCACAGCAGCATGATTTTTACATTTATAAGACATTTATAAATATTTCTGCTTTTGCTAGAGATTTAAATACTTAACTTTCTTTTGTTGATTTCATTATACTTTGCCCTTTCTCTGTGCAGTTTTTCCTTCTTCATTGTATCTTAATAATGACAACTTAAAACGAGCAGAGCAGACACGCTGGCAAACACTGAATTATCAAAGGCTGCAACTACTTTAGCGTCAGACCCACTAATTAGTAAATAATGGATTAATTAAACAATTAGAACACCTTGAAAAGTAGAATGAAAATCAAGTTGAAAATACTGTTAAAAAGAAAAAAAATACATTATTCCTATATAACTGCTTAGTACATTTAAATATACAGTATATATATTTTTTTAGCAAACTTAGTTTTCTAATTTCTATATCATTCCCTAAAAACAGAACTTGGGAAATATCAGCTCACTTAATTAGCCCAGGAGTTCAATTAAAAACTGAAGCTGGTTGGAGCAAAAACCTACAGCGACAGGGGGTCCCCAGGACCGACGTTGAGAACCCCTGATGTAGCGGAAGAACGCGGAAGTTGGTGTATGCACAAATTTATGCATCTGGATTTTTTTGTGCGTAAGCACATTTCCGCTTTTACCTGCACATTTCCGTTTTTGCCCGTACGCCACGTTTTAGTATGAATTCTAGACACACCATTATGCATGACGTCCCTGGTGTTTCCACTTCCGTTACCTCCTTAATGTCTTATGTATATAGTACAGTCAGATTTTCTCTTGCATGTTTACCACAATCTGGTGACAGTGGTATGACAGATTAGACAATAAACAAATCCAGTAGCAGACAACGAAGGCAATGTGGCATTAAACACAATATCACAACAACAGTATCTCATGCAGCAGTGAGTCTGATTATTGATAATAAGCAACCTTATGATGTAAAGATAAAAACTGTTTGTAAATTTAGTGATGTTTATTGTCTGTACTTTTTATCATAATGGAGGAGGGATAACCACAACTGTGTCTGAGTTCTCTAATAACACTCTAATGACACTGTTTACCTTACTTACTTACCTTTACTTATAAAAAGTAATAGGTCAGTGAACATATAGTAATAATTTGAAATAGTAATAAACAAACAAACAAACAGATACATAAATAAATAAAAGCAAAAACTAATAATGAAAAATACAACAGTAGCCACAAGTGTAATAAATGTATAAATAAGACATTAGGAGCAGATCTGAGGGCAGGAGGCCAGCACAGAGTTCAGAGTCCACACAGCCAAGAGGCAGAAGCTGTTGCAGAACCTGGCAGAAATTGTTTGGATACTAAAGTACCTACTGCCACATAAGAAGTGAGACAGATACACCATGGGAGGGATGGGAGAAGTCCTTCACAATACTGTAGGCTTTGCAAATGCAACACTTTATAAAGGTATCTTTAAAAGAGGGTGAGGAGGTGCCAATAATCTTTTCTTCTGTGAGCACTATACAATGTAGGACATTGTGATCAGAGACACTGCAGTTCCCACATCAGACAGTAATGCAGCTTGTCAGAGTACTTTCAATGGCGCCCTTGGGGTGGGGGGTATGGGCGATTGAGGCATTGCCTTCTTTAGGCACCAAAGGTGTTGCAGCTTCTTGGCTATGGGGGTGGTGCTAATTGATCAAATAAAGTCAGCTTGCAGGTATATACCAAGAAATGTGGTGATCTTGACCTATTCCATTGCAGAGCCCCTAAATGTACAGTGTGGTGTGGACAGCATGGGACTTCCTAAAGTTAACAATCATCTCTTTAGTCTTGCAGACATTAAATGACAGATTTTTGTACTTGCACCCGTCTGCCAATTGTCGTATATTCATTCTGTAAGCTGACTCAGCCCCATTGCTAAAGAGACACATCACCACTGAGTCATCTGCAAACTATATGATGATGTTAGTGCTGTACACAGCCAGTAGAGTGAGTCAACAGAGTGAACAGAAATGGGTTGAGTACACAACTCTGGGGGGGCACCAGTGCTCTGTCAGTAAGTCCAGGATCAAATTGCATAGGAAAGTGTTGTAGCCTATTTGAATCAACTTCCATATGAGCTTCTAAGGGACAATAGTATGGAAAGCTGAACTGAAGTCTAAGAAAACCATTGTAGCATACGTTTTTCTTTTGTCCAGATGGGACAGACTATAGGCAAACTTCAGAGGGTCATGTGATGTGGAAAGCCTGTCTTTCAAGTAGCCCAAGAACTAGCCTCCCAAAGCCCTTCATGATGAGAGGTGTGAGTGCTATAGGGTGATAGTCATTGAGGCAAGAAAGAGAAGACTTCTCAAGCACAGGTATGATGGTGATGGTTTTGAGAACATGATGACAATGCCTGTCCTAGAGAAATGTTGAAAATGTCTGTAAAGATATTCATAAGCTGTTTTGCACATTCCCAGAGCAATCATTCCAGGTATGTTGTCTGGTCCAGCAGCTTTGCATGGGTTTACATTCAATAAAGTTCTTTTCACGTCAGCAATAGACAAACACAGTACCTCCTCAGGAAGGTTGGATTTCCTCACTTATATGTTGTTCAGGGCATCATACAACACATAGAAGTTATTTAGAACATCTGGAAAGGAGGCATCACCACAGCAGACAGGTGGTGTGGTCTTAAAGTCTGTGATGGCTTGGATTCTCTGCCACAAGCCGTGTGTATAATTTTTAAAGTAGTGTATGATATAACGTACAAGTCCTGAACAAAAGAGAACTGTGCTGACTTACACTACCCATATAAAATCTACTTTTCACTACCTATAATATCTACTTTTATAGTACCTAATGTCCACAAGTGTAGTCTCCTTCGTTTCCCTAGCAACTGAAAAATGAATACAGTTAAGTAATTTAAATTAAAGTTATGAAAATTTTTGAATTAAAATTAATGAAATACTAGGCAAAAAGTCATCCCCAAAGATATTTAGGTCAGGGTGTTTGGAGATTTATAATTAGGTGTGAATGGACCCTATAATGGACTGACGTTCTGCCCCTGACCTGGGAAACCTACATTGGATGAAGCAAGTTTCAGAATGTTATTTTATGTTACAATGGCAAACATTTGTATAAACCAAAATATGTCTCCTGTAACATGCATGGCATAAAATAAAAAATTAACAATGCAAAAACCTGAATTTCAGTTTGCATTCAGTGTTCTGGTATCTTTTGAAACACATTTCAATGTCTCACTTTTTGATGGGAACAGACATGTTAACTTTTAAAGCTCAGCAGGGACATCAGATCCTGGATTTCTATGTCATTACTGTATGTGTATGTGTGTTTGTAAGCATGTGTGGGTGTTTTTGCCATTTATAATTAGAAAGACGGAAAGCTCCTCTTCCCTGATAAGATGCTGCTTTCTGTAACCATGTCTTTACACTTCAGATTGTACTGCATGTGTCATTCTGGAAAGAAGCTGCAGAATGAAGCTACTGAGTGTGTAACTGTCTTCTCATTTGACTTGCTCTATATCTTTGAAGGTTTTGCTTATATATTTTTTTCTTTAAAACAGTTGTAATCCAAACTTTACTATAAACAATTTTAACAATGAATTTATCATTTTGACAATGATGATACTTAATAAAGATTTTCCAAACATGTCAGAATAAATTTAATATTTCAGGTAAGGAACTAAATAAGTGTGGTGACTCTGTAAGTACACATTGAATAAACATATTCATTGTTTATGTTACATTTAAACCCTCCACCTGAATTATGTGTAAATTATGATTAAATATTTCTCTGACACTAAAGGTTATTGGCATATCTCCATAATGATCTGTTGCAGGTACTACTTTAACTTGTGACTTTAACACTGATTTTAAGTATCCTCCATTTTACTTATTAAATTTTATGTTTAAGAAATATAAACTACAATTAGCCGTATACACTCTACAACCAACCACTAACAACAGCAAAATTAAATTCTACCTTTACATCATTTGAGTGGTAATCTGATGTCTATGATCAATTTGTAACTACACAATATTTTAAAATGCTATAAATGTCATTTATTCCAGATACTATAAGGATAGAGATAATTACATTCCAGTGTTACTGTTATATTTGGACATGACCTATCGTTAAAAACATATATAATAAGCAAAAATGTGATATCTATCTCTTTTTTACAAAGAAAACAAACAATAGGTAAAAATCTTGTAATTTTTCTGACAGTTAACCAAGTTCCTTAATGTACACCTCTGCCTCTGTTTTAGCCATGCTGTGAAATTTGGAAATGTAATATGTTTTTTTGGGAGTGGTACAAAACAATGTAAAAACAAATTTCTACAGATCTATCTTGATTAATTAAAATATTAATTAATAACTGATTTCACAAGTGTTTCCTCACTAGAGCTAATATTTAGAAAAGACCCATTCTTCACCAATTATAGCCATGTGTCTGTGACTGTAATTCACTGGAATTTGTCACCATTCTTCAGTGCAATATTTTTCAAGTTCCCTTATGTGGAAGAATTCCAATTCCGTACTCACTTTTTCAAGACACCCTTTTCCATACCGAATTACAGTTGCACCCAATTTTCTCAGTCTTTATCAACTGCATGAGTTCCACTCTTATTCTCAGGTACATCTTTAAACACCCTTACACTTGTTTAGTTTATAGTGAAATGTCAGTGCTAGTTAGTACTGTAGTGAACTTACTAACTTACTAACCAAGTAAACTGTATCTTTGTTATGAAGGATTAAAACTTGCATTTACACATTATTTGCTGCTAAGGCAGATAATGTCACAAACATTCACTGGATAAAGCCTATGGAGGAAAATGATTGAATGTTCTGGTTGGGTCACGATGAGCCACTGGTTTCTGTTCAAACAACAGGTTATAGGTGCAGTGTGTTATGTTGCGCAGATTAAAAGTTACTAGTTCAATTTCTTTTAGTATTACCTTATATTCTGTTCTTTTGCAATTGTTAAACAGCTTTCTACAACCACCTCCTCGTTCTGCTGCACCGTCTTCCCAAACCATGTACTGGGTTACTAGAATATATTACATGCAATGTACAATGACTGTCAGTTTTCTCAAAGACCACATTTAACATTTGTTTCATAGATAGATTTATCAGAATATTATTTATCCAAAATAATATTTACACTTGATTACCGTACATACTTGCATTTAAGTTCTCCCACAGGTAAGTCGGGGCTTGATATAACCATATAATTTCTGGTATTTTATAATGTCGGTCGTATAAGTCAAATGTGGAAAATTAATGCTATTGGTCCAAGAGATGATGATATGCTAACACCCGCCTAACAGAGTAACCATGGAGCACACTGCCTATTTTTTGCTATGTATTGTGCCTATGGGACCACACAGTAATACCTGAACTATTCTGAAGTGACATTTGCACTGCTTTGTGTTTTTTGTATCTCACACCCTCATACACCTTTATCGTAAGAGCATCCCTCATCTATAATGGAGCATTCGATCGGAAGAAAATATGAAGCTGGTTTTAAATTAAAAGCTGTTGAAGTGGCAAAAGAAATTGGTAACTGCGTTGCTGCAACAAATTTTGATGTGTCAGAGAAACTGGTGCGAGATTGGAGGAAGCAAGAAGATGTCTAAAAAAAAATTAAGTGTTTTATTTTTGAATGGGCGTATATGTCGGGGTCTGATTTCAAGATCGATTTTTCGGGTTTCAAGACCCAACTTATATGTGAGTATATACAGTAAATGTGTCTCCAGTGTTCGTTAAACCCCTCATCGTTTTAACCATGAGAGACGCCCTAAATAACATGTCTGAATCATACTCTTTTCCTTTAATTGTATTTTACAGCACAATAGTACAGAATAACATATTATCTTCCTTATTAATCTGTGTTAGAGATATTTTAACCTATTCTACTGGAAGATTCAGGGGTTAGGTCTAAGCTTGAAAATCCTGCCATACTGAAGAGAAGTGCAGTGAATTCTGGGAAAGCAGAAAGGCCAAGCAGGGTTTTAAATATTTTGCTTAGTTGGAAATTACAGAAGGGAATTGGCCTTGAGCTTGTGTTATAATGACTTACTACCATTTTCTAGGTGATCTGAGAAAAATGTAAGCTCTACTAATGAGATTAAAACAAGTAAGTCAGGTGCTCATTTTGGTGAGAAGGAAGGAAGAAAATGGCTGCCGGTTACTGGATATTTTTCAAAAAGAGTTCTTTCAGTTCAGTTTCCACTTGTTGCAGAATTTGACTATTCAATTCAATTGTTGACACTTTAATGAAGCTTTACACTTCTGCAAAGAGCTCAGCTCCATTGTAAAAATGGACATTCTCATTCTCAAAGTGAAATGGGCATTTGATAGACTTTGTCACTTAGCTGCTGGACACTTGGAACGGCGCTCTCTCTGTCTCTCTTTGTCTGACAAGAAATCTTTTTTTTTTCATTTTTCGATTACGAATATACCACTTGTAACATATTTTACTGATATGAACCCATCCAGGTTGCATAATTCTTTGTATTGCTTATATTTGCTTCATTTGGTTTTGATGCAAATAAATATAATTTTTAGGGTAAAGTTTAAATCAATGTGTCTGTCTAATTGCGACTAGAAAGCTGAGAGCTAGATTGTCATGTCTTGTCTAGCTGCATTTCCTTAAGGCTTCAAGAGGACACTCTTGTGTAGTACTCCATTGGTGGTAAACTGGGTTGAAGTACAGGAATGAAATTAAAGACAGTACCAGTGAGGAAAGTCACCTGCCATTGGAGGCCCATCAGTTTGAATATGCAGGGTACAATATGGACAGAGAGACATGCAAGATGTTACAGGTAACAGTTATAAATATGGCTTTGATATGTCTTATCATGGACCCATTAAGGAAAGAACCTAAGAAGTTATTTGATACCTTTCATGTTAGCTGCATGTCAGAAGTGATCTGATAACACACACAATAAAATACATTTACTCCAGTACAAACTGCACCTCATTACTTAGTAGTACATCTTTTCAGAGGTACTGTGTCATTCCATGGTCAAATTATATCATTAACCCAGGAAACAGGAAAAAGTAACATGAAGATTTTTTGTTACAATCTTCAATATGACTTGATGGCAAATGGTGTTCCTGCCAATCTTTATGTATATGCTACCGTGGCTGTCCATTTGTCTGTCCAGGATTTTAAATTACCAGTAGCTCGCAAACCGTTTGACCTATTGACCTGAAATTTAATACACATATACTGTGTGACGTCTACTATCCATTTTAGAGGTGATGATTGGCCTCCAAGGTTATTCCTCTTTTTATTTTTATTTTATTGTATTGTAGAATCAACTCTTGGCAGCAACCAGAAGGGCGACCATGCTTTGCATGCGTACAGGTGCCGTTCTCATCCCTACCACCTTTGCCATCACTTCCCCTACCTCTTTATATCTTAAAACATTCTTGAGGCAGATTGAAGACTTAAGTGAAAAATGAAAGAAAACTTACTAAGTAAATGCAACACAAACACTGATTTAATCAGTTTTAACGCGAAAAGATGCCAACGATAGAAGAGAAGAAGAGGGCCGCTAGGGTGGAGAAAAGAACAGCTGCTCAGGATGCAACAAGCGTGTCAACCTCTGAGCAAACGAATGTGAACCGTACAGAGAAAGAGTATGAAAACCAGGAATGCTCCAGTCAAGTATAACAAGCAGTGCACCATTACTGGTAATGTATAATATAAAACATTTGAAACTATACAGCTTACAAATATGATGTATGTACAAAAACAAAAATCTCATTAATAACTTGTAGTCAATCCTCAAGAGGTGGGTTGACAAACAAAAACCCACAAATTCTGACAGACTCCATGCACTGAGTATGCAAGAATGGGCTGCTATCAGTCAGGATTTGGCTCAGAAGTTGATTGACAGCATGTCAGGGTGAATTGCAGAGGTCTTGAAAAAGAAGGGCCAACACTGCAAATATTGACTCTTTGGAGAAACTTAATGTAATTATCAAAAAAAGCCTTTGAAACTAATGAAATGCTTGTAATTATACTTCACTAAACATAGAAACATCTGACAAAAATATATAAAAACACTGAAGCAGGAAACTTTGAAAACTAATACTTGTGTTATTCTCAAAACTTTTGGCCGTGACTATAAGTAATGTATAAACTGTTATGATGACTAGTGAGCTAAAAAAATGATACACAGTATATATGTATATTTAATTAGTATTTACATACTGTATACTGTATATTACATATATGTAAAAGGAGTCCCAGAGAAATGTTGGGGTGCCAACTGGACCATCCTGTTAATTGTGATTGTCCAAAAAACAGAACAAAAATAAGCATGTGATGACACAATAGAAAAGAGGCATATTATCTGCGTTCTGAGTCTATACAGCTTATTTAAAGTTATGGCTCCTCTCAAGTGGGTCCACATTAGGGAGCTCAGTCATGCATGACTGCTTTTCTGAGTCTGGAACACCATCTTCTGGGAGCTCTTGGATTTATATGGTCCCGACAAGAAAAGGGTTTAGGTACCCTCAGTGGGCATCTTATTGGAGCTACAGAGAAGAAAAGAGATGCTCAGTTGCCCATGCATAACAATATTTAAATTAATGTAAGTAAAAAACAAACCACACATATCATTTCAAGGTATCCTGAAATTGACAGCCAGGTTTACATGACATGTACAGTACATCAAATGGCACTGCAGTAAATTCAAAATGTGGCAGTAAAAAAAAAAAATAAAGTTTCAAATCAAAACAAGATAATGTCAATGGACAGGTCCTAGGGTTGCTACCACAGCATGCATCAATAACCTTTCATCCAAAGTTCCTTGACCCTGACAACTCTTCCAGATTTTTTCAACAGGTTGGAATGTCTGCACAGAGCCATCTGCTAGTCATTTCCAGAACATTCTAACTGCCCATTTGGGGTGTCCAGGTCTGAGCAGTGGGTGCATTATCCATCCTCTTAAGTGATAATCATTTGACAGCCCAGCATCTTCCCTTTACCACTGTGTCCAGAACATACAGCCTCAGGTCAGGCTACAAAGTTGTTCATTGACCTTTGATCCAAAATATTCCAGTGTTATAACCAATTGTTTTTTCATGATAGGGTCCTAAGGTGAACCTTTTATCCCTATAAGATGTAGACCTGAATAAAATGCCCCAAATCCTTGCTATAGCTGCCATATGTTACACTGTGTTTCATATCTATGACATCAGGCAACAAGACAGAAAACTAAAACAGGCACATGAGAAAGTTACACTTTTATTCATGCATAAATGAACTTAAGGTTTCTAATTACACCAAAAATGTAAAAAAGTGCAGTAAAATCAGTTTTGGTACATAATACCTGATAATAAGTAGTTCATCATTCGTCTTCACTACAGCACTCTAAATACTGCATGTATCTTGAGTTTTACTATAGGTGTAATTGATACATTTAAAATCCAGGCTTGTACTAGTAGATTTATAAAATCATACACCTATTTTGCTTACTGCTTGTAGGTAATTGACTTAATATGTTGAATTGGTCTCTGGTCCAGCCTGGTCTTTGCTACTGTATGGCCTTTGAATGTACAGAGAAATGGCCTGGCCTCCTTGATGGATGGACCAGTGGTGAGACCGCTCCTTAGGATGGAAAATTGTAGAGAAAAAGAGACAGAGAGAGAGAACAGTATGCAAGCCTCCGTTTATTATGGCTAACCCCTTCAAACATCTTTTGTATTAAAGTGGGGGGCCTGCATTTACAAATGAAACAACTCAGGCAGACGCCAGCCCTCTGTCCAGTCCATGCTTTGTTATTGTCAGCATTTTCTCAAGTCTTAAACGATGCACAAATGTACTTTTACACAAACAAGAAAGAAAGGATGTACAGGTAATTAAGTCGAAAACTGCTTTCTCAAACTGACCTTCCAGTCCAGGCTTTCTTCCAGTGGTAATGGCTTATGAAAGTGTCCCTGTCTTTGATATTTGAAACTCACACAAACAAAATCTGTGTCACTGACATTAGAGATAGAATAACGAAGCACCGTTGTTGCATTACGCTGGTTGTTTAAACTACATTAGAAATAGCGTGTGTTATATTAAACAATTCTTGCGCATTACATTACACCTTCTGAATTAGCACTTAACAGAATTCCCTAAAGACTCAGGGAGAAATGTTTGTAACATCATAAAAAACAGCTGTTCTTATCTGTAAAACATGCCTTCCTGAAAACAATATTTCTTTTTATACACTTTTGCACTTTTCATATAGAATATATACTTACTTGTCAGAAAGCTGTTTCTTTCTTTAAAATATCCAGTTCATTCTTAAATGACATCACCCAAATATCAAAATATTAAATATGATTATCTTTGTAATTAATCGAAAATTATCTTTGGATGAACTTTTTACTTTGATGTTGCTGAGTTTTTGCATTTAATAAAATCCAGATAAAACACATTAATGCAGTAATGCAATAAAATGGGAAAAAGTTCTAAGCAGGTGAATACATTTTACAGCCACTGGATATTCCCTAGAATCCTATAAAACAGGAGTGTGTAAGTGGCTCATTTCAGGTTGAGAGGGTAATAATTACAGAATGAGAGAGACAAATCCTTGTAAGCACAAATAAATCTTGACAGGTTCTTTTCACTTTGAAAGTAGGAGCATCATCTTGGAAATCTCTGTGATTAGCGACTAGAAGGCGGCATGTATTTTTTTATTTTTAAACTAATTGTTAATTGTGGCTGAATATTACTTATAACAAACTTAAGACACAACAAAATAATAGTAGAGCCATGTTGTATAATTCCAGTGACATCCTCCTTACAGCAATGTAAATACTGCAGGCATCTCCTGTTTTACTATAGATGTAATTAACACCTACAATTAAATTCCAGGTTTGTACTAGAGAAGTTATAAATTCATTAAGATTACTGTGAAACATTTTGGACCTTAACACAGTATGAACTAGTCTATTACAACATTTACAACAAACAAAATGCATATGGGACATTATTTAGTGACAGCCAAAACTAATTATGCATTTTTCTTGGCATGCTGAATTAGTAAAATTTTATATATTTTTGTTATTGATTTATTTTTTCAATTATTAATCTGACACATGTAAATAAAATATTTTACTACCAGATGTTATTGGTATTCCAAATTAGCGCTACTTCATCAGACTTGATTCTCATGATGCTGCCAGTTATATAGTTTTAATAAAAGCATCCAAAAATATTTACTTTCTCCTGCATAATTTTAATATGCTGACGTTTTATCCCTAAAAAAGCTGTTTCATTAAGTAAGTAATGTTTTATAGTTTTACAGTTATAAAAGGAAGTCAACCAGGTTTCTGTTGTATTATAATACAAAGTATATTTTTGCCTTTGGAGTACAGATACTCATAGCTATACTGTACTAAATAACATACAGAAGACTAAAATTCAATGCACAGCACAAGTATGAATTAGATTTCAGTGTATTTTACTGTACACGTTAGTTTGCATTTAATTTTGGCATGATTTTTTCTTGTCATTAGTTAAACTGTAACTAATCATATGATTCATTGCTTGTCTGTGTGGCATACAATGTTGCACTTTTTTTTTCTATGACCATGTGTTAATTGTACTTAAATTAAATAACATCAAATGGCCAATCCGCACCAAAAGGTGGAGCAAGGGACTTCACCAAAGTCAGCCTTCAATGATTTTTGTAGTGCTTCATTTTTCTCTTTTTATATTGCATTCACCTTTCTTTTTAAATTTATAGAAGTGATTAATTTCCTGCTCTGACATCAGCTACTGTTATAGTTACATTCTGGCCTTGTTTGGTTCAATTGAAATGCAGTACTGGTTGATGTTTTCTCAAAACATGAATTTAACAAGAATAATTATACATGCTATATGTTTTGCTGAAAACAGATTTGAGATGTAACTGAACTAAATACTGCAGGTGACAGAATTTAAATCTCTCATGTACTTCCACACCATACTGTATTTCAACTGCCAGAGTACTTGAAAGGAGATGCTGCACAGTCATGCAACCTCAGATCCAGGAGGAGCAATGTGTATTCTTTCCAGTATGTGGAACAGTGGACCAGTTATTTACCTTGATGAGGACCCTGGAGGGAGAATGAGAGTACACTCAATCAGTATCCATTTTGTGGACTCAGAAACAGTATATGGCCGTGTTCCACAAAGGATTCAGAGGGTTTGTGCTAGGTGAGTAAGTTGTTACAGGCAAGATAAAAATTATTTGATCGCTGTATAATCACAGAGAGAGCTGTGTTTGTATACTTGGAAAAACAACAATGTCATTCTCAGTGGGTGTGGGGCTCTGCCAGGGCTGTGCTCTGTCTCCTATCCTATTTGAATTATCATGGATAGGATATCAAGGCGCAGCCGGGGAAGGGAGGTCTGCTTGTGCTGAGCTAGTAAATTTCTTTGCTTAAAGCAGCTGTCAACATACAGATTAGACAATACACGCGGGACACTATAAAGCAGCAATATTATGGAAAATTTCCGCAACAATACAAACTGTCAATAATATTTTTCGGCAAAAATGCACACATTTTGCATACTTTGACCATAAGAATGGATATCAGACTAGTGCAATATACGTACAATGCAAGTTACAGAAGATATGAAAAATCTCTTATCTTTTCATGCCTAACAACTCCTTGTCCAGGCTCCTCTTTTTTAGCTTAGCATCTCCTCCATAAACCCCAAAGCTGGACCTCCAGTCAAGTCAGAGAGAAAATTAAGCTAACAAGTGTAAATGGAATGTCTCCCAGTTTCCTGTTACTGTGAAATAAGGATTTATCTTGTGGGTGTAGAGGCGACCCAATTCTGCTTTCAAGCTCAGAGGAGTCAGAGTGAACCCCTTGATTCCACAAACAGCTGATTTTTGCCAGGACATTCTTTTTGAGAATCTGATGCCCTTGAGCAGCAGCAACATTCAGTACTACCCTGTATTATTTTCTTCTCTTGATTCCTGTCTAACCAGCACAATCACTTTGGTTCTCAAAAAATTACAATTCAGCATTCTTCATCAACTATCCACAGCCATTTTTAACATATCAGTTGCAGTATACAGATATTACTAGTATCTATGCTGCTATATATAAACATATGCCACCTTCAGAGAAGAATTACTTTAGTATTATTAAAATTCAGATTCTGAATTATCCCCATGAATTTGGGATAACTCACCACATATTCAGTGTCTTATTTATATACTACCTTTAAAAATGGTGAGAAGTACTTTAATTCCAAAAATTTCAAATTTGAATAACGCAGTTCATGGCATCTCTGCACAATATGCACATACAAAACAACAAAATAGCATATGTGTATTTTGATGCCACATGCTAGTCCATGGTATTGGCATTCATTTTCCTAATATGTATCCATAATCTGCAAAATTGATAAAAATGAATTTACTACATAAATGCGACCTTATACACTTGAATAGCAGCTACATGTTCATTAAAGCCCAGGACGTCTGTAAATTTGTGAACTGGTAAGCACAAGATGGCCAGTGCTCAAATATGCTTTCGGTATAATCATCACTGCAAAATGTGTTTTTCAGAAAATTACTGTATGAAATGTGACATTTCAGAAAACATATAGAAATGGTTTTCTTTTCTGTAAAACGAACTGAATTTATGTCTCAAGTAAAAATTACATCAAAATTAAAAAACAATACATATAGTAAACAGACTGCATAGCATGGTATTTAACCCACCTGCTTGCAAGATGGCTTACAATAATGGTGATAATACTATAAGAGTTTTGTAGACCCATAAACTGTAACCATGTAAATTATATTTACAGACTTGAACCAAACTGACTAACCCTAATATCATAAAAATTCATTGAAATTGAAGTATAATGATTATCTGTAACATTTACCCATGATTACTCTTTAGACTGTTGATGCTGTTTTATGCAAATAATGAAATATTATTATCCAATGAATGCTTGGTATCAGCTTTTGTAGCTATGGATAATGTTTTTAGCATGGCAGGAGAAGGAGCGAAAGTAAGTGTATAATCATCAAGTCACTGATGGTGCTAAACAGCAGCAGTAGGGATTTGCAGAGTTTTAACGCCAGATTTAATGTAAGCCAATTTGAATGATGCTTCTACTTTGAAATGAATACAGTAATCTTTACAAGTGCATTTAAAGTCTACAGTTGTAGTCCTGTTTAATTTTACTTTGCAATGTATGTGTCTCCAATTCTACACTAGTTTGAAGATTACTATTTTTATTATTATTTATGAAGGATTATCCATATGTTATAACCTATAATTTTAGACACCCCCCCCAATTTTTATAACAAGTTGATAGATAGATAGATACTTTATTAATCCCAAGGGGAAATTCACATACTCCAGCAGCAGCATACTGATAAAAAAAAACAATATTAAATTAAAGAGTGATAAAAATGCAGGTATAATAGACAATAACTTTGTATAATGTTAACGTTTACCCCCCCGGGTGGAACTGAAGAGCAGCATAGTGTGGGGGAGGAACAATCTCCTCAGTCTGTCAGTGGAGCAGGACAATGACAGCAGTCTGTCGCTGAAGCTGCTCCTCTGTCTGGAGATGATACTGTTTAGTGGATGCAGTGGATTCTTCATGATTGACAGGAGTCTGCTCAGCGCCCCCGTCGCTCTGCCACAGATGTCAAAATGTCCAGCTCCGTGCCTACAATAGAGCCTGCCTTCCTCACCAGTTTGTCAAGGTGTGAGGCGTCCCTCTTCTTTATGCTGCCTCCCCAGCACACCACCGAGTAGAAAAGGGCACTCGCCACAACCATCTGATAGAACATCTGCAGCATCTTATTGCAGATGTTGAAGGATGCCAGTCTTCTAAGGAAGTATAGCTGGCTCTGTCCTCTCTTGCATCAGTATTGGAAGTCAAGTCCAATTTATCATCCAGCTGCATTCCCAGGTATTTATAGGTCTGCACCCTCTGCATTGCATATATCCTGATTTTGCCATTTTGTAAAATGTTGCTAAATACTGGAATCTGTTTAAGGTGTTGGTCAAATCCCACTTCTGTTAAAAGTCTCACTAGTTTGCAAAGCCCCCACAGCTTGCAGGAAGGGGTTTATACTAAGCAAAAGTGTTTGGACAAGCTTGTGGTACTAGATTCAAATTAGACATTTGAATTGTTTTTAATGACTGTTTTCTGTTTTAATGTTTTCGTTGCAGTACTTGTTGATTATACAACCATTACACAGGTAAGCACTTGTACAGAATATATGTGAACTAACTAACTAAAATGAAACATTTCATGTTCATGGCTACTTTAATGTTGAGTGCTTATGTTGCTGCCAATGAATAATTAACAAATATCTCAGTTTCCATCATATACAGTATGTATATTTTGAGTTGTATAATTAGATATTTTGGAGTGAGAGGTCAGTACCTTACGTTGTGCTAGTAGAAGAATCCACTGTCTTGTTACTTTTATATGTCCAAATAATCTGAAAGTAGAAGAATAAATATAAATATTTAAGCGTGAAATGTGAATGAATTTGATTAGGGCTTCGTCGTGGTTCTTTAACTCTCCTCTTCTCTTCTCTGCCAACGTGATTGCCCCTGATTATTTACTCTTTGGCTCTGGCTGTGTGGGAGAGAGGGAGTTGGGTCTTTTTCTAATGTGCAGTTGTTTAATGTTCATGTCCTATCACTTTGCTTTAATTTAATAAAAAGTTGAATAAAAAAATGAAAGATATATACTGTAAAACATTTCCAAAATATTTGTACCTCTCTGATATGTTTATACCCCCCGTAAAATGGGAATGGTTTCACGTTTCATATGTGTGCTTTTACATGGCTGTGAGATCATATCTTTGAGCCAGAGATCTTGGGACATTGGAGGAAGTTAATGCTGTCTGGGTTTTCCTCTCTCTTATTTTGCCAACCATTCAGAGGGGTGAGTAGTGTCAAAGTGAAGTGTCATTTGTTGATCCATGTTGATTTCTTGGAGACTTTGAACGGCTAGGACCTCTAAGTTGGCGAAGATGATCTAATTTCTTTGAAAAGCATCTGATGGCCAATGTGGGTTCTCTGACCTTGAATTTATCTGGAATCATAAGAATTTCCTCAGTAGATGGAAGTCAGCGTCTTTACTGGACAGACCAGTGTAAAACTTTTTCTTCAGTGCTGGTCATAACTGCCCTGATAAAAGCTGTTTTTAGTTGACATCAACAGGTAAACCAAGTCCTGCTGCAATGCATAAGAGTACTGAGACAAAGAATATTGTAAATTGTATGGTTTTCTGCTTGAGTTCTTGGCTCTCAAAGAACAAAAGTGTGCTCTCGTGACAGAGAAGCTGGCATAGCTGATGCTGTGTTGAATTCAGTAGTGATCTTCAGGATGGTAGGTTGCCAATGTGAGGAAACTATACAGATATTTTCAAGAGACGATAATTGCCAGGGGCTCAATTATCTGGTAAGGAAATCCTAGTAGTGACCTCTTGTTTTCCAATGTTAAGGAATACTGCTGGACTCTTGGAGGCCTCAAAAAAGAATTATTTTCATTCTGAATTACAGTTACTTAGTCACATTTGCCTTAGCCTGAGATAATGTAGGTTGAAGTGATTTGTATCAGATTGGCACTTAATCTCAACAACACAGGGAAAACAGTCAAAGATCAGAAGCAAATAAGAAGATGATAAATGATTAAAAACAGTAAATACAGAGACACAAACATATCCGTCTCCTGATTGGATGGTAAAGGAATCTGTTTCCATTCCATTACAATAGACAGTTGCAGTAATCTGGTTGTGCAGTAGCATTAGCATAGTGATACATTTGGTAATATATCTGTGGAGATAACTGCCTGTCACCAGGACGGACTTTCACCTGTTTCAGACAAGCAACATTGTTGTGCTTTGAGATTAATTTAAACAGTTATTAAAACAAAACTTCCTGCGGTTGTTTCTTAACTCATGCTAACATCCAGGTGTGTGCAGGATTTTCCACCAGGCTTTCTGATTGATGCCTTTGTCAGGTTAATAAAAGCTACATATAGATTTTTGTGATTGCTTTCCAGCATTTCTCTTTGTTTTTAATGATTGCAAACCTCATTTTCTTAAATATCTCTTACTTATAAGAAATAATAAATACATATATAAAAGTATATGTAAAAATATGTTCTGATAGTTGTAACACCTATAGCTTTTATGTGTAGCTATAATACAAAAAGTTAATGCACTGCGAGTTTACTTTACTAAATGCATATCCCAAAAAAGGTTGCTGCTGTTTTCAGTTGGATTGGTGCCTATAAAATATGCAATTTCTATTATTTGCAGGTTTTTGATGAAATGCCTACACTAGCTTATATCTGTGAGTACTTTTTCAAGTTTGCATCATCTTTTAGGTACACCCTAACTTATCCATACTTCAGAATAATGATAAAAATAGTAGATATTGTATATGGTTTCAATATAGCAGAACTTTATATTCTTCTGTATTTTTACTGCCCATGCTAAACACAAAATTACACTTCATATATTACAATGGGCACAAACATGGACAGACTACTATAAAAACAGTTAAGACTGTTTATTACACGAAACAGTTATCTTGATTTTTATTTCCTTACAAGATTTAATGTTATTCATTAAATTTGACACATGTCAGCTATTCCCTTTGAAAGAAGTGATTAAATGCATTCAAGCAATATTAGTCAACACAGAAGGCTGCACTAATTGTTAATCAACACTTTTGTTAAAGTTAAGCCTTATTAAAGAAAAAACCTAATTACTGCAACAGCAATTGTTGACTTTGAAATCAGTAAGTATAGCAAAAGACTTTGACTTACCCCATTTCTTTTTATAATCTACCACGGTTCTTTCTTCATAAATTTCATACCTTTTGCTACTTTTTAGAAATGCTTTCTTACTCTATTTTGCATTGTATACCTATGCTGTTACACTCTTGTCTTCCCACACAGTTCGTAAGAGAATAAAAAGACATCCTGAATGGATACTATGTTTTATTATGGTACTGTTGATGGGAAGTTTGCTCAATTTATATTATCACAGGAAACGGGTATTGATGAATAGTAATTACATTTTATTGTTAAAATATTGCACGCTTTACTTTGCAAGTAGAAAACAAAAGAGGGAATTCTTTTCCTTTCAAGTACTGGAGTCAGAGATAAAAGATGCAGAATATAACAAACCATCTGTCACACACTACATCATTGTTCAGATAAACAAAATAAATAAATAACTTGTGAATGAGATGTCATACTGTCAGATCATTGTACAACTTCATCTTCTGTGTGGCACATTTCAGTGTGTTCATATACAGAATCAAAAAAGTCAGTGCTCAGTGCAAATGACAAATAAATAAATGCAAATGCTTTTCAACTTAAAATAATTTATCATATAGTAAGTTTGTTCAAATTAAACCTTAATATTTGTGAATACCTGTGGAAAAATGTAATATTTTACTTGTTAAGCTTCTTTTAATAAAAAAAAAAAATGTAACCCGTTTCATTCAGATAAAACTTTACTTGCCACTAGGGAGAAATTTGGCATAAAGATACAAATTGGAATTGTGTAACGTTATTAATTTAGTTTTACATGCAATTTTACATGTGCATTTTCTACATTTACATTATTCTTGAAATTGTAAAAATGACTGCTTTACTGAGTGACATTGTAGATAGAGATTAGCACTGTTGCCTTACAGATCTAGCATCCTGTGCCTGGTTATTGTCTGTGTGAAGTGTTTATGTTTTCTAAATTTCAGCATTGGTTTTCTTTCCACATACGCAAAGACCTGCAGGTAAGTTTAATGTCTGATTTTAAATTGGTCCCAATGTGCATTATGGGGCAGTGCTATGAGTGTTGACACTGTCCAGAGCGGACGCCTGCCTTGTACGTGATGTTGCCAGGATAGTCTTTGATATCCCATGACCCTGAAATGGATTACGTTTTTTTGAGAATGTTACGACATGCTAATACTTTAAAAAAATCCTGGGACTTGGATTCAATCTCCAGGCTGATGACTATCATGACCTCAATTCATATTAAATTGTACAAGACAGTACTGTTTCTACACAGTAAGCAAGTACTTTGAACAGAACCATAGCATTGTTTTTCTAAGGAAATGAGTCTGTAAAAGTAATAGGCTTAGGTGTTTTCATTTTTTAGGAAAACAAATATGGAAGGGTGCTCCAATGCTATGATTTTTGAAAAATGGACAGCAACTACGTATGTCTTCTTTTGATTTAGATTCAATGTATTTAAGACACAACAGTGGTTTTCTGTTACTGTCTCTTTGAAGAGCAGCTAAAAACAATAATACACACTTATGTAGAATTGATTGGCTCTGTTATGATCTTGTCTGGTTTATTAAACTCTAAAAGAGTCTTTTCCTCCAAAACTAGGCCTTAAGACTTCAAATAAGTCTCAATAATAAAGTAGGCCTTACCCCAAAACCAAGAATGGGTTTTATAACTTGCACAGGCCATAAAGAGGTAAAGGCATAAAACGCACCAAAAAAAAAAAAAAACAACCATGTAAAAATCAATAACGAAAACAAAGTTCCCTCATATTTTAATAATTTATATACAGTTGTTCTAAGCACAGAAGTAGAAATAAAAAAAGATTTGCCTAAAAGGCCAAACCAATAAAATTAACAAAACTGTTACTGTAAATAACATGCAAGAACCAGAGATGACAAGAGATCAAAAGCAATAATAGTAAAAAAATATAGTCCCTTATGCTAGTCCCTTAAATATGACTGAGTGAAGTCCCATCACTGCAGTATCAGGTGGCTCTACCTCTTTGGGCTCAACTTATAAAGTATTATACAAGGAACATAAGAAATACATACATACTTGACACAATAATAATGGGATAATATTATTTCACACAATAATGTAAATTGAACAATAAATAAAATAATATTCATAATAAAGAAGAATAAAATATATTCAATAATAAAACAATTTTTAAAAGACAACAAAAAAGACTAAAGAAAAAGAAAAGATATCAGAGCCAATCGTGAAATCCTGGATATCCCATAATAGGCTCATGTAGCAGTTACATACTCTGTCACTAATTCATATTGCCACCTGCATTCTTTAGGTTCATGTGGCACATTCTTTTACAAGTTTTGGGACAGTCCCTTCTTTCACTTCTTTTCTAATACTCTTTCCTTGATCCACTCTACTCACCTTAATGCAGTATATTTGTCTTCCAGGAGTGTAAATTTTATAATATCCCTTAAAAAGGATTCATGATTTAACAAATGATCATGTATAATGCAGGTTAATACTTTGTGCGTGTTAATACAAACATTAATACCAAGAGCACTTTATTATTCCACTTGCATTGTCATGGCAAAATGATACCACTAAAAGGAAATGTCATTATTTAAAGGTCACCCATTCATACCTCTGTCTAGAGCTACAGAAAGTGAACATTTCTTTCTTTCTTTGTGACTGGTTACTATTTATTAAATCAATAATAATAAACAAAGTCAACTTCTATTAGGTAGCCAATGGTTCATTCATATGGAAGTAATAACAACTGTATATATTTTGTTTTACATACTGTTTCTATTCTAGTAATCCATTGTTTATATACTTTTTGAGTGAAAATTGACTCTTTAAAAAGCAATAAACAGACTCACCATTTCAAACACACTGCTACTATTTTAACGTAGCAGTTGAAAAATATTTTATTTTATTTCTTCATCAAAAGAGTCAATCATCATAAAATTAAAAATACAGTGTGATTCATTTGCCACAGCCATAACTGTGCTGTGTTTGGCACTAGCAGATAGGCCAGCACATCTCACCAATCACCTATAATTGGATATTTTTTAAAGATAGCAATTTGCGAGGCACACAGAAATGCCAACTGTGGTGACTTATTTATGGACACAACTGAAACGAGGTAAAGATCATGTAACATTTTCCAGCAATTTTCAGTTGTAGTTTTTTTTTACATAATATAAGTTGGAGGCAGTGCACTCCCATTAAACCAGTCAACTAGTTTGACCCAGCTACTCACTCAAACTAGACTATGAATGACAGAATCAAATGGACATCAAATTGTTGACATCTCAGCAAATCTTACATTACGAAAGACTAGAAGTTGCATAATGTGAAATTGGTTTAAGTGAGCCCTGGCTGCAGCTGTCCAATTCATGGGTGACATCTTCAATTTTAATAATGATTACATGTTTATTGCAAAAATATTTTTTGTGTCACTATATAAAAATTGGGGCTGCTTTATACTTCACACTCAGAACGCGTATGCCCACACATCATGGCTGTCACGCTTTCCCAGTGTTCTTTTCACGCATCTTCTGAGTACGTCATCAAAAATTAACTCGATGTTTGCATGAGTTGCAATACCAGCAAAAATATGGGTGATATGTATGTTCAAGTTTTGGTACATGACATGAGTATTGTTGTTTACTATCAACACATAATTGCAGGCCGCAATGCCACTCCTATAGGATAAATCTGCATGCTTCGATGGTTGTGAATGGTTTGATGCGGTGAAGTAAATCATCAGACTTAAATGCTGACATGCGAATATCTTTATTGTGCTTTTTTTATCCATTTCTTGCATAGGCAATACAAGCGTCACATATACTCCATTGTAATGATTTGATACATTTAAAGGTCTCATAGATTCTCATAAAGAAGTTTTTCCTTTAACATCTTTCTTCCCTCAACTCACAACACAGTGAATCTGGGCGTTGTTTTCTCACCATGATGATTTCTCGCACTGCCGCATAGTGGAATCCTCTAGATTTACTTAAAGTATGCATGCAAGTACAAACAATACACTACTAGCGTCCTCAGGCACAATCATCTCGTTGCATTAAGTATATCCCTGACTTAAGAAATGGCACTAAAGAAAGAAAGACTAAACAAAAATTAAATTTGAAATGGAAATCTTTCTTATTAGCTGTAGGTGAAAATAATTGGAGCCAGAGAGTCAATGTAATCTCTGCTGGTGCATCTCATGATAAAGTAGTTATAATTTCAGTCTCTTTTTCTATTTTAATATATTTATTCAATCCATATAATATAAATATAAGTTAAAGAGTTGGTGACATAAAACAATACGTCATTTCTTATATTAACAAATATGGATTTGCATTAGATTATTATATTTGCTAAATTTCCAAATGCCACACCTGAAAACAAATGGGTCGGCAGCATGAGATATCTTGACAGATATGTTACAAAAGAGTAGCCTCTATGGCATCTTGCAAAATATCTACTAATATTTAATCTTGAAAATCTGATAAATTAACAAAGTTAAATGACTATAAATTTAAATATAGCTTTTTAAATTGAATTTAAAGTGTATAGTTAAGTAAAATACCTTATTTTAAAGTAGCATTTGAAAAAAATGTATTATTAGCAGCAAACACTCTTTACATAACTAATCTAAAATTACTCTTTTATACTATGAGATTATTTTATTCTCTGTTTTGCTAAATCAGCAAGAAAAATCCATAAGCGCAGCCATGAAATACAACAAAAAGTCTGTCTTTTCTCCACTAATTCTTTATGTTCAGGCAAATGAATGAGCATACATTACATTTTTATGAGGCCTGCACTTTATTTGTTTGTCTAGTAGCTCCTTTGGGAATGAGTTCCCAAAGTTTACTGTGACAGGAATATTCTAAGGCATTTGCATAAATCTGAGGTCAGCACTATATTCCTTTCTAACACACATTTCACTTGGGCATTGATACTATGTAAATGAAACTAGCAAAATGCAGAAATGCTAAAGGCTTATATACGTAGTATACATCACTATAGTGCTCTTTGATGTGTCCTTATCAAGTTCACCTTTGCATACTCAAAGTAAATATAAAAAACTGAATTGCTTTTAGTACCAAATGTTTTTCTGATTGCATTAATACACATTATGTTAAAAAAGGCTATGTATTTTTAAAGGCCTTAATTAAAAAAGGCTTTTTTCTATTATTATCATCCTGCGTTTAGGCACTTATTATTCAAAATATTGTAAAGGTCATCTGGCCGATTAATCAACATGTTAAAGGTTACCTTCATATGATGCATTTTTACAGATGGGTGTACTTTGAAATAAATAGATACATACTGTATATTTTATATATATATATATATATATATATATATATATATATATAGTATGTATATATATTTATATATATATATAATCTATGCCTGTATTTAGCCTTTAAAAGGGAGTTGAGCTCTCATTATACAGCAAGCAGACTTTTCACTTAAATATTTACATGCATTAAGATTCCACTTGTAAAAAAGTGGATACATTTGGTCTAGACTTCTTGATCATTCTTATTAGCATAACATTTCCAGGTTCTCTCAGGAGGCTCTTATAGTGTCCATTCCATAGTGAACTATAACCGCAAACCGTTATGCTATGCAATAAAATCAGGGGGAAGGAAGAGTTAGGATGCACAGACTAAGTGTAGAGAAATGTACTCTAATAATAAATAATACCGTATATATGTAAGTCTTCCTAGTTCCGTAGCCAAAGAGTTTGTTTAGGGCCTGTTCATGGATACTTTTGGAATACTAAGTTATGTCAAAATTGTACATTTAACGATAAATAGTTGAGTGTTTAAAAGTTAACAAGCTATTTTGACTATCATTCTATGCAGAAATCTACACCTAAGTTTTTTTTTTTTAATTATAATGTATAAAACTGACTAGCAATGCACAAGTTAAAAAAAAATTCTAAAACCCACTTTGTTTCAGAGTCACAGGGGCCAGAGACGAAGAAAGAACCAGTCTTCGACAAGGCAGCTGTCCTTCATTGGTTCCCATTTAATCTAACATTCATGTCTTTGGTTAATAAGTGTTATTTCTTCTTTATTAATATGTTTAAGTTTTATCTTACTTTAAATACAACATAAGAACCCTGAAGAAAACACATTATAAAATTATGCACTGTAGTTAGGACCTTATCCAAATTTATTAATATAGAAAAAAAACATAATATATAATTCTGAAATCCCTTTAATTTGAAGCTGGAATTATGTAACATACAGAAAAAATGAAAACAGCTTGAAAAATGACACAAATCATTTGTTCCTGAAGAACTACTTGCTAAGTTTCATTTCACCCTTTTCCTTGTTTAGAACATATGCTTCAGCTACTTGGTAAACCACTGCATTCTTGCTAAATAAAATTAAGCTCTGCCTGATAACCTTTCTAAATTGGCTTCTTTACTGTATACAAAATGCAAATGCTATGTGACATAAGTTACCATGCATACAAAGCATGCTGTCTCAATTTATTGCTACTACTTTAATATTGTAGCATCTGAAAGTACATACAGTATGTACTGTATGTAAAACTAAAATCCTTTTTTAGTTTCATTGTTTATTAACATATTTATGACATATTTATTTTCTTTTAAAACAGGTCACCCAAAAAAGTATTTATTTAATGGCTTTCTATGTCCTTTGACGGCACTTTCCTGTAATCTGAGGAATTCATTCCACCCTCTTCCAAGATGTACAGTGTATTAGCCTTCATGTGTGCATGGCTAGAATTTTCATGAGGTCTTGATTCATTGAAAAATGATGTTACCACATAACATTTGTCAAAGACTCAGAACAGAATGCTATGCATGAATGCAAAAACAAAGTACATATCTTAAGGAAACTCAAAACTTTTAAATCAGCTTGCCTGGTTGTTTTAATTTTTAACAAAATTAAGAAAACAGGCTAACTGAAATTTCACCTAGCCGACTGGGACGTGCACAAAGAGATGGCTACAGTGGCTGAAGCCCTTGCCCTTTCCCCTAATTGCTGAATTGCCTTGTTTTCCCATTGAAACTAGAATTCCTGAAGCTTATGAAAAAAACTTGTGATCCCAGCCCTCCTTAAATCCGTTCGCAGCTCTCCATCAATGTCTTTTATTTTGTTAATACGTCATTCAGCACAAGCAGCAAGCAGCCTGCTGTCACTGACTCCGTCTTGACAGAGCTCAGCCCACGGGCAAAAAGGTCTCCCAGCTCAAACCAAGGCTCCTTATCTGCGTGTGAGGTGCGTGAAGTTGTATAGGGTAAATAATACAGTATAACATTATTTGGAATACATGCATTTCATGTGTGTTCCGTGTCTACAGAGATCTGGGTAAGTGTAGGATAAAAGGAAATGCGAGAAATGCTGAACACATACCTAAAGCAGAAACTTTTCCATGTTATACTAATAATGACGTAAAGTATATAATGTGTGAAGACTTTAGTCCAAATATCAAATAAACACGTGTGTTTTTATCCGAGAATATAACCAAAGAAAAAAAAGCATTTGAGTTACATGTGGCTGTCAATGAGTTAAAAACTCAGGCTCAAATGTCAATCGACAGGGAGTTTACTTGTATTCTTGAATGGTGCAGAGGTAAGAACTGCTGCCTTATAAACTGAAAGTCTGGGGTTCAAGACCGGGCGTTCTGTGTCTTGAGTAGTGAGCTGCTGTTATTATTATTATTTCTACAATATAATAAAAACATACATTGAATCTGTAAAACCCTGTGTAAATTTTGGCTACTTGTAAAAGTTAGAGCTTTATTTTATTATTCAGTTTTATTCTCTAAGTGACATTCATGTGGTACAATGAACTTGCCTCTCTCTCTCTGAGTTGATGGCATTTATCTCCATTCTTTTCTCAAGAGCAGTGTTGTGGCTGATGCCTGTTCAGAACTAATCAAAGATACGATGTCCCGTGACTGCTATCAGACTGGACAAAGGCAGGGCTGTAGCAACAAACAGCTTCTTCACAGCGCTTTCGCTGGCTAATAGACTGCTGCACCACAATGCAACTCTGCTTGGCACCATAAAGTACAATGGGACTTCCCAAAGACTTCTAAAGTCACTTCAGTACGCGAGCAATTTGCCATGCCAGTGTTTAGATCTGGCAGTGCCATGATGATGGTGTATGCACCCAAAAAGAAGAAACCTTTGATTTTATCTATGTAATAGCTGTGTAAAGTTTGTCTACTTAAAATGAAATGCATGTATTCCAAATAACGGTATACTGTATTAGTTACCCTATACAACTCCAGGAACCTCACACGCAGATAAGGAGCCTTGGCTTGAGCTGGGAGACCTTTTTGCCCGCAAGCTGAGCTCCGTCAAGGCAGGGAATGGGACAGCAGGCTGCTTGCTGCTTTGTGGTGATTGATGTATTTACAAAACAAAAGACGCTGATGGAGAGGTGCGAAGGGATTTAAGATGGGCTGGGATTACAAGTTTTTTCGTAGGCTTCAGGAATTCTAGTGTTTATACCGGATTGACTACTTCCAACCACAAGGGTGTTCCTCTTTTTCATTGTAAATCTAGGCTACTGGTGTCTTGTCATACCTAGGTAGTCTACTGTTTTCTATAACAAATGGAAAAAGAAGGGCCTATGATAATTATCATTAATTTCATACAAAATATATAATAGATATATTTGTGTGTGGTCATGTTAGTTTATATGATGTGAAAGGTAACTATGATGTCTGCCACATATTTTCTCTCTGTTTAAAAAGCCAGCTTTTGTAGTTGCCTTTTTAAGGTTATCAGCTGACTACCTAGTTTGAAAGACTATTAGAGATTTTATAAATGAAACTTATTTAGAGTGTAAAGAATTGTCTTCCTATAAAATAATGTGCATTGCAACAAAACAAAGCATTTTATAACTACGGTTGTCTGCAAGAGTGAATCATTGTGCCTCCATCTATGTGCACTCAACCTGGGAGGAAAAGACAAGGACACATTTTGGCAGTACCCTTTGAACTCCATATGGTCGGTCTGGCTGTGAGTATTTAAATCTGCATTTACCTGCCCAAAGAAAACTGATCAGACCATGATAAATATGCTCAGATTCAGTATTTCCCAAACATAGCGGTGTTACAACCCATTTTTTCACCTGACATCGTGAATTTAGGGTGTATGCCTGAGTGGTGAGAGTGGAATCTAATGTGATCAACAACATTATATACAGCAAGCGTGATCTTCAATGCTTTTTCTCCTTTGTGAATCGAAGATCCTGTGATCCACCTGTCCACCTGTGATGCTGCTACTGTGAATCACTCAGGATTGTTTTGTCTGAGGTCAGCTGCAGCCCACCTGTAATATCCCTACTGTCCACAGGTTGGCAAATGCAGCTCTAATCATTTGATGCTAATTTAGTGGTTCCAGCACTGTCTCAGTTGCGTAAAATTTGTTTCGCAGTGACAACTACTGAATGAAATCTTTCCACTTGGGTAAATTCGAAACTTATTTATGTGGACAAGAGCAGCTATTGAACCATCTGATTCTTTCCATAGATATGGATATCATTGTTATCCAAACGGGTATTATTAACATTTTTAATATTTTTATTTTCTTTTTGCTAATGAGAGGTCTTAATATATATAGTAGATATTGAATCTTTGTATGTGGAATTTTAGATAATAATTTTAATTCATAAATAATTTTTGTTTTCCTTGCTGAATGCATAATGCTCAAAATCTAATGGTGATATATGGTATAAGATAATCAATCCAAGTGTCTTCCTGAATATTTCACCCAAAATAAGAGTTTTTCGAAGAAAAAAAACTTTGATGTTCTATGATGTGAATGCCTGCTCTCAAATACCTTTAGTATTTCATGTAACTAGACTAGATTTTTATGCACTCTTTTGTCTTATTAAAATGTGTTGCATTGGGAAAATAATGTATCAATCAATCAATCAATCAACATTTATTTATATAGCACATATTCATACAAAAAAAATGTAGCTCAAAGTGCTTTACAAAATGAATAGAAAAATAGAAGACACAATAAGTATATTCACAGTACAGGTGATGTAGTGACTTATGTGATAATCTAGCATAATAAACACTTTTTTGCTAAGGTTGTGAACATTATTATTTTTTTTAAAGATACATTCCAGTCTCGAGTGTAATTAAAAACACAGAAATCCAAATGACCACTAATCTGTAACAAATCCTGTCCATAAAGTACTCCTTCTGCCCTTTTGAGCCACTGCTCACCTAAAGATCTGTGCACGTCACTGAGAAAGGGCAAAGCATGCAGTATGTTAACACAGTCAAAATCTCAGCAACATGACAAAATATCTGGTGAATTATCATAACAATGAACCATTTCCCTTGTGGTTATCAAAATAACAGTATTTTATTTAAACATGTAGACCTTTAAAATATTACTGCAGCCATGTTTTACATGATATATCAAAAAGGGCATCTGTTTGTTTTCTACTTTCATGACTACTTTCATAAGCAATGAACTCAAGTCAAGGACTTACAAAGTTCATTCTACTTAGGCTGGCTTTTTTCACATTTCTCATAACTGTGATCCATTAAATTATGCAGAAAGATCTGTGCTGGTTCAGCCTGTTGTTAATTTACATAAGTGTGGTGTACTATACAGGCTTTTAACCACAATGACGAGGAGGTGGATAATAACCTCTTAGCTTTAAACTTACTTTTGGTTTATGAAATTATTGAATTTTTTATAAAGGTTTAACATATATTGCAAACTCAAGAAAAAAAGCTACAATCCCACTTTCTCTAAAAAGAAGAACAAATAACTGTACCTTTTAATATGATAAAAGTAACAAGAATTCATAATTACTGAAACATGTATAAATGAACAAACACAACACTGCCCACCAAAAATTTTGAACTGAAGGGTAAATGATGTTCAATAAAAACAGAAACTATAAAACAGACCAATGTTTTAAGTTTTTGTTACATAATGAACATAATGAAGTAACTGCCTCTGCTTATACATGCACATACAGTATGCACAGATTCTAAAAAAAACAAGCATACATTTCAAAATGAGCAAGTCACAGCCATTTCAAAGTTAGTGTTTAAAGATAAATTTTGTCATTAGCCATCTGAGCAAATATATGAAGAAGGGAAACAAAAATGACCAGGAGCCTCATGTATGAATGGTGCGTACTCACAGAAATGTTGCGCAAGAACTTTTCCACGTTCAAATCGCGACGTATAAAACCTACACTTGCCGTAAAGCAACGCACTTTTCCACGGTACCTCATACCCTGTCATACGCAAATTCTCCGCTCGGTTTTGCAGACTGGCGGCACCCAGCGTCAAAGCAGTGCTACTGTTCCTGTGTGGTTATTCTTTATTTCTTAGATCCACATTCCTGCCGAGGCTTTATAAATACACTGAAACTAACTGCATATTGTTTATTAGTGTAATGCATCTGATTGTAATTAACTTTTAACAATAAAATCGTCCAGGGAATAGCGATAGTATTCCAAATACCATAACTGCTTTAGCGTTGTTACTCTCACTGCACCTTTTTCTTTTTCTTTCAGCTCCTCCCGTTAGGAGTTGCCACAGCGGATCATCTTTGTCCATATTACTCTCACTGCACCACTCAGAGTATTTATATCACTGCATCTGAGTGAGGAATCACAGCAGCAGCTGAACGGAAAGAGAATTATCGGTATACAGCATCAAGCATATGCTGCCTCAGCCACGGCAAAACGCTTCAAAGCCTTTCCTGTACGGACCTTGTGGTTCAGAAACAGTTTCATCCGAAGAACTATAAACGCACTCAATCAATTGCTCCTTGTAGAACTGTTTGTACTTATAAGTACAATCACCTCACTGTAAACTTGCACTACAGTTATAATATTGCACAACCTGCGCCACTTTATAAAGCACGTATTTACATATGATGACGATATCATTTTTAAGATGAAATGCAGCAAAATATGTTGATTATATTTTATAGATAAAACTTTAACTTCATTTAACTAATCTGTATTGTTAATAATTAAACATGTGAGGGCACTGTTCTACAGAGCTAGCTAGTTCACAGATTGATCCTACCTTGTGCTGTATTCTTACTGGGGCTGATGCGACACTGGAAGGATAGATGGATAGAATAATTAAACATGTACTACAAAGATATTTCAATGTTCCTTAAAAGTTTTCAAGAATCATCGTTGTAAGCTTACAGATGGCTTAACGTCTATTACAGAGCTGACTGTCTGGCGATTGGGTATTTGGAGAAAGAAAAGTAAGCACAGGAATTGGAGGTTAGTACGTTTGACAGAGACAGTACTGCTACAATAATTTCATCGAAGGTCGCGCACAATCACATACTGTGTTCCCCTGTTTAATAACATGCTTTAACGCCTATCATCATGAAAAAGATATCACGTATACATCTCAGTATTTTAATTATTCAGAGAGTTATAATATCATGAATGTATTGGATTCTGTGTCCTGTCGAAGAAAGAAAGCGGAAGCACGTAGTGATTCACACACATAGAGCACAAGATCAAATACAAAACAAAGCATTTAACGTGCTTACTTTAATGTGATTTGAGAAACTGGTTAATCAAATGATTTTAAGATTAAATTTACGATGTTCTACTTTAATGACAAAATAAACTACGTAATTAAAGTGGAAATTTCGAGATTGAAGTTGACATTTCGTGCATTTTTCCAACTGTGTGCCTTTTTTTTCTCTGTATTCTAATAAGCTTTCATATGAAACTCAGACGGTGGGCTACGACTCGCCTTTTCACAGCGACTTTGATATGTGACAACCTCTTTTTTATTTTGGGCACTGTGCGAATTTGTGAACTTGAGCTTTCGAGTTTTTCCAACACGCTATGTCAGTTGAACGGCTTCCTTTTGTTGTTTATACCACTGTTTAAATCAACAAATAGTACATTTTCCTTTGTCTCCACTTGGTATTCGCTGAAATTATTATATTTTCCCCCGTTCGTTTCCCATTGTTTTTTCACAGAACGCTGAGCTTAAGGGCTATTTATATTGATTTGCATATTCAAAGAGGTGTAACTCTGTTAGGAATTGGGGCGGGACAGAAGGCACATGCACGTGCATTAGTTTTCACACTGACCAGGATTTATGGAGCAGAAGAACTTGGAAGTTGGAGTACACACAGATTCCTGCATCTGGATTATTCTGTGCGTAAGCACATTTCGGCTTTTGTGCTTCTACGCACAGCGTTATACATGAGGCTCCAGAACTTTTAAAAAAGGCTTAATTATTCAACTTGCAGCAATTCCCTTTTAGTCACTGTGAAATTACTCCCCTTGAAATGCAATACACTTGCACATCTTCCATTCCAGGAAAAATATCCTATACTCATCTTTTGTTTCCGTGATTAGAGTCTGCTGCGATTTTTAAATCTTTTTTTTCTTACAAGGTAGCAAATCATTGGCTATTCAGCCTCAATTTTAATTTCGAGAAAAAAAAAGTCACATGGTTTGAGATCTGGTGACTAAGGGAGCTGTGAAGCAACAACCATGTTGTTTTTGGTCTAAACATCTCACACTGATAACGAGGGGTGGGTGTAGGTGGTCTGTCATGGTGCAGCAGTGTGTGCAGAAAAAAACTCAAAAATCGTTGTCTTAATGTTCAGTATGACCTGACATGCTTTTTTCGGCTTGTAGAAAAAAAATTGCCACATGCACACATGACTGTAAAATAAATGTTATAAATATGCACTTGATCAACTCTGCATAATCCCACTTGGCAGACTGATTAACAAAACTATAGACATGCAATACGTAGTTGGATAGTTGTTTAATACACCCTACTCCCATGCTAGTGACTGATTATTGGATTTTTGTATTCACATATGCATGGTTTCTAAAATGCCATGTAAACCCTTGTTCTAGCTACAGAAACCAGGATATTAGTCTTTGAAAAATGTGGTTAATAGACGTAAATTTCTCTGTAAGTAAGTTGGTTATTTGGCCATGTATACCCTTAACCGTGTTACAGTTAAAAATTTTGTAGTCTGTGCATGCTCGTTGCACTCTGTTTGCCTGCTTAGCTTCATACAGGTTTTCAGCAGCCACAGGCAGAAGCGTCAATGACATAAATTTCCTAAGGCAAGTGCTTGGTCAATCACATTATTCTTTCTCCTTGTTGAAAAATTTGTCTGGATATTTTAGAATTTTTGTCAGGTGGACATTCTCGTGAACAGTAGGGTAATACATAAAATTTTCATTATTTATTTTATTGAAAAAAGAGCCCACGTTTTAGTTATCCCAGCAGCACCTATGCAGAGCTCAACTGTTAAGCACAAAAGAGTGAGCTGTGTGCAAACCAAAAACAGAAACCTATAAATAAAGTATAAATTTAGTTTTAATCCAGCTATTTTCTATTTGATCAGGCATTCATACCATGAGTTTGTAATGGCTCTGGTCAGGGATACAAAAAGGAGATGGGTGTTAATTTACTTCACAGAAAATGAAAGACTAAATTTATTTATGAAACATTAAAAATTGTCACAGGCTTTGCACTTATTTTTGGATTCATGGTGGCTATTGAAGACATTTAAATATTTTTAGTGCAGTTTAATTAAGTCAAAACGTTTGCCAGGGAGAACTCCAGAAAATCATTCATGCATGTCAATATGGATTTTTAAGAAACCAGGTTTCTGCCTTAACTGGGTTACTCACCTTATTCCAGTTATGTGTGTGAATGTAGACACACTGACTATTTAACAATAGAATTACCAGAGCCTATGAAAAAACTCGTAGATCCGGCCCACCTTCAATCCCATCACACCTCTCCGCCAGTGTCCTTTGTCCCGTAAATGGGCCGATAAAGACAAGCTGCAAGCAGCAAGCAGCCGGCTATTCCATCCCCCACCGAGTTAGAACGTGCACAAACCTTTCCCATGCCTTGATTGATTATCTGGGAGTGCAGTGGAGTTTTAGAATAGATATAGTAGATTGTTATTTGGAACACACGCATTTCATGTGTGTTCGTTTCTACAGTAATCTGTGTAAACACATTGTTAGAACAGAAACTTTTTCATATTTTAGTAATAAATGTTACAAAATGTAGACATAAACTATAGTATGTGTGAAGCATGAAGTCCAAACATCAAATAAACACTTTCACAAAACTTTATGTTTTATTTCTTTTATTTCTTTATTTCTGTTTATAGTGCTATGGGATGGAATGGTGAGAATCCTGTCTCCACAATATTTATGAAATTAGTGAACATTTTTCTTCCTAGCTTGCCCCTTAATTTAATGCATATATCAAAGAAATACAGACTTAAACATGAATAACTAACATGTCTAAATCAAAGGAACAACAAGATCATTCATCAACATAAGAAATGGCTATTTCCAACAGAAAGGAATTGACAGCTTTAGGCCAAAACAAAGCCAGGCATAGGAGGACAACCTCCAAAAGTAACGTCATGGAGATGGTTGAATAGAAGTTAATGTTGTGCTAGTATTTATTCATAGATTGTTTCTTAAGAAATCTAAGAACAATGAGGTGTTTTATATTAAGCCAAATTAATCTGAAGAAATAACAGCTCAAATATTTGCTTAACATAAGGCAAGAAAAGCAGATATAAGTCATTTTTGGGAAATAATGTTACATCAATTGGAACACGTACAGTTGAATGACAGCAATGAGAATGCTCTGTTAGAAGCCACAAATGTCAAAATGACAGATGAAACTCAAACACTTAATAAAGAAACTTGACATCTCAAAAAACTAGATACTGGAATATATATATTGAAGGCATTTATAGAGGCAGAAACAAAAAGAAAACTGCATTGTTCAAGGAAGCGTTTAGTGAAAGCTTTGCTAAAAGCCATTCATACAAAAACTAAATGCCACATAAGATAATAATTTGATTTCTTTGTTCACAGGCTATAGAATATGTCCATCTTTTTGCAAGATGGAAAAGAACTCTACTAAATTCATATATCCCTAGATCTCAGCAAAAATCTGTAGCACATATATGCCTCTTTTAACAATGTTAAAAAGTTTCAAAGTTAGGATATTTTTATACATTATTGCACTACTAAGGATGAGTTTCAAGATTTTATTCTTAAACAGAGCTATTCTTAGAAAACTTCACTTATAGAGGGTTGGTAGCATGTGCTAATAGCACCTTGCCACACCTACCACACACACAACAAACCAACTTTTTTGGGAGCAAATTGCAGCTGGTGACACCTCAGCACCACACTGGAACAGTGTGAGGTTTTTTATGGAGGCTAGAATGCCAATCCTGCCACCAACCAAGTTTCCCTGTATGTTGGAGGACCTGCTTACAGGGCTGGTTGCAGATTAACGCCATACTCATGACGAAGCAATTGCAGGTGAAGGGCTTTGCTCAAGGGCCCAACAGAGTAGAGACACTTCTGGCATTTAAAGGATTCGAACCAGCAACCCACCGATTGTCGGCACAGATCCCTAGCCTCAGGGCCATCACACCACCCATGCTCTTATACAATGCATACAAAAATAACAAAAATGAAATGTGCTTGTATTATCAGAAACACAAGGAAAGAATAATAGTATATGCTGACTAAATTGTTTTAGCTGAAATGTCACTGGGTTATCACATTATGAAACAAAAAGAGCTAATTCATCTCAGTGACCTAAAAACTAGTTATTTTTTTGCTGGAAACCCACTTACAGTTGAAGAACCAATATAAATTAAAAAGGATGAGAAAGATGTTCCACTCTAACTTTGGAGAGTTGGCATATCCTCTTTAATAAAAGCCCTGTGTGCGTCCAGGTGTCCGTGTGTGTGTGTCTTCTGGTGAAGTGCGCATGAGCGGGGCCGGCACATCGCACCGTGCCCCGCCCATGCGCATGGCATCTTGGTTGCACACACACACGAAGCTGGGCACACAGTGAATGGTCTATCCATAATAAGCAAATAAAGCACACACATTGGAAGCTGGGCACACAGTGAATGGCCTTGCCGCGGCAGCGCATGATAAGCAAATAAAAGACATAATTGCTGGGAGAGTGCTGATTAGGTAGTCGCGGCTGCGCACATAAAATCCATTGCTGGGGAGATGCCACACATACAGTAATCAGCTACACGCCAGCACAGATTAAAATACTTGCTGGGGAACTGCACAGTACTTGCTGGGGAGACGACACGGTCACAATTATCAACTGCACTCCACACATTACATCAGTTGCTGGGCATACTCTGCTGATTGCTCACTGTTGTGACAGAAAATGAAAGTCATATTACGAACATCAAAGCCAGTATTACTGTCAGAGAAAATTACAGGCAATTTTTACGGAAATACAATCCAGTATTACTGCGAGAGAAATTTAAAGGCACACAATACACTGACGCATATTACAGCCACATACAAGCCAGTATTACTGTAAGAGAAAATATTACGGACATATCTACTAACAACATGCCACCCAAAAAAAAAATGGACACGTCAAGTAGGACAAAAGACACAGACAATCAAATCCTATATAAGTAACATCTGGAAGAACGGTCAGCTCAACAAGTAAACATCAACAAAAAAAAGGCTGAAAGACAAAAAAAACAATACGAGCAAATAGATTGATTGAAGAAAAAGAAAATGAGGGTCAGAAAAACGCAAAAAGAGAAAGACTCAGAAGAGCAAACCTTACAAAAAGTTGGCATTTACTTGCCAGAACCAGTATTCAGCCACGATCAGTTACTGTATATGTTGCATTATCAAGTGTTAGAAGTTATCCAGATGTTGTTGTCAAGGTTGTAGATGGTCCTGAACAAGGCAAACTCTTGCCAAACTCAGACAGAATATTTACAAGAAATGTTGTCTATAATGAAATTTTATAGAAAAATTTCATGAGGTAAAAAAATAGAACATTTTTTCTAAATATCTTCTTCAGATATTGTGTATTACAGATTGTTACAAAGGTTTACACTAATGCAATATTAATTATACTTATTGTATTGTCATACGTTTCTATTTTATTTTTATTATTTTACTTTGGCTTCTTGCAAAAATATTTTTTGACAAAAAAAAATTAAGACAAGAAACAGAATGAGGTCAAGGTCCTTGCCATTTAATATAGACTGTTCCTACTAATGTTTATGCACTAATGTTCTGGCGCCCGTTATTGTAACAGGCTTAATGTCTAGTTGACATACTGTATAACTCAATACCTTTTGTAGTATATACCATGTGAACTGCAGGCCAGGTAGCTGCTGGGTAAGTGTAGTTGGATGATTATATAAGTCTGATTATATAAGCTGCAAGCTAGGATATAATGTCCTTACATCAAAAGTTTCATCATTTCTTCATAACATATCTACTAACAAATGTGTGTTTGGTGGAAATTTTAACTGTGTTCTTAAGCCAGCCAGGTAAAATTCATTATCCTTACAAATCCCTCTCTAAAGCATATATTAGTAATCCGAGATTTCCTAACAAACTACAAAATATCTAACATGGTTTTGTTCTTCCATACTAAAATACATGCATCATAGTATTTCAAAGATTAACAATTGACAGTAATATGCTCCTGATTCATGCAGTTGTACGTTTATGAATCTATTATAATCTCAGATCATGCACCACTTATGGCACTAGTAATTACAAACCTGCTTTTCAAAAATGGCTTTTCACTCTTATCCACTTACACTTGTAGGCAAACTGCTGTCTCACAGTTTTAGTCCCTGGCCACTCGATTCACTCTGTGTTTGTGTAGATTTCCTCTGTATATTCTGGTTAAGTCTCATATCCATTAAAATTTGGTTATTGATTGGCATGTAGATTTGTACATATCTGTGCTTTGAAATGGACTGGCATCTTATTCAGCCACTGTCATACACCAGTTGCTGCTGGTATGGGCTCTGGTTCCTAGCATCACTATGTGGCAATGTTTTATACCTGTTTTAAAATGAGGTATAATGGCTTCCAGTAAAAAAGGGATTGCCACAGAAAGTAAAAAAACGATTGCTACAGAAAGAAAAAGAAAGACTTGTAGTGTATATTACTTTTAAGGACATCAACAGAATTTACATTTTCAGAAAGCTTTGTTTGCTTTAATCAGCTTAACATTATTTAGTATTTAAAGCTTTAAGGTAGTTCAGATTTTAAATGACCAACTGCTTAAACACAGTATACTGTATGAAGTTTGTGTGTTTGTCTTTTAATTTACAGCTGAAAGATATTCTTAGGCTTACTTGTGTACTAATGCTCTTTTGTTTGTGTTTGAACAAGCACTGTCACAACTCAGAGATTAGACTTCAATAATAAACATTACTTCAAAAAGTCGCAATAGCACACTAAATTAATATGTTTATCTAAGATGGGTTGTAGTACTAGGGTGTTGTACCGTGTTAGCCATTATGAATGTACTGAAAAGTCAAGCAAAAATGACACCTTTTATTGGCTAACTAAAAAGATTACAATATGCAAGCTTTCCAGGCAACTCAGGTCCCTTCTTCAGGCAAAATGTAATCTTGATTTGATTGAACTGTTTGCCAATAAAAGGTGTCATTTTGCTTGACTTCTAAGAAGGGTTAAAATCTAAGTAAGCAATGTAGGCCTCAATATTAACGTTTGCAGAGCAACCATCCATTGGAATGAATTTTGTTATGTGTGTAGTAATAAAAAGCACTGCATTTTTCATTCCAACAGATGGCACATCACAATCATTTACAATAATAAAATCTACTATTACAAATATTTGTGATGTGCCATCTGTTGGAATGACAGACACATAGCAACCGGATGGATACACAGACACTTCAGCTTTTATTAAGGTGGATAGTACATTATTATGATAACATTACAGTTGTAGTACTGGTAAATTAAGTGACCTCAGGGTAACATGGTAAGTCAATGGTCTAATGCCTACATACTTCAACACGTTTAAAAAGGAAAACATATTTTGAGAACACACTACACTCAACTCATGTTAACCAGACATTTGTTTATAAGCCAAATTTAATTTCTTAAATGCATTCAAATGCAATTTGCATGCCTTACCGGAAAAGGCACAATCTCAGCTGCAGTCCAGGATGGTAGAAGCATGCAAAATTGCAACTTAATTACATAATTTATTTTCTTTTTAGGAAGTAATGCAATTTGACATTCAGCAGGTGGTGTCTTCACTGTAAATGTTTTTGAGCATGTGTCTTTACTTGCAAAATGTATGTGAGAGTGGTAAAATAACACTATGCTGTTAAATATAAAAGTTTCAAATATTTTATGCAGCCATCATGCTGTATGTATGAATTCTGACTATATTATAGCTAATATGAGTTGCTTCTGCATACTGTGTTATTAGAAGAACATATTAGGAACATAATATAACTGTGTTTTGTTTTTCAGTCTGGTAGTACGTGTACAGAATATTAAAAATATCTTAGAACTTCAATATTTTCAGATGTCTCTGTGATTAAAGATGATACATCAAAGCTCCAGATGTGAGTTTGCACATTAGATAGATAGAATTTCATTAGTCCCCTGTGGGAAATGTGAATTTTACAGAAACTCTTTAAATAAATAAATACATAGATAGATAGATAAGTAAGTAAATAAATAAATGAAAAAATATACAAACACACAAGTCTGAACACACAGGAATGACAACAACATTTATTTATATAGCACGTTTTCATACAAATGATGTAGCTCAAAGTGCTTTACAAGATGAAGAAAGAACAAAGAAAAATATAAAAATAAGCTTAGGCGTTATTAAGTAACAAACAATAAAGTAAGATCCAATGGCCAGGAGGAGAGAAACACAAAAAAAACTCCAGAGGGCTGGAGAAAAAAAAAAAAATCTGCAGGGGTTCCAAGGCCACGTGACTGCCCAGCTCCCACTGACTATAAAGCAAGAAAATGAAAAAAAAAAAACTGACTTTGCAGTCGCAGTCCCAGTGAGACATTATGCAGTCGTATTGCTTTTGGTATATAGGAGCCCCAGTTGAGTTTCTTGACACACTTCTGAATGATTCCTTGGCTAAAAGTACTCAGTGTTAGTTTGTCAGAGAGAAGTTGTGCAACATTGTTCATAATGGCAATCGGTTTTGTTTTTCTTTTGTCTTTCACTAGTACTTCCAGGAGGTCCAGAGTGTGTAATAAAACTGAGCTTGCTCTTTTTATTAGCTTGTTGATTTGGTGGTCATCTCTTGAAGTGATGTTACCTGCCCAGTACACCACAACATAGAAAATCACAATGGCTGTCACAGAGTTTTAGAAGATGTGAAGGATCTCATTTCCTGTAATAATTTAGACTCTGATGATATTATTAATGGCGTAGGCTTTTGTAGGTTAGGAAAACTGATTAATTCATTATTATTCTATATATTTTTTGCATTTCCCATGCTGTTTAGAGACCCAGTAATAGATGTTTGCCTATATTGGTGGCTTGAGTTAGGATATTAGGTCTGCTTTCCTGTTTGTAGAACCATGCTGCAGTACTGGACGTTTAGAGCACAGCTTGTGAGTGTCGTCACCATTTTGTATGCAAAATCGAGTGCTACACTGATCATTTAGTTTTAGTAAGGACAGTCTCAATTCTGGGGAACTATTGACTATGATTAATTCATGTTTGCTTGTGGGGAAGGAAGGTAGCCAAACACTGATTGCATTATTTCCAAATTTGTGCTTTTGCAGGCCATCATATCATTAACTTTTAGTGTATTATTGTTTTATTATTGAATGCAAAATCTCTATCAGCTAATATGTTTCTTGTCAATTTATGAATCTATGTGTAAAGCACGCTAATCCCAATGCAAATTATTGTTGTGTAATATACTGTATGTTGTCACAAGAATTGACAGGAGACAAAAAAGGTTTGGGGCAGCCACCCATGCCCTGGCTGCGAAAGGGTTGGATTCTGTGGAGTGTGCCTGGTTCCAAGTCCAAAACAGAACTGATGACATGTGGCCAAGATGGCAGCTTTAAAGGTCTGGACAGGAAGTGGCGTCATCATGGGTAGTAGAACCGGAAGTGACACAATTACATGCGATAGAAATGGAAGTGACATCATCTGGGCAGAAAGTGATGTCATCATGGGCATTGGAACCGTGTGGAATTTCCTGTGAATGGTCTGCAGAGGATTGGGAGAAAAAGTTAATGCACCTCACCACCCCCTGGTCAAATATGGAATTGTCACTATTCAAGCCCTTTAGCTGCCTCCCAATGTAGTAATTAGATTGTGTCTGATGTTCTATAAATGCACATAAATATTGGCATTTGGTTGAATGATGGAATTTTATTTGATGTGTCTCTAGATGGGTTCTGGTTGGCAGCAGGATTTGGGGAAGAATATCCCAATGCCTTCAGGCCCATGTTCCCCTAGACTTAGATCTGTCACAGACTCCATGTGACTGTGTAATGAAAAATAATGGGCTCCAAAACTAGATATACTTGGAGAAAATAATGTAATAAATGTCTCACTGGCATATGATGGTTTAAATTTAATTTTTGGAAATAGTATTACATATTATATTTTTTATAAATACTTTATGAGGTGAAAATGGCTAAGATGTTTAAAATAACAACCTAAGCAAAATTACCTATTCTTTCATGAAAATATGTAGATAAAATGAAAAAGAAAACATATGTCAATTAAAAAGACAGTATAAGTTTATTAATTACTTTAATAAAAAGCTAATGCATCGGCACAACTTCCAATAATAAAAAAAGCACTTATAATAATAAAAAAGCACTTTGAAAATGGCTTTCAGGCAAAACAGATCTATTAATATTTGATTGGAATCTTACTGCATTGACATGGAGGATGCCCTATAAAGTATCCCTTTCCATTAGACATTTGCTTGTACAACCAACATACTGTGACTTAATAACCTCAGTTGTATAGTTAGAGCAAATTAAAATATGGGATGTCTGCTGAAGATTAAAGCAAATCAGCCAATTTATTTATTTAGTGCACATAGAATAAAAGTTGTGCTGTCACATAGTTTTAAAGCATAAAAGATTGCAGACTGGATGGATGCTCAATAATTAAAACATACTTTTCCTATTTTTTGTGTTAATGTTGATTGTGTTAATATAAATTCCAAGATCTCTGTGTTTCAACCTTTAATTTGGTCTGCTGCTATAAACATAGCATGATAATTTGTGTACAGAGCTTAAGGATTATTCTGATGTCTTTTTTTGCCATTTTTGACACCTGGGACTATATACGTCCATGTTTTTAAGAAGTGCATTACCATTAAACAAGAATGATACAATATGCAAACATGCTTATTTCTGTGTGAACACTGCATAGTGTGTTTGCCTTATTTGTGTTGTATGTCTTTGTTGTATGGAATGTTCTGGTAAGCTTTCATTATAATCAATCTATATACTGTATATAATTCAATAAGGCAAGACACCCATGGAAAGCATGCCGGAAGGGGCGTGGATTCACTAAGCCACCGACAAGTGAGACACCCATGGCGCACGCAGGAAGGAGCCACACCCACCAACTCCAAGACCATTGGATACGACGACAACTCCCAGAGCCACGCCCACCAACTCGGACGTGACGACACAGAAAAACCGGTGTCATTTATATTCGTCTGTCGTAGAGGTCACATGCAGCATCAAACACGTTGACTGTTCATAGAGGCATGTTTCTCGCGGAGGTGAATCGCCATATGCAGCGTGTAAAACTGTTTACAAGGGGTATCCCTTGGGATCCTTAAAACATTCCTTTACAACTGAGGTTAAAACACAATGAAGTGAGCAGTCTTTAAAAAACGAGTTTTTGGTTACGACGCACGACCGCAGCACCATAGCAAACTATTTTATATGCTACATACAGCAATTCGCATCCGCGACAAACATGCGTCTTCTTAGATGCTCCTGCACTTTGTACACACCCCACTCCCACCTCGCTACCACCGTGGTCGAGTGTCTTGGTGGATTATATATAGAAAGGCAGCCAAAACCGCACAGAGCAATGAAAAGTCTACGTGAGTCACAGGTGCATCTGGACTGTGCAAAGACGACAACGACTCGATTCACGAGTTGGAGGTGGGCACATGAGCAGGCAGTGCATACTGGACGAGAAATCAGCAGACTAGCTACGGATTCTTTTCTTTAATTTTTCTACATTCTTTCCATGCAACAAATATTGTTTTTCCTGTTTCTTAAACATCAAAGAATTAAAAGTTACTTTTATTAGATTTTTGAGTTATCATTTTATGTGGTTATTTTTGTTAGGTTCTTCTTGGTTACTGAGTCTCTGCTTGTTTCTAAAGAAGTTTGAATTATTTTGGTTAGTGATTAAAACTGTTCAAAGATTTGTTAGACTTCTTTGGTTTTCAATGCTATTTTAATAATGCCTCACTCTCCCAGTCTGTTGCATACTCATTGAGATCAGAACACCCACAGTCTATTTAGAAACCTGTTTGTTCTAGTTTCTGTCTCAAAAACCTACTAACCTACCTGGTCAGCTGCTAATAACATCTAGCAGTTGCTGTGTCTCATATTGTCTGCAGGCTATACAAACAAGGCTGCTATAAATTTGTGGGCAGGCAGAAAGTGTCTTTAAGCATTGCATTATTATTTTTAGTTTTTGTTTTGAAGTTTGATATTCCAATGCTTTTGTTTTATTTGATTTTAAAGCACCCCATCCACATTCATTTCTCCTAAAGAATACCTTCATTTCCTGGTCTTCACCATAATCGTTGGCAACTGCTGCTGCTCTGTTCCTCCTTTTTTGGAGGATATACCAATAATCTTAAAGCACCACCACCAACATGTCCTGCTCTGCTGGCACAAAGGTTGTTCACCTCTGTTTTTTGGACTTGTAGCCCATAGTTAATTAGCTGTTCAGTGCTGTAATCATTAGAACTTGTAAATGTTGCAGTGAATGTCCGTTAATCCAGATCAATTTACCAAGGACTGTGTGAGCCAGGTGCAGTCTGGTGTTCTGGAACCGGCTAATGCACTGGCGTGACATCATACTATAGAAAGCCAGGATTCATTCTGATATCCAGTATTATCTAATCTCTCTTACTTGAACATGACTCAAATTCAGTCTCCAGGGGCCTCATTTATAAAGCTACCATATGTAAAAAGAGAGTCTCAAATATGCGTATGCAACTTCCCAGGCAAAGACGTGATTTATAAAAGAAATTTTGATAGGGAAGCATCTGTATATTTACAGCAACTCTGACACATGCATAATCAACATTTCGGGCATTTTGGACAAACTGGAAAGTGACGGCTCCCTTGATTAAGCTGGGAAATTTAGCCAAACCAGCTAAATGAACACTCACATTTACATTAATTCATATCACAAAGCTGCTATTAGAATATGCATTGACATGACAAATGATGAATATGATGTAGAAACTCTATTTTAGTTACTTTTTAAGAGGGCCATTTTTGTAAATTTGCACTGAATAACTTTTTTTTTTTTCAGTTTATATCAGCTGCTTGTTGTCCCTTCTCAAGTAACTGGCCAATAAATAAGGAATATCTTGGCCAAGCTTCATTTCATCATGCCTGCTGAGCCATTAATGACCGGTGAGGCACTAGTATATTCAGTTTTTGTATGGTGGAGGTGCACACAGATAAAACATAACATTTTCTTGCCAATATAAAAATGCAATTTGCAGCAGTGTCTTGTTCTTCTAATGTAATCAGGTCACTGCAGTCATACTACAATTAGGGTTGAGTGGTGGCTCTAAGGCTAGGGATCTACACCGGCAATAGGAAGGTTGCTGGTTCGAATCCCATAAATGCTGGAAGTGACTCTACTCTGTTGGTCCCTTTAGCAAGGCCCTTAACCTGCAATTGCTTTGTTATCCTGCATCCAGCCCTGCAAGCAAGTCTTCCAACTTATAGGAGAAACTCGGAGGTTTGTAGGAAGTTTTCGCACACCAGCCACTGTAAAAAAACTCACACTGTTCCAAAATGGTACTGAGGTGTCACCCGTTGCATGGCTGCACTTGGATCCCAATCCATGTGGTTTATTATTTGGTGAGTGTAGCAATGCGCTGTAATCAGCACATTCTCACAACTTCTCTCCACCTACTGAAAACAAAGCTTACTTTGTTAACCTCAAGTAGTTACATTCCATTAGAACAATAATTTATTTTTGTATAGCCTAAAATCACATAAGGAGTGGCTTTAACAGGTCCTGTTTTTTTGACTGCCCTCCAGCCTTGATTCATTAAGAGGTCAAGAAAAAAAAACTCCAAAAAAAAGACTGCAGGATAAAAATGGAAGAAAACATGGGAAAGGCAATTCAGAGAGAGAGAGACCCCTTTCTAGGTAGGTTAGGCGGGCAATGGGTGGCATAAAATGGGGTAAATACAACACACAATAACAGAACATAAGTAACTCTCTTCAAAGATTTAGATGGCCAATCTCAGGAATACAATGCAATATTTCAATAGTAATCTATATATATAATTCACTAAGGGCACGCAAGACACTGAGCGCAAGCAAGACACTGAGGGCACGCAAGACACTGAGCGCAAGACAGAGCCCTGCCAGCCAACTCTAAGACCATGGGATACGCTCGACAGAGAGCCCGCCAACTCTAACCCTCCTACTGCGTCATGAGATACGCACAACAGAGCCACGCACGCCAACTGTAGCCTTCCTTCCGAGTCCAGCGTCGCTCTCGAGGCACGCAACAACTCACCAAACACAGCCTCAGTCTCTTTTGTCTATGCAAAAGTCCACATACACCTCTGAGCCATGTTGACTTTTCACCACACGCAAGACAGAGAGCCATGATCACCAACTCACAGAGCCCCGCCCACCAACTTTAACTAAGGGCAAGCAAGACAGAGAGCGCACGCAAGACAGAGAGCCACGCCCGCCAACTCACAGAACCCCGCCCACCAACTCTAAGACCATGGGATTCGCACGCTTTTAGTGTATAAATGGATATAAATAATTGCGTGTAAACGATTCGCCAAAATCTGTTGTATGTAAACGATACTGTTTAAAACGTTATTGTTTTTTAATCAGAAAACCCGGTTTCCATGTCTACCTGTATTAGTTTAAATGGCACTTTTATCACTCGCAATAGGGCGGACGCGCTGACTTATCGTGTTGACTGGGCAACACAGTTAATACAGCGTCTATCTATATATGTCTATGTTTTCCGTAGCCTGCTACAGGAAGGTACTCTCTTGACCATTGGCATTGGTTTCGCTCCTTGCTATTTTCATTATACTGCAATGGTGGTTTCCTAAGCCTTTGTAATACTGAATTCCTTTCTCACTATTTTCCGTTCCTATTCTTACACCGCTGTATGCTACGGCATTCTTCGGCTAGTAGTACATTAATGCACAAGCCATCTGTGAAGATATAATGTGGCAGGCAAATGTTGCATCTCAATGGCCTAAGTCAGCCCTTGATTATTTTAATGCAAAATTGATTTGGCAGACATCACAGCACTGTATGTTATCAATGGCTTGTAGGTAAGGTAATTGGCTGAACCCTGTGTTTTTCATATGACCTGTACTATTCATTGTAAAGGTCTAATATCATTTGTTGTATATGGCCAGCCGTTTATCCCGGCCAATACCCCCAAGCCGCCAGGTGGAGCCCTCCTTGCAGTATGGAGGTCCCTCGAAGACCAGCAGGGATCATGGACATTGTAGTTTTTATATGCAGCCCTGCTGGATACCGTGGGGGCCACTAGGAAACGCTGCAGGGAGGAACAACGGATATTTTCCCTACGCCCCGGAAGCACACATGGACAAGGGGAATGACGTGCTTCCGGGGTGAAGAAAAGAACATTTTATCAGACCCAGAAGTGATACAGGATCACATGGACTGGGGATTGGGAACACTTCCGGGTCAGGATATATAAAAGGACTATTGGAGCTCCTAGATGGCTAGCTGAGCTGGGGGGAAGGGTGACAACGCGTCTGGGAGTGGAGGATTGGTTTATTGTGATAAGTGATTTATTTGTATGAATAGAGTGGAGGATTGGTTTATTGTGATTAGTGATTTATTTGTATGAATATAGTGGAGGAGAGGGTGCTTTGTGTACTGTGGCAATTGAATAAAGTCAAGTCTTGGACCCTTACCTGGTGTCTGGAGTCGTGGATAGGGGTTCAAGGGAGCGAGAGAGCCCCCTATCTGTCACACATTATATTTACCAGGTGATAGTGGCTACCCACTAAGATGCTGATGCCTATGCCTTTCCCAGACCTTCAGAGCGCAGAGGAGAGGCAGTATGATGCTGCATATGATCTTACACACTCTCCTTTCCAGAGTACAGCCAGATAATCTTAAATGCAGGTGGCAGGTTCTCAGCATGTCAGCAGGAAGGCTGCTCTAGCAGCCAATGAAGTGCTGCCATTTCGTGAGTGCATATTTATGAGTTGGACTAGAATGCTCCATATATCAGGGTGGCGTTCAAGGCATGTTCACCTATGCATATTTACAAGGTGATTGTGAGTTATAAATGGTAAATGGTTTGTGTAGAAATGTGCAGATGCTGGGTTTTATAAATTAGATTTTTTTCATGTATGCATTTCCTAGTTTTTTTGGTGTGTGCAAATTTTCATACTTGAATCCATGCAAAGTTTTATAAATGAGACCCCTGGAGCTATAATATAGATAATACAGATTCATTACTACTTTTACTTTTTCCAACAGAAACATAATTATTTAAATAGCTCTTTTTCAGTATTTATTTACTGTATATCATATCCTGGCAACACTGGATACAAGGAAAATTATTAAACAAAGTCCATTGCAGGGAACGCTCACTTGTGTTTCACCAGTTTAAACTTGGGATTCAACGTATACACATCACATAAGAAAAAAGGAGTACCTAGGGAAAGCTGGATGAATGATGATTTTATTATACTGAAAGGTAACAACAATACATTTCCTTTGCTATTAAAATCATTTTTTGCCTATGAGAATACTTTTCTTGAAAGGTGTAATCATTTTATTGTATTTTATAATTATTTCAGTGTCCTTGTAATGGGCTTCATGCATGAAATAAATAATATTCATTGAATAGTGATATTCACACTGAAAACTTTTTGCAGTGGTTGTGATTCAGTAAGTGTTAAGTGATGCTGAAATGCTGTTATTGTTAAACTCTTATTTCTCAGTGAGAAAGTTTTCACAATATATGGAAGTCATCTCACTTCAATATCTCAGAAGCAATGGTCTATTAAAACCTCATTAAAAGAGAACAGTTTAAGCATTGGAAACATAGGAGAACACATATATTTAAACTTGATAAATGGATAGTTACATTTGTAATATCATTAAATGATGATTCATAAATTATAGAACCACAATTATTGGGTATTTTGTGTAAGTAGTTCTGTCTAAAATGTGCATGTTTTTAAAGCAAAGTGTCTAGTATCTAGCCAGGATGCTGGGTTGCATGACAAGGTTTATTTTGAAGAATGTCATTTACTTGTTACACTTGCTGTTCCTGATCAGCTGAAAATATCTTTCCTGAGTGTCTTGTGACTATGTGATCAAAAATGAGTTGTTCTGACGTTTTAAAGAGAGTGTTGCCCCCTAAGCGGTGAGTCAGAGATACCTGGAGTTGTGGCAATCTACTACAAAAAGTAGGGTTGCCTACTTAGCCACAAGTGACCATGGGATGAAGATTAAAGCCACCATAAACACTGGCCCCTGATTACAAGAAAAGGCCTGAATATTTCAAACTTGTAACTTTCAACATCTTTTATAAATTTGTCTTTGTAAGTTTTGTGTTATTTTGACATGGGTTTTTTAAAATTATTTATCATTTTGATGTGATATGACACAGTTAATTTTACTTTCCTGTCTTTATTTTCTTTGTTTACATGATGCTGTTTGGACATGACCATGATGTGAGATGTGTGCACTGGTGATGTCAAGAAAGTGATGCTATAAATATGGTACCAGTTATACCATGCATTATCCCTTGGATGATATAAAATGTTTCAAATGATCTCTTAGAGTTGCTACAGTAGCTTCTTTTTCAAGTAGGCCTTAGGGTCAGATCTGTGCCTTTGGTTTTGACTTTGTTTTACTTTCAACTTGTCATGTACATTTCGTCCTGTTGATTCTGGGTTGGCTAGTTATTCTGTTATTACAATTTTGACTCCCTGCTTGTCATGACCATGTCTTTGTCTACATATATCATCTAATTTTTTTTCCATCACTCACAATAACTCCATGGATTCCACTTATGTCTTGTAACAAAACAAGTCTCATACCATAACCTCTTAGAAAGGCAGCAGCTTATAACAATCATGTAAAGGAGAGAGAAACCTGCAAAATGAGTGCCTAAGAAACAAAGCCAAATTTACTTGATATATTTCATTAAATGAGAAATGTCCAAAAACAAAGTAATCGGCAGAAAAACACTTACCAAGCAACTACAATTAAAGAATTAAAAAATCCCTCAGAAAATCAAAAACCAGAAACAAAGTCAAACATCCAAAAACTACCAATCAAGCAAAAATGTTGAAACACCAAAGTTACATACAGTAACAAAAGTTCAAAAAAAAGCTACACAACATGAACAGGACAGCTTTGCTTCAGCACTGGTCTGTGGCATTTAAGGTCTTTTTATAGGTCACTACAATCAGGCCAAACAGCTGCACAGCTGCAGTGTCAAGAGGCCCCACCCCCTTGGGTTCCAAATGCAGGCAACAGAACATATAAAAAACTAAACAGACAAAAGGGCAGAGAGAAATGAATTACTTAAAAATATAAAAATAATCTAATGAAAAACATTTAGAACGAGAAAGAAAATGATTAAAAAACATTTTCATTAACAAATATATCAAAAAATATACAAAAACAGCACAATAAATCAACATATATTAAAAAGTCTAAATCTAGATTTTAAAGCTGAAAAGAACAATAGTCCAGAGAGACTAATGTCTATTTTGTTAAGTCTTAAGGGGGTTCATAATTTGCTTTTTCCTGTTCTATTTAATTGTTACTCTGTGTTCTCCCTGCATTTATCTCTCCCTGTTTTTCTTTAATAATTCATTTATTTTGTATGCATTCAATTCCCCAGCATTATTCTGCATACTAGGACTAACAGTTTTGTGTCAATTTATATGAGAGTAGGCCATTCCTGTAAAATCTGTTATTAAGTGCTTCAAAGTCATTATTTTAGAGCAAGATATATTCTGGTAAGCAACACAATTGCTGAAACATAAGTGAAGAGTCATTTGAGAAAATGTCCATACTTTCCCTAAATCCAAGCCTTAATGAAGAGGAGGCAATCAAATTCATTGGGCATTGATCCATCTGGATTCAGAAACTATTTGCCTCAGTTTGAGAAGACATAACAAGCATTATAAGAAATCCATGGCATGGTTTAATCCAAGTGGATCTTAGGGAAGTCAAGGAGGGCCTATCGATGAGTGTATCATGATTTTGTAATGTCCTGATGAAAGCTAACACGTGTCCAGTATACATGCCACTTTCAAGTAAGCCATCCTCTATATGGGGCTTGCAGAACTAAATGTACTTTTCACATAATTAGAAAAGATTCATGTATTCTCTTTCACCTCTTATCTGTCATAATGATTTTGATTTTTATGTGCTATTCAACATTTTGTTTAAATGTTTGGTATTATATTTCTGTGGTTCATGATGTAAACAAATGGTCTTAAACTGTAGTATATTTTAAACTTTATTTATCGGTGCTTTGAAAAGCACCATGTGATGATGTGCTCTGTGCAATCTATTGATTGTTGGATTGACTGGTAGCGAGAGTGGGTGGCATCACAATATTGGACAGGGTTTTGTGTATGAACCCGTGGACATATATGCACCTCTCAGCATTAGCCCTGCATTGCAGGAAGTTGGTGTAGATTTCTATGAGTGGTCTTGTGCACCTATTCACCATCCTTTACCAATGTCAGATCAGTGTTAGAGTGTATAGTCTGACTTTAACAGTTAACAGTTTTAACCCCATATGTGCAACAAGCATGAAATTATGCTCCATTCAAATAAATTGACCATTTTCCAGCAATGGCTTGTGCTGTCAATTCCTCCAATGTTTACTCATCATCCCATTTTCCATTCATTTGTTTTACTATTCCTGACTGTTAAATGAAAAGATAGACATGTTCTGAAAAGTTTGGGCACCAGCAGGTGATCCCATATAATTGGTGGGGAAAATAACAAAAATAAAATAACAACAAAATGATAACATCTTTCCAGACACAAGTCCAAGTTCAGTCTGCCCAAAGATGGAGGTGGAGCTGGTTAAGATGTTTGCGACCAGAAACCAGAAGTAACGTCACCTGTCATCCTGCTGTTGATCATCGGATCTGCAGATAAAATAAGAGGAGAGACATAAGGTTACAACTTGGTGTGGAATTAATGTTTGACAAGCCGTGAAGTTGTCTACCATGCACATGTGTGTAACAGTGTGTAATACGTCTTGTTTGGTACTACTGTTTGAACACCTTGTGACATACATCTGATATTCTTTTGAAAGTTTATCATTGTATGTTTAATACTAAAAAGACGACAGCATTTTTAAAATATGTTTTTCTGTACTGTGTCAGAAACAGGGGTGGCCCACCAGGTTACTTTTCAAGGTTTCACCAATTATTAATCATTTGAACATACTTGAAATTGAAATTTCTATTTTACTTCTAATTTGTTTCCTGACTCTCATTTTTCTGTTTTATATTTTAATGAGAGTTGTTTTTGCATTCTCTTGGTTGTTGCACACATTATTTGCAGTATTTTCTGACATGTTTATAATTTGGAAAAAATATTCATTGTGAAATGTGCTATGATGCAACACTAGAAATTCAAATGCCAGCAGCCAAAAAAGTCACAGAAGGACCTATCTTGTGCCAGACAGACCCTGCAAAACATGGTGATAACAGCAGACAGCACAACATGGGCAAAGTTCATAAAAAGGAAATTATTTCAGTTGTGATAGTTTATATTCTAGGGGCACAGTCAGAGTAAAACGGGGTCTTTGTAACAGCATTAGTTCATTTTTATGCAAGCGCTATGGTGAAATTTTTACTAGTATGTCTTCCAAAAACTAAAGACACTGGTTTAGTACAAACAATAATGTATACAACACCACACATTAAATGTAACAATAGATAATATTCTAATACAATTCACACATCATGTACACTCTTACAAACATGAGAAGCTGATGAGTAGCAATATGACCCGAGAATAAACACTGTCCCTGAATTTGATTGGGCAAGTGTACGTGTTCTGGTACCCTTTGCTAAAATGAAAAAATTAGAAAAATGGCACTGCAGGTCAGCTAAAGTCTTTACTAATCCTGTTTGCTTTACTATGGCAATGTATGATATACACCAGTCAGCCACAACATTAAAACCAGAGACATGTTACGTGAGGACAAAATGTGATGGCTAGGTGATTCGGTCAGAACATCTCTAAAACAGTAGGCCTTATGTGGTGGTCACAGTTTGCAGTGGTTAGTACATACCAAACATAGTCCAACTGAAACTGTGAACCATTGAACTGGCAACAGGGTCATGCGCACCCAAGGCTCATTGATATGGGTGGTGACCGAAAACTAGCCCATTAATCCAATCCCACAGGGATGCTACTGTAGCACAAATTGTTGAAAAAATTAATGTGGGAGATGAGAGAAAGGTGACAGATAAGTTTGAATAGCTGGAGAATGGCTAGAGTACCCATGCTGACCCCTGTCCACCACTGAAAGCACCTACCTTCGCCACAAGAGGGTCAGAACTGGGCCATGGAGCAATGGAAGATTGGTAGCCTGGCCTGATGAATCTTTTTTTTTTTCTTTTAGATCATGTGGACAGCTAGGTGGGTGCACATTGTTTACATGGGGTAGAGAGTACAGTAGAATGCACTATGGGAAGAAGGGAAGCCAACAGAGGCAATGCGATCCTTTAAGCATTGTTCTACTAGGAAACCTTGGGTCCTGACATTCATGTAGATGTTACTTTGCCATGCACAACCTACTTAAGGATCGGTGCAGACCATGTAGATGTTTTCATGGCATCTTTATTTTTTCCCTGATTAAATTGTCCTTTTTCTGAAAGAAAATTTATCCTGCCGCACAGCAAACATTGTTCTGGAATGGTTTGAGGAACATGAGAATAAGTTCAATTCCCCAGATCTAATTCCAGTCGAGCATCTGTGGCAAGTGATCGAAAAACAACTCCCAATCCATGGAGCTACCACATTGAAACTTACAGGACTTAAAGGATCTGCTACTAACATCTTAGTGCCAGATACCACAGGACACCTACAGATCAACAGATCAGATATACAGTATTTTGGCAGCACAAAGGGGATCTACACAATAGTAGGCAGGTGGTTTTAATGTTGTGACTAATGGCTGTACATGTGCTAAAGAGAGAGAAGATTTGTCCCAGTCATATTGTCAGGTGACTTAATTACCTTCTGTAGTGCTTTTAAATCTCTCTTGAGCAGGCGTCAAATGTAGCCAATGATGATGGCTTTCGCTCTAAATTCACAGAAATTGGTAAACACAGACAGAAACGTTCAAGTAAAAGCTTTGGGAGCCTTGATGACAGCTGAGTTGTGTTATGACTACTTAAGATCATCAGTGATGGTGACTCCTAGAAGTTTAAAGTTCAAAGTAGAGTGGAATAAGCTCTGCCTCCTGCTTTCTGAAGCCAGTAACCAGGGGCCTCATGTTTAAACAGTGCGTATGCACAAAAATGTTCCATACTCCTATTTCCTTGCTCAAATCGTGATGTATAAAACCTAAACTTGGCGCAAAGCCATGCACATTTTCATGGTAGCTCAGACCCTGGCGTACGCAAGTTTAGATCCACATCCTTGAAGTGGCTTTACCATATACACTGAAATTACCCACATATTGTTTATTAGTTTAAGGCATCTGATTGTAATTAACCTGTAACAATATAATAGTCCAACTATTCCAAATACAATAGCTGGTTTAGCCTTGTTATTCTCACTGCATCTTCTTCTTTCATCTGCTCCCGTTAGAGGTTGCCACAGCGGATCATCTTTTTCCATATTACTCTTACTGCACCACTCGGAGTATTTATACTGTATCACTGAATCTGAGTGTGGAATCACAGCTCTACAGCAGCTGATCGGAAAGAGAATTATCAATATACAGCATCTAGCACATGCTACCTCACACAGCCATGCCTTTCCTATATGGACCTCGTGGTTCAGAAACAGTTTCATCCCAAGAACTATAAATGTAATCAATCAGTCCATCAAGTGCTCCTTGTTTGTACTTACTGTATAAGTACAATTACTTCTCTGTAAACTTGCGATACAGTTATAATATTGCACAACCTGGGCCACTTTATAAAGCGCGTATTTACATATGATAATGATATCCTTTTTAAGATGAAATGCAGCAAAATATGTTTATTATATTATACAGATAAAACTTTAACTTCATTTAAAGAATCTATATTGTTAATAATTAAACGTGAGGAAATGGTGTAGCAGCACTAGCAAGGTGTTGGCACTCTTTTTATGGATTGTTCCTGCCTCGTGATGTATTCTTGCTGTGGCTGGTGCGACACTGGAAGGATAGATGGATAGAATAATTAAACATATACTATGAAGATATTTCAATGTTCCTTAAAAGTTTTAAAGAATCGTCGCTCTAAGCTTACAGATGGCTTAATGTCTATAACAGAGCTGATTGTGTAGTGATTGAGTATTTGGAGAAAGAAAAGAAAGGACAGGAATTGGGGGTTAGTATAATTGAAAGAAACAGTACTGCTGCAATAAATTATTTCATCAAAGGTCTCGCAAGGTGCAGCAAGCATCTTCTGGGGAGGCAGGAACAATCTCTGGACAGGGCGCCAGCTCGTCACTATCACTGCGCCACTGTGTTCCCATGTTTAATACATGCTTTAATTCCTATCATCAGGAAAATTATATCAAGTATACATCTCAGTATTTCAATTATTCAGAGAGCTGTAATATCACAAATGTAATGGATTCTGCGTCCTGTCAGAGGAAGAGAAAGCCCGTTTAAGAAGCACCTAGTGATTCACACTCATAGAGCACATAGAAGAACAAATACAAAACAAAGCATTTAACGTGCTACTTTAGTTACAATGTGTTAGCGAAGCAATAATTTCTGAAAAGGCTAAATAGTTACACAATGATTTGTTGACCAAAACACCCAGTGCAAGTACCGACAAGCGAGACTTTAAAGCGAGTAGAGGGTGGTTTGATCATTTTCACTGGCAAAGTGGAATTCATAGTGTTATAAGGCACGGGGAGGCTGCAAGTTCAAATGAAACAGCAGCAAAAGCATTTGTGGATGAATTCGCAGAGTTTGTTGAAAGTGAAGGCTATGTCTCACAGTGTTTAATTGCGACGAGACAGGGTTATTCTGGAAAAAAATGCCCAGAAGAACCTACATCATCCAAGAGGAGAAGGCACTACCCAGACACAAGCCTATGAAAGACAGGCTTAAACTTTTATTTTGCACTAATGCAAATGGTGACTTTAAGGTCAAGCCACTTTTAGTCTACCAAGCTGGAAAGCTCTGCGTCTTTAAGAGCAATAATTGTGATAAAGTCTAAACTGCCTGTACAATGGAGGGCAAATAGCAAGGCATGGGTAATTTGGAACTTTTTTATGGATTGGCTGACAGAAGTGTTTGCCCCAACTGTCAAAAACTATCTTCAGGAAAAGGATCTTCCTATTAGATGTCTTCTCTTAATGGATAATGCTCCTGAGCATCCACCAGGTTTGGAGGAAGTCCCGTTTTATGTAATTTAGTTTATTTGTTTGTACTAATGATTTATACATTTTTTTCTATATTTTTCATCACAGAAAAACCCTTAAAAAATAAAATTACAAAATTTACATTCATTTCAATGGGAAAAATTGCTTTGGTTAGTGAACGTTTTGGTTAGCAAACAGAGTTGCGGAACGGATTAAGTTCATTAACCGAGGTTCCACTGTACTTTAAAAGTTAAAATGAATGACACTATTATGTTCCGCATGATTAAAAACTGCAAATAAAAGAAACACTGGCCATGCAAATTGCAAAACGTGGGATAACATCCAAAGTGAAAATGATCAAGACTATCTGGAATATTCTGCATCATGTGCCCAAGCACCACTCTCTCAAAACATTTCATTGTGTTTGGAGTGAGTACTACTGATCTGTAGTCGTTAAGGCAGTCCAGTTTTATTGTCTTTTTGAACAGATTCTCTCAGTGAGATGAATACATCAACTAATTAGTCGCTACAGGTATTTAAAACACCCCCTGAAATTCTTTTAGGTTCAGATGCCTAGAAGATATTAACTCATTTAAAAATCATCCTGATGCCTTATACAAAACCAAAAAAGGATGAACCGTGTGGTGTTTTACACTATTGAATGGCTTGTAGTTTATTGTACCATACATAGCTTGTTATGGAACATTTATTTATGCAGACAATAATACAAATCAATTAAAATTTCATGAAGAATGAAATATGCTATTTGTCATTTCACTCTTTTCATTTTACTGAACATGTTCTTCAGATTCTTCTTAATTCACTGCACTCTTATTGAATTAAAAAAATCTGGTAATTATTTTTTCTAACTAAGGGTCTTTACCAGCAGTACATAATGAACAATTGCCTTTAATATACTGTATATCTTTAGGAGTAAATTAAGACAAGCTTATATGAGAAGTATTTTGATGTTGGCAGTCTCATGGCAGTTAAATTATTCAGATCCAAGTGCGTTTTGATTTTCATGGTAACTCCTACTAAAGATGGGCTAGTGTAAGTTGTTCATACATGCCTAAGCCATCAGAAGCAGCAAATAACTTGACCTTTTAGTCTGTGTATTTGTTATGAATACAGTGACCATTTCCAAAGTGAATATCCCCAAGTACAACTGGCAAAAAATATGTCATTTTAAAAGTAATAAGGTTGCTCAATAGATTGTTTATATTTTGCCAATTTCATTACATAAGCAATTGACAGCTTCTGTATTTTTATAGTTTTAGTGTTTATAAGCATCTTGGTGTCTATTCTGGTGTTTATAGACTGAAGAAATCCAGTTTCGGTATTTGTTTTTTGTTTCAAAACTTAATAGAGTTGTCAATTTTAAAGCATTTTGTTTTTCTCTCTCTTATGTTGTAGCAGTTGATATGGCTTTGCAATTGGTTGTGACCAAGGTTCATACTGTGCATGCCATTACGGGTCAAGTGTATAAAAGTCAGTTCCATACACTTTCTGGCACCCAAGATTGGATAAAAACTGCAAATTGTCTAGCAACCATTATTTTGATGTGTTTCTGATTCAGGAATTTATTTTATAAAGTTTTTGTTTCGCTCTTCAGTTTTGACAAGATGTAGGCTTGATTCTTAGTTAACAATCCCAACAAAGCTTTATTAACAGTCTTCTCTTCCAGTATTGCCTCTTTGAGGGGAACAAAAATAACCATAAATTGGTTTGAGAAAGGCAGTAATAACTTTAAACATTTATCAGTTTTTACTAAAGCATAGCAGAAAATTGCACTGGTATTTCAGTGGTTAATAAAACAATGAAATGAATTAATTACTTTAATTTAGCAATAACATGGAAGCTTTTCTCAGAAAATGTATGTTTCGGGAATTATTGAACTAAAACCAAAGCTTGTTCATTTAATGAAAGTTTAGACGAGTAAACATATTATGTTTTATTCATTTGCCTTGTTTACCAGTCATCTAAGTGTATCTGGGATTAAAAACAAACACTCCAAAAATTAATTATGTCTTCTGAGAAATTATATCTTAGAGATTTGGCAACACTAAATTATCTCTGCACTAGTAGTATGCATTATAAAAATAATGTGGCCAGTCTTGGCTATACTACTTTTTTATTGTAGGTTTATTTAAACAAACCTCAATCTTTTCATTAACAAAGTTGAGGAAAAAAAATGATGTACTGCTAATCATGCTTTTGCTTTTTTTTAAATATGCTTTTAAATTGTAGTTAAATACTTTAAAGGGAAACTATCAATTTTATGAATGTTAAAAAAATAAAAAACACTGCCGATATACTTTCTTCATGTTAATTGTTTATATAGTATATATCATAGGGAGTGGGTTACAGAACTTATAAACAGTATCATTTTCATCTTTCAGTGCTCAGACTGAACTACAGTGTGTTAAACAGATGGAGTTGCAGATCATGAGTGGACTGCAGGATTGACACCATACGCAAAGCCAAATGTTGCATATATGTGCTTCACCATCTAAACATTATGGGATATTTTATTTTTAGTGTGCACTAATAAAATGTAATCAAGTCTATGTAAAAGACATTGTAATCTATCATAGTAACAATGTGAAAATACATACCGTAGATCCCATTATATAAGCCGAGAATTTCGTGCTAGATTTTTGGCTTGGAGTTTGGGGGTCGGTTTATACAACGAGTATCGCTTCAGATTCAAGATTTCCAGCGCAATGCCGGTTTTGCCGATGAATATGGAAGTAAATAATGACGAAACCACAGAGCCATCTTTCAGATGAAGAAGTAACTTTGCATGGCCGTACTTCAAAAAAGTGTTTTAGTTGTTGATTTTATAAATAAAATTTATAATAAATTATCGGGAAGTTTAAAATAAAAATTTTTGTTTTGATTTACGATCAACATCTTGCGTTACGACCCGGATACGGTCACGTGTATCCGCTTGCGCGATTGTAAACAAACAACCGAGAGCGTTAGTAGCGTCAGTCGGAGCCCAGATACATGTGTTTGTGGATGTAATTTTGGTCATTGCAGTGATTTATCTATATATATAATTCATTAAGACCATGCAAGCAAGACACATAATTGCTAAGGAAGGAAGGAAGAGAAGGAAGGAAGAGTGTTGTTCGTGTGACCGATCTCATTAATATATACAGCATGTCGAAATCCACCATCTCAACAATTTTACAAAGAAAAGATTTGCATAAGGAGGCTCCTTCTAAACAACTACCACCTTCCATTTCATTCTCCTCCTCCTCCCTTCCTGCAGCCCAAAGATGTCAAATTAAATGGTGAGTACAGTATGAAATTGTTGTTTCTAGAATAGAATGCCTTTTATTGTCACTATACACATCTACAATGAGATTAAAAGCAGCTCCTTCAGTGCAGAAAAAAAGTTCTGTAACGGGCTTGTATGGTTGTTTTTTTAGCCTTATCATAACGCCGGATCTGCGGCCCCGCTTCTGCTTTCTTTCCCTCCTCCGTCTGTGTCGTCTCCTAGACCCGACAACAATCCACAGAGAGCCCGCTATGTTGTCTGGGATGTTGTGCGTGTGATGAAAAACACTCGAAACAGATGTCTGGCTCTGGACACCAATATCTATAAGGTTCTGATGGGTGTAGCAGATGTTCACCGAACCGAAAAAAGTACAAAAACAACAAAAAAGTGCACTGAAAAGGAGAGCCCTGAGCTGCTGCAACCATGCATGCTGCCATGCTCCTAGCTTAATCTAGCCTACTTCTGGTAGGCTAGGCACTTTTTATAACTTTTTGGTTAGCACAATAGAAAAATTATTGGTGTTTTGGTAAATTATGCACATTATACAACCCTTTTTTATTATGAAACGGTTAAGTAAGTGTTGCAGTGGGAGGTTCGGAACGCATTATGGGTTAGCCTTCGCGAAGTTCGTAA